>NC_052161.1:59322398-59628952 GCF_902713615.1 Scyliorhinus canicula | reverse complement strand
TTTCCAACCCAGGCTGGTCCGACACCCCGAATATGGCCTCCTGAGGGTCCCGAGTCCAGTTTCACGTGCACCACTTTAAAGATTACCCTAAAAACCTTCTTCCAGTAATCCTCCAACTTTGAACACGACCAAAACATATGGATGTGGTTTACACCCACCCCCCCCCCCCCCCCCCTCACAACGCTCACACACATCTTCTACCCCCTCAAAGAGCTGGCTCATCCTCGCCCTTATGAGGTGCGCTCTATACACCACCTTCAGTTGTACAGTATTAGCCCCAACCTCGCGCACGAGGTAGAAGTGTTTACCCTCCAGAGTGCCTCACACCAGAACTCCTCCTCTGTACCCTCTCCCAACTCTTCCTCCCACTTTGCCTCAATCTCATCCAGCGGTGTCTTCTCCTCTTCCAAAATAGCCCCGTAAACCGCCAACACTACTCCCTTCTACAGTACCTCTGTCGTCAGCCCCTCCTCCAGCAATGTGGAAGCCGACTCGATCGGGAAACTCTATATTTCCTTTCGGGCAAAGTCTCCAACCTGCATGTATCTAAATATTTCCCCTGCTTCAGCCCATACTTCGCTCCCAGCTCCTTCAATCCTGCAAACCGACCCGCAAGAAACAAATCTTTTAGTGTCCTAATTCCTTTCTCTTCCCATCTCCGGAAATTTCTATCCCACTGCCTTAGCTATGGGTCTCCCAATTAGGGATTATCTTGGCCCCTGTCCCCAACCCGAAGTGCTGTCGAAACTGCCTCCAAATTCTCAACGAAGCTATTACTTCTGGACTCCCTGTATATTTCCCAGGGCCGCCGGGAACAGTGCTGTCGCTAGTGCCTTCAATCCCGAACCCCTACACAAACTCTCCTCCATTCTGACCCACTGGGAGTCAACCCCTCTGACCCAGCTCCGTACCTTCCTCACATTTTCTGCCCAGCAATAATACATCAGGTTCGGAAGACCCAAACCCCCTGCCTGCCTTCCTCTCTGTAGTAGCACCTTTCTAATTCTGGCTAACTTCCCTCTCCCATATGGACATGGTAATCATCCCTTCAATCTCTCTCAAAAATGTCTTTGGCAGGAAAATCGGCAGGCATTGGAAAATAAACAGAAATCGCAGCAACATATTCATTTTAACCGCCTGTACCCAACCCGCCAATGACAGAGGGAGACCATCCCACCGTGCCAGATTAGCTTTCAATCTCCCACCAAACTAGAAATGTTGTACCTACGGAGCCTCCCCCCCCCCCCCCCCCACAATCCCAAGTAACCTGCACCCCCAGGTATCTAAAGTAAGTCCCTGCCATACGGAATGGCAGCCCCTACACCCCTGCCCCCACCCCTGGCCGAGACAAAATAGTCACTCTTGTCTAGATTGAATTTGTACCCTGAGAAAGACCCAAACACCTGAAGCAGCTCCATTATTCCCCTATTGACACACTTGGTTCCGACATGTATAACAACAAGTCATCGGCATATAAGGACACCCTATGCTCTGCGCCCCCCCCCCCCCCCCCACCCCCGCACTATCCCTTCCATACCCTCAAACTTCTTGATGCAACAGCTAACGGCTCAATCGCGAGTGTAAACAGCAGGGGGGGCATAGGACATCCCTGCCTAGTCCCACGGTGGAGAGGAAAATATCTTGAGCTGATGTTATTCATGCAGACACTCGCCCTCGGCTCTTTATATAATAGCTTTATCCAATGCATAAATCTTCGTCCAATCCCAAACCGTTCCAGAACTGCCATCAAGTACTCCCATTCTACCTGGTCAAATGCTTTTCCGGCGTCCAATGCCACAACGACCTCAGTTTCCTTCCCCTCCGCCGGTGCCATAACCACGTTCAATATCCGCCTAATGTTCGAAAAGAGCTGCCTCCCTCTCACAAACCCCATCTGATCTTCACCTATCACCTTCGGGATGTACTCCTCCAGCCTATCTGCTAGTACCTTGGCCCATATCTTTGCATCCACGTTTAAAAGTGATATGGGCCTATACGACAAGCACTCCGTTGCATCCTTATCTCTTTTAAGCAACAGGGAAATAGATGCCTGCCCCAAAGTTTGTGGTAACACCCTCTTCCGTATTGCCTCCTCAAACATCCCCAACATCAGCGGTACCAGTTTATCTTTGAATTTTTTATAATATTCCACCGGAAACCCATCCGGCCCTGCCACCTTCCCTGACTGCATCCTCCCAATCGCATCTTTTATCTCCTGCTCCACTATCGCCCCCTCTATTGTAGCCCTGTCACCCTCCCCTACCTTCAGATACTCCAGACCATCTAGAAATTTCTGCATCTCCCGGCCTCCCCCAGGTGGCTCTGACCTGTACAATCTCTCACAGAACTCCTTAAAGACCTTCATATTCTGATCTGGAGCTACCACCAACATCCTTGCCCTGTCCCGCACCTGGACGATTTCTCTTGCCGCAGCCTCCCTCCTGAGCTGACCCGCCAACATACTGACCCGCCTTCTCTCCATGCTTGTAAACTGCCCCCCTTGCTTGCCCCAATCCGCGTACCGCTTTCCTGGTAGATAGTTGGTCAAAGCTCGCCTGGAGTTCCTTCTTCTTTTCCAACTTTGCTGGGTCCCCATTTTCTGCGCACCTCCATTTCACATCTAATTTCCACTCTGGTCTCTGTACCACCCCTTTCTCTTGTACTATATCCACCCAATGCTGAGCATGCCCCCCCCCCCCCTCCCCCACACAATCAGTTTGTGTGAGTCCAAGTCTGGGATGGCCCCACACAGCTTCTTTGCGAATCCCACATCGTCCCAATTGGGACCATATAAACTTACCAGCGCCACTAGCCTCCCTTCCAGCGCCCCTGTCACAATCACATATCTGCCCTCCTGATCTGCAACCACCTTCTCCATCTGGAACCGGACCCTTCGGTCAAATCCAGAGTGAAACACCTGACTAACCCAGCCCTTTTTAAGTCTCACTTGGTCCTTCACCCTCAAGTGAGTCTCCTGCAGCATTGCTACATCAGCTTTCAAACTTTTAAGATGTGCAAGCACCTTTGACCTCTTGACTGAACTTTCCAACCCCCTCATGTTCCACGCGACTATCCTAACTGGTCTCTCACACCCCCTCTTCTTATCCACCACCATCATACCACCGGGCCCTGCCCCATGAGCCTGACCCGCCCCTGTCCATTATTAATATGGAACCTCCTCCCCCACTCACAGAATCCCCCTCCGCACTTCACCTCCAACAAATCTCACCCAGTATCGATCCTCTCCCCCCCCCCCCCCCCCCCCCCCTTGCTCGCCTCGTAGGCCCATTGAAACCTGCTAACCAGGCTCCAATGTCTGCAGCCCTCCTCTCACCTCACCTCCATTCACTAGCCGACTTTAGTTAGCTAGTGCGAGTGCCTGCCCCCCACAAGGCATTACGTCCCCTCCCACCCAGCCCCAGAAGAAAAAGAAAAACAATCTAACCCAACAATTCAGTAAAATAACATTTAACTGTTGCAACAAACAAATGAACAAAAATGCCGATCAAACCAAACAAAAAATTAAACTCTATAACAATGTGAAGTCAAGTTACAATACAGGTCAATGAAACGAAAATTATAACATTTATATATTTTCCAGCTCCCCAATCAGAACCCACAATACTCTTCCAGCTCCACTCTTCACTTCTGTCCCAAGCCTTCTGGCTTCATGAAAGCCTCAGCTGCCTCCACCGTTTCAAAATAAATTCTTTGATGTTGTCAGCTTTGCCGGGTATACCATACCAAATCGTACCCCCTTGTTGCCTTAACGCATCCGAACATCGCTCGTCTCTTCGCCAACTTCACCGTCAAATCCTGGGAAGTCTGATTCTAGCAGCACCTCACTGCACCTCCTACTTCTGCTTCGCCCAGCTTAACATCTTCTCCTTCACGTGGTATTTATGGAAACAGATAATTACTGCTCTTGGCTGCTCATTTACTTTGTGTTTCGGCCTTAACGACCGAAGAGCTAGGTCCAGTTCAGTTTATACCGGGAGAGGTCTTCACTCTCCCCCATGAACTCCGCAGTATCGTTGCGAAGTACTCTGTTGGCCTCGAGCCCTCTGCCCCTTCAGGCAAGTCCACAATCCTCAGATTGTGCTGCCTCGAGTGGCGCTCCAAGTCCTCGAGCTTTACTCGGAGCCCTCTGTTGGCCTCCACCACCCTCCGTTGGTCATCCCCGATCGAGGTGAGCTGGTCGCTGTGCTGCGACATGGCCTCCTCCACTTCCTTCATTTTTTCACCCTGTTCTCTCACCTCGGCTGATGCCTTTGCCACATCCACCCTCATCGGGGCGGTTGCCTCCTCCACCAATGATCTCAGTGCAACCGTCATCTCCTTCCTCAATGCCTCCATGTGCCTCTCAAACTGCTTCTCCAGCTTCACAGCCAACACCTCGGTCATCTTTTCCACCGTAAGTAGTGGGGCCCCTCGATACGATCCGGCATCCGTCATCTTGTCAGCGTTTTTACTGGCCCTCTCATTTGATAGCGGACCCGTGTTTCCTCTCTTCTTCACAGCTGTTTTTGCCATCTTTTCGCAACTTATTATTCTTTCTCTTCTTTTTTCAGTCCTGAAATAAATAAATAAATAAAAAATATATAATTTCTTTTTCAAAAATCAAAAGAAATCTCTTTCTCCGGGACCGGACTTCAAACTTCTCAAACATTCATTTTCAGCCGGATCCACCCGATGTGCGCTACTCCCCCTCTACATTCGGGCCTTACTCGTGTCAAGCTCTGCCCCCGCTGCTCACTTCAGGCATGATGCCCCCGCCGCACAGTTCGGCCGTCGGACACTCCCGCGGGGCTCCTCACCGGCTCCAAACCAGCTCGAACCAGCGCCCGTCCCTCAGGTCCCAAAAGCCAAAGAAATTTGATTTTATAAAAAAAGGGGAAACCCCCAAAAAAGACAGGATATGCCGAACAGCGCGTCTTTGGACTGTGGGAGGAAACCAGAGCACCCGCAGGAAACCCACGCAGACACGGGGAGAATGTGCAGACTCCGCACAGACAGTGACCCAAGCCGGGAATCGAACCTGGGACCCTGGAGCTGTGAAGCAACTGTGTGAACCACTGTGCTAGCATGTATTATTTACATACAGATGATAATGCAGATGACAATCTACTTATCATCACACATACCAATTCAGAAGCTCTAAAATCTCCAGCAACTCTCAATGTCTGACAAACTGTTTTCCCACTCTAAAGGGGAATCCACCAATCAGAGCCCAATGTTGTTCTGTATTGCCTGCTTTTTTTATTAATTCATGGGATATGGGCGTCGCTAGCTGGGACAGCATTTATTGCCCATCCCTGAGGGCAGTTAAGAATCAGCCACATTACTGTCGATCTGGAGTCACATGTAGGCTAGACCAGGTAAGGACGGACAATTTCCTTCCCTAAAGGACATTAGTAAGCCAGATGGAGTTTTACAACCATTGACAATGGTTTGATTAATCTTTTTATTCCAACTTTATATTGAATTCTAATTCCACCATTTGCCCTGGTGGGATTTGAACCCAGGTTGTCAGAACATTACCCAGGCTCTGTGGATTATTTGTCCAGTGACAATACCACTACGTCATCCAAGAGATTTGAATGAGCCAATCAGCAAGTTTAGAGCTACCAAGGTTCTGATTGGTGTCCCCATGTTGTTCCCACTACAAAGGTCACCTGATCCACCCACATCGATGCTATGAAAAAAACGCACAACAGCACCTATACTCCCTCAGGAAACTAAGGAAATTCAGGAGGTCATTGACTCTTACATATTTTTATAGATGCACCATAGAAAGCATCCTATCTGGCTGCATCACAGCCTAGTATGGCAACCGCTCGGCCCAGGACCGCAAGAAACTACTGAGCCATGAGCACAGTCCAATCCATCACTCAAAACCGTCTCCCATCTATTGACTCTGTCTACGCCTCTTGCTGCCTCGGGAAAGCCGGCAACATAATCAAAGACCCTCCCACTCAGGTTATTCTCTCTTCCCAACCTCTTCCATCAGGCAGAAGATACAAAAGTCAGAGAACATGCACTAACAGGTTCAGAAATAGCTTCTTCCGTGCTGTTAGCAGACTCCTGAATGACCCTCTTATGGACTGATCTGGTCTCCCTACGCATCTTCTCTACTGAGTAGTACCACACTCCATATGCTTCACCCGATGTCTGGGTCTATATATTTACATTGTATTTATTGCCTGTCCTACGTTTTTTTTTCATGAATGGAATGTCCTGTCTGGACTGTACGCAAAACAATACTTTTCACTGTTCCTGAGTACATATGACAACAACAAATCAAATCAAATCAAATCACCTCTCCATATGGGTCCCCCGCCCCATTTGCTGAGGCCCCACGCTGCGTGTTTCATTGAAAGTTGCTTCTGTTATTATGATAGGTGACCGGGAACTGGGCCAGTCTGAGTTGTAATGGGGCTGATGACTGTTTTTCCATAGCAGCTTTGAATGTTTGGATGGTTCTTTCAGCCAGTCCATTTGAAGCAGGGTGGTAGGGAGCAGTCTGAATTTGTTGAATGCTGTGGGTCCTCATAAAATGTTGGCGTTCCTCACTTGTAAAACCAATCCCATTATCTGAGGCTAGAACCTCAAGCAACCCATGGGTAGCGAATGTCTGTCTCAATTTCTCTACCATTGTTGATGAGGTCTTAACCTTCATTTCCTGCATTTCAGCCATTTGGAGTGAGCATCAACAATAAACAAGAACATGTGGAGCCCATAAATGGACCCGCAAAGTCGCTGTGTCAACACACCTAGGGGTGACATGGCCACTCCGTTGCGTGCATGAACGCCAAAGACAACAAATGTTGCGGCATTAGACAATGGTCACATTGTTTGACCAGACACACTATGTCAATGTCCATTCCAAGTCACCACACGTAACTGCATGCAACCATTTACCATTGCCAAGAGGAAATCCATGCTCTGCACACAGGGTGCACGCACTCTGAACCCATTAGCTTATCAGGATGCATGACCCTCTGGGAACTTGCTCCTTTAAAGTGCATATTACCGCACTCCGATTAGAGACTAAGGTTAGGGGGGCTTGTTGGGTTACGGGTATAGGGTGGATACGTGGGTTTGAGTAGGGTGATCATGGCTCGGCACAACATTGAGGGCCGAAGGGCCTGTTCTGTGCTGTACTGTTCTATGTTCTATGTTCTAATGCAAGTGAAACACAGTGATGTACTGGGCAAACGGAACAGGCAGATTGGGCAATTCAGATAATGCTCCTGTTCATATCATTGTGAGTGGATGTGGTTGTGGTCTGGTCCAGTGGTTAACAACAGCCATGAGTAAGCAGCGTAGTCATAACATTTCCTTTCCAGGGTTGTGTTCAGAGTACATTGGCAGGATCCTCCGTTTCAGAGGCTAAGGGAAGGATTCTCCGATTGCCATCACTGAAATCGGGTTTGGTGATTGGCCGGAGAATCCGTTTTTATTCAAATACATCAAAAACAGCGTCATCGCTGAGTGCACCGCACGCCATTGAACCGGTCTCAGGTTGTGACCTGAGGCCCTTCCCCGATGCTCCACCCCTGATGGGCCGACTTCCCGACTGCGTGGGGCGCGTGTGCTCACAGTCCAGCGCTGCCACAGTCGCAGAGGGAGCCATTCCACTGACCGGGGGTGGTGGGAGTGGCTTCGGCAAGGGCTGGGGGGAATGGTGGGGGGATGGTCCAGTGGTGGCGAGGGGAGTTACAGGGAGGCAGAATGCAGCCATGCTGTACGGCACAGCCGGCGCAGGTCGCCGTCATGCGCCTGCACGGCTACTGACCCGGCAATTCTCCATACTTATCTGCAGGTAAAGCCGGGGGTTTTATATGGCGCGGCTGCTGGACCCCCATCGGGTGGAGTATCGGTGCGGGCGCGGCGGCGACATTTTGGTCCGAAGACTAGACACACGCTCCAGACATAGCCTGAAAATTGGAGAATCTAGCCCTGTGTCGACGCCGGGTCAGAATCGGTCGACTTCTACGACAGTAAAATTGGCACCGCTCGCAGAGCAATTCCATGACCACAAATGGGCTAGCACCAGTGCCAAATGGAATATGATTGATTCCAATGAGAAACCGTATCAGGTACGCCGGAGTGAGGATTGACATCAAGACTCTGACAAGTTGCAGCCGCACATTAGCACTCCGGTCCCCATACACACTCATTCCAGCCAACAAGATGGCAGCAAGGAGAGCGGTATGCCAGTTGTGGGTGCAGAGTTGGAGACCCTGTATCATGGGTCAGGGTTTAGAGAACTCCAAAGTGTATCATGGAGTTCACCTGACCCACAACTTAGAATAGATTGTGGTATGGAGAGCACACGGCTCACTCTACAGGTATGGTGCAGCAGACATCTAACAGTATTTTTTAAAGCAAAACAATGTTTATTCTATGAACTCAAGTTAACCTTTTTAAAACATACAGTGAACATCTTAGCAACCATAAATTCAAATACAACCCACAAAGAATACAACATTCTAAGTAAACTTAAACTTTCCATAAACATTCATAAGACAACAAAACCTTTTAACAGAAGCACATCAGGTTTAAATTATCTACTGAGAGCAGTTATCACTCTGTATTCACCAAATGATCTAGAGATAGTCTTTAGATCACAGAGAGATCGAAATTACACCTTCTTTGGCTGGCTTCAGCTCCAACACTAAAACGAAACCAAAAGACACAGACACACCCAAGCTTTTCCTCAAAGCGAAACTAAAAGCTGACAGACAGGCCAGCTCCACCCACTCTCTGACATCACTGATAAACACCCATTTCTTAAAGGTACATCCACTATTCAATAAACACCCAATTCTTAAAGGTTCTCTCACATGACACCTGTTAGACACAGTGGAGGAGAGGTAGGCGACCCTGTACCCTGGGCTGGGAAGGAGGTTGCCACCTGCCATCTTACAGGAGGGTGAGCACCATGGACCCTGCCGCCAGGACCAGACAGCATTGCTGCGAAAAACTGCATGACCTCCTTAGGATAGCCAGCATAAGTAGGCAGCACTGAACTCCCTGGCACAAACCCCCGTCCCAGCCACCTGTAACCATCTCCCCCCCCCACTCGGAGCACGACCAAACCCTACCCTACACTGCATGCCAGCACCATACCGGCCGTCATGGCCGAAGGCTACAAACCACCCACCCCTTGTCCAGCATGCACCTGACTGTCTAACATTGGACGTTTTTCCCCCCCTGGAGAAAGCCTCCCAAGCCACTGGGAGAGGGAAAGTCCTAGAGGGGGACGACCGGACATGGGGCCGCTCACCACAGTGGAGCAGTGGGCACTGATGCTGGTTTTTGTGTCCGGAGAGAAAGCAATAGTCGAGGCAGAGGTTGGCATCGGGCAAGCAAGTGAGACAACTTTGAGTTGTGGTTCCCCATGGCACATGTGACACCATCTCCTCCACCACTCCCACCCTCCCCAAAACTAACCCAACTCCCCCACACACCCCATAACCCCGTGTCACAATATGTGGACACTGTAAAGCACACAAAGGGTCAATGTAACGTTACTACTCTAGAAACTAGATGGTGCTATAGAGCAACCATATAGATATCACAGCCGGGATTCTCTGAAAATGCGGCTAAGTGGTGACGCCAGTGTAAACACCGGAGTGGTTCACGTCGGCGTCAACAGGCCTCTTGGACTAATGATTCTGTTGCCCATAGGGGGCTAGCACGGCGCTGTAGTGCCCTGCGCTGCTCCAGCTGTCGTAGGCGGCCCTGCAGTGCTCCCCACGGGTCCGCGAAAGCTCCCTTTCACTCAATTCCAGAGGTCAAGAAGGCATGTGGGCTGGGATTCTCCGAGCATGCGCTGGCTTGGAGAATCGGAGATGACACTGAGACGGCCCATGACGCCAGTCCGATGCCGGGACGCGATTCTCCGGCGACTGGAGATTCGGTAGCAGATGCGCGCTGACGCCGCACAACACGGCGGAGCCACACAGACGGCCAGTGCGTAAAAAGGAAGCCCCACCCCCACCCCCCTGGATCGCACACGGCCGCCGATCGGTGGCCTCCGATCGCGGGCCTGGCCGTCGTGGAGGCCCCCACCCAGAGACTGATTCCCCCTGTCCCCCACCAAGGGACGCTGAGCTCCCACCAGGTGGAACCATATGTGAACCACGCTGGCAGGAACTCGGCCGGATAACCGCGGGAATCGCCGCGGGGGCCTCTTTCAACGGCCCTCGACCAACGGCGCATCGACCGCGTGTGCGCGACTGCCGCTGATTCTCCGGTCGCCGGAGAATCGCGTCCTGATGTTGGACTGGCATCACGAGCCATCTCCGTGTCAATTCCAATTCTCCGAGTCGGCGTGGGCTTGGAGAATCCCGGCCAATGTGCCTCCTTGACTTCTGGGATTGTGTGGAAGGGAGCCAAACAGTGTAAGTGTGAGATAGCTTAATTTAGTATTTTAGAAGAGCAGTTTAATCTTTACTTATCTAATTCCTTAATAATATGTGTGAATCTAATTCAGTTTCATACAATAAATTAGCTTTGCTTGTTAAACACTGCTTGCCATTCTTTGTAACATAGAACATAGAACATAGAACAGTACAGCACAGAACAGGCCCTTCGGCCCTCAATGTTGTGCCGAGCCATGATCACCCTACTCAAACCCACGTATCCACCCTATACCTGTAACCCAACAACCCCCCCCCCCCCTAACCTTACTTTTATTAGGACACTACGGGCAATTTAGCATGGCCAATCCACCTAACCCGCACATCTTTGGACTGTGGGAGGAAACCGGAGCACCCGGAGGAAACCCACGCACACAGGGGGAGGACGTGCAGACTCCACACAGACAGTGACCCAGCCGGGAATCGAACCTGGGACCCTGGAGCTGTGAAGCATTTATGCTAACCACCATGCTACCCTGCTGCCTTCACCAACCTGAAAGAACAAAAACAGAGAATACAACACCCCCACCCACAAACCACCCCCACACCCTCCCTCTCTCCACACCACCAGCACCCCAACCTGCGAACCAATCATGCCTTCTCAACACAGCTGTCTTCAACAACCACCACTATCCCAGAGAGGCTCCTGGGGCACTATCTGTTGTGGACTAAACACGTGCTGTGGTACATCATGTGGTGGTAGGAACCCCAAGGGGGTGGACGGTCAGAGATTGGCGTGTCCCCAGATCCAGTAGCTGTCCAAACATGTTTCAACATTCCGTAAAGGGCAGGTCTCATTGATCATGGAAATGGAGTGACAGAGCCAAGGACAGCATGAGGGCATGTCAGCAATCATCCACCATCTGCAGGTGCAGTTGGATCAGCTGCAGGGGCAGGAGGTGGTGCTGATCATGCATGTCACCCAGGCCAACACAACACGGGTGCTATACACAATGGAGGCTTTGGGGGCGAAGGCATCGGCCATGGGTCAAGATGTCCAAAGCCTGGGGCACGCTATGCAGGCTTTGGCCCAGGCCCAGGACAGGGCTGCACTGTCACAGGCGGCCATGTACCAGGTCACCTGGACATTGCAGCGCCACGCCAGATCGTGGCCCATTCACAGCGGGTCATGGCTGAGGGAACAGCAGCATTGCCCGGGCACTGGCTGACTTGCGCCAGGCACAGAGGGAGGTGGCACAGTCACTGCCTGATGTGGCACTGACCCAGAGGGAGGTGACACAGTCACTGCCTGATGTGGCACTGACCCAGAGGGAGGTGGCACAGTCACCGGCTGATGTGGCACTGACCCAGAGGGAGGTGGCACAGTCACAGCATGATGTGCCACAGTCCCAGAGGGAGGTGATCCACTCGAGAGGGTCTGTAAGGCCAGAAAGGTGGACATCACTTAGGTTGGCCTGGGTGCAGCACACAGTACAACATTAGGGACTAGGGCACACACCTGTACCTATATGTTAACTGTTTCACAATAAACATCTGTTCACAATGCATCAACCTGCCTCGGTGCTCCATCAGAAGGGTATGAGGAATAGGCTGTTCTGGCTGCAGAGGGGTTGCTGTGGGCAGTGAGGAGATGGGCAGATGGTGGGGGTGGGCTTGGGCCAGGGATCCTAGTTCAACCAGCATTCACCATTCTGGTGCCCCATTTCCATTCTTCTCCACCCCATACCATCCCCCCCCCCCCCCCCTCCCCCCTCACCGTCACCACCTCCAGCACCGTAAGGGTTCGGTGGGACTGTGTAATGGAATGGTCAGCTCGCATGCAGGGATCACCCAGGTGGACGGTGGAAAGCGCTAACCTGGGCAGGAGTCAGACGTTGGCAAATGGTGCAGAGCATCAAAGCTCATCGCAGAGCGGGTTGTCATCATCCTCCATCCTATGGATCATACCTGCTGTTACAGCCACCCAGTGAAGCAGATAGGAACCACGGAGGGCGTTGCAAAGGGGGGGGGGGGGGGGGGGAAAGGGGGGGGGGTGAAGAGGGGGTGCAGAAGGAGGGTTCATGGGAGAAGGTGGTAGGCTGGGCGGGTGGGTGGTTTTGAGTGGCACAGGGTGTCCATGCCCCTGGCCAGGCCCTCTAGTCGGTGAACCTGGAGGCAATTAGAGCGTCCCTTGCGCGGCAGCCCAAGTGCACACATTGTGCGGCCTCCTGTGCCTGCCCGTGCCCCATGCCCTGCCCCTCCTCAGCATACTCCACATCGTGCGAGGCCTGGCGTTTATCCTCCTCCAGCATGCTTCCACTCTGTTGCGCGATATTGTGGAGCAGCAGGCCACCACGATTTGGGATACCCTCCAAGCGCTAAACTGGAGGGCCCCTCCAAAGCAGTCCAGCACCTGAACCGCATCTTCAAGATGCTGAAGCATCGCTCGATTATGCTCCTGGTCGCTCATGGGCGTTGTTGTAGCGAGTCTCTTCATTGATCTGAAACCTTGGGTTCGGCGTCATCAGCCACGACTGTAGCGGGTGATCCCTGTCGCCCCAGGAGTAATCCCTCAGCCAGGGGTGCATCTCAAAGAGGTCAGGAACCATCGAGTCAGGGCAGCATGGTGGCACAGTGGTTAGCATTGCTTCCTCATGGCACCGAGGTCCCAGGTTCGATCCCAGCTCTGGATCACTGTCCGTGTGGAGTTTGCATATTCTCCCCGTGTTTGCGTGGGTTTCGCCTCCACAACCCAAAGATGTACAGGGTAGATGGATTGGTTATACTAAATTGCCCCTTAATTGGAATAAATGAATTGGGTACTCTAAATTTATTTAAGAAACAGAACTGTTGAGTATGCCAGGATGAAGGCATTATGCAAACTGGGTATCGCGCGCAGACATGCATAATGTGCAGCTGATGGTCACACACCAGATGCACGCTCATCGAGTGGAACCCCTTTTCGGTTTGTCATGGGCCGGTGCTCGTAGGGCAACATCCATCCAGTCGATCACACCCTGAACCTGGGAAATCTCGGCGATGGCAGCGATCCCCACTGCCTGGCCATCATGGGGCCCGGGCAGGCCCAGAAGGCCACACAACCTGCCGCACAAGGGACTCTTTAATTGCCTCCAGGCTCACTGACTAGAAGGCCTGGCTAGAGTAATGAACACCTCATACCACCCCACATTGAATTTGATGTATTGTGCTGGCTGCACATATAGGGCCTCCGTGACGGCGCAGATGCACCTGTGCACCGAGGTCTGATATTCCCCATTCAGCGCCTGGAAGGACCCATTGTGTAAAGGTTTCAGCGTTACCGTCACTTTGAGGACCACTGAGAGTGGTATCCTCCCCCATACCCCTGAGGTGTCAGTTATGTCATGATCTTGCAGATATGTAGATATGTCACATTGTCCCCCTGCTCCGCCGAAGTCTTTGGTGGCATCCCGTTCTGGCAGGTACTCCAATGACAGGTGGTGCTGGTACACAGCAGGCCTGATGCAGTGCCTCCTTCCCACGTCCTCCTCGGCCAGTGGCAGGACTGGCAGCCCATGGTCGTGCCTCTGTATGTCCTACCTCCTCTCTTTCCTTTATCGGCTTCAGCTCCTGTTTTCTGATTTTTCAGACCATAGGTGAAACACGTCATCTATAATTCCTCTCGGCGGAGGCGGGGCATTACATAGTCCCCAGATAATAACGGGTCAGGCCCTATACATGCGGAATAGAAGTCATTGTCGCTGCAGTCAAGGCACTGGAGCATGGCCTCATGGATGATTCTCTGCCCAATCGTCTTTCCCGATTCTGCCGTTGGCCAATGGAGGACCCCGCCCCAACACTTTGTTTTCAGAGTTTTCATTGAGACAGGGACTCAGGAGCAGTCCTGAGAAACCAAATGGAGGGAATGTGTTTTAGTGGATCTGAGGTTGACATTGATGATGTTTTTTCTCTTACAGTAACGCACAGGAGGATTTGTTGAAAGTGAAGCTTGATTGGCTTCAATGTCACTTCACGTGGGCTCCACAGAGAGAAAACATTGACCTGGACGATATGAAGCAAAGATTAGAAGATTCAATAGATCTTGGTGTGAAATATCAAGCCGGGTCTTACAATCAACTCGCTTTTGTAAACTGTTTGCAAGGAAACTGTGAGGAGGCAATTAAAAACTTAAAGGAAGCTGAAAAGTTTCTGAGGGAGAAGCATGAAGACGAATTTGACAAAAGAATCATCATCACCTATGGAAACTATGCCTGGGTATATTATCACATGGGACAACTGACAGAGGCTCAGTCCTACCTCGACAAACTGGAGAGGATCTGTAAACAATTTCCTGAAGCCTCTCGATACTCAGCACTGATACCTGAAGTATACGGGGAGAAGGGTTGGTCATTGCTGAGTGGTCCTGGTCAATATTATGAAGATGCAATGGAATGTTTTAAAAAAGCTCTGGAGGAAGATCCAGATAACATTGAATGGAATGTTGGATATGCGACTGTTCTGTTTCGTTTGGAATGGTTCTCTGGTACCCCAGAGAGTCAAGGGCCCAGTGAATCAATGAAGCAGTTTAGACGTGTGCTGGAGCTTGATCCAGAAGACTCTGTAGCCAAGGTACTGCTGGCTCTAAAACTACAGCAATACTATCAAAGTGAGGAAGCGCTTGAATTAATTAAAGAAGCATTGCAGAAGTCCCCTGATCTTCCATATGTGCTTCGTTATGCAGCAAAATTTTACAGAACAGAAGGAGATGTGGAAAAAGCTGTGGAGCTGTTGAAGAAAGGATTAGAAATTACCCCACACTCTACCTTCTTACACCATCAAATAGGTGCGTGTTACAGAACCAAATTGTATAAACTGATTAATTTCCAGACAGCAAAGGTCCTCGCAATGCAGCTCTCCAACAAAAAGCTGAATTGTTCAAACTCTGCAAGTATCATTTTCAAAAGGCTTTTGAAAACCGACCGCTAACATCTATTAAGCCACAACTGGATTTTGCAGGAATCTGCATATTAAATGAAGAATATCGCAAAGTGAAGGAGGTCTACAACCATCTCCTGGGTTTGGAAGGTATACGCCCAGAAAATAAACAGGCAATATGTTTACAGGCTGGGTTATTTGAACTGAATCACATGAAATCAGAATCAAATGCCATCAGCCATTTTCTGGAAGGAATCAAAGTCAATTATGATTCAATAGAACAGAAAAGATGTCGAGAAAACTTGGAGACGATAGCAAGAAGATGGCGTCGCAGTAATCCTAGAGAAAGCAAGGCCCTTGGTGTTTTTGGGTTCCTGCACCAGCTGGATGGTGAGAGATGTGAAGCTATTAAATACTTTGAAAAGGCCTTGGAGTCCGATCCTGACAATGAAGAATATATCAGTGCTCTTCGTGAATTACGCCTTTCCATCAAGGCCGACAATGACTTTCCCAACTACAACTAAACACATTTTGAAAAGTGTATTGATGCTCCCTGATCTATAAAATCCATTTTGGTTATACTCTATTTTCACTTTTTTTCAAATGGGCATTTTATTCATGTGTGTTTAATTTTAAAATAATAATCTTGTTGTAATTCTAAATCACCGTGCTTCATTCAGGTACATTAACCATACTGGTAAACTAAATAAATAGCATTTATTTCCACATCCTTAGAGTGTTTACTGAATGTGAAAAAGGACAAAATTACAACAGATTTGGACAGCGCCACAATAAATATTTGTGAAATATACAAATTTGTTTAAAAGAATTATACACTTAACATGGGCCTGATTGTAACTCCAGATGGGTTTTGGGTGGGTGCTGAGGGCATTTGGAAACTCACTGGTTTCTGCAGATTCTGGCTGTGGGTTCAGGACAGAGTTGGCAGCACAGTCGGTGCCCAATGATTTTGTTTTAAATTTAGAGTACCCCAATTATTTTTTGTTTCCAATTAAGGGGCAATTTAGCATGGCCAATCCACTTAACCAGCACATCTTTGGGTTGTGGGGGTGAAACCCACGCAGACACGGGGAGAAGTGCAAACTCCACACGGACAGTGACCCAGGGCCAGGATTCAAACCCGGGTCCTCCATCAAATTCTAATATAACCTAAATAACTGGATTGATGTATGACGGCTTTCAGAAAATCTTGAAGACGGGTGCTGTGTTGCTTGACCTCACGCCGCCTACGACACCATTTGACACAGTGGCCTCCTCTTCAAGCTGTCACGGGTCCTCCCCTGGTTGAAAGCACCGGAACACTGTTGAACAAACAAAGGTTCAGAGTTCACCTCAGATAGGCAAAAGGTACATGGAAAAGACAAACCAATGTACTCCCCCCCCCCCCCCCCCCCCCCAAGGCTCAATCATGGCTCCAAGCCTCTTTATAGTGTACACAACTGATGTTCCAAAAGCTACCTGCCAAAAATTTGTACATGGCAACGACATCTGCCTTGCAACTCAAGCAGCCGCCTTGAACAATACTGCAACACATGGTGACTCAAGCCAAGCCCTGCAAAAACCATATCCAGCATATCGATCTTTACAATGCAAAAACCAATAAAGAGCTCAACATCCAAATGAATGGCTACAAGTTAAAGCACCACCCAATTCCAACATATCTCGGAGTGGATAGGACATTGATCTTTCAGAAACACCTGCAAACAACTGCAGCCAAGGTCAAGTCCAGAAACAGCTGGATTGGCAAACTAACCGGCTCAAATGGGGTGCTGTTACCACCACCCTCCGAACCTCAGCACTCACACTCTCATACTCAGAACTGAATACCGTGCCTCTGTTTGGTCAAGAGCGTCATTCACACACAGATTTGTCACCCAGCTGAAAGCTACAATGCATATCATTACTGGAAGGCTCTGCTCAATAGCACCCACTTGGCTCCCTGTTCTGACAAACATCACTCCTCCACATATCTGCTGACTTGCAACAACGCACAAAATGATGGAAAAAGTTTGCAGCGCTCCCCTATCTGCAACTTCATGCTGATCTATTCAACCCACCCAAGGTCTGACTCCCATCAAGAAGGTCGATCTGGAAAAACCGTCTCACACGGGACTTCAAATCAAATGCCATCTGCACAAATGAATGAGAATCATTGGACATGACAAACAAGTAACTGATCTCAAAACCAGTCCAAGAGTGGTTAACCCTCAACAGGTCCAGGAACGACCATGGCCTATGCTTGGCAACCCTCCACAGATGGTGTATTACCGCCAGCCCCCTATGTGCCTGCGGGAGACAGCAAACTATGCACCACATCATAGAAGAATATCCAATTCACAGATTCATCGGTGGCCTATCCGTACTCAGCATAGCAGGAGTGGAAAAAACCGCTTGGCTTAGGGACTTTGTATTTGTTAAATAAAAAACTGCATAGAAAACTAATGTCTGAATATAGATGGTGAGTGTTAAAAGCTCAGGGAAAGTAGATGTCCCAATGGAAGAACCAAGTCCCTCTGTTAGAGTGATTACAGCTCAGGGAAAGAGACAGTCAACTTGCTGATGCGTACATCTCCAAGGATTTAGGGGAGCTGGTAATAGGTTAGCACTGTTGCTTCAGACCGCCAGAGTCCCAGGTTCGATTCCGGGCTTGTGTCACTATTTGTACGGAGTCTGCATGTTCTCCCCGTGTCCGCGGGTTTCCTCCGGGTGCTCTGGTTTCCTCCCACAAGTCCCGAAGGCCGTGCTTGTTAGGGGAATTGGATATTCTGAATTCTCCCTCAGTGTACCCAAACAGGCGCCAGAGTGTGGCGACTCGGGGATTTGCACAGTAACTTCATTGCAGTGTTAATGTAAGCCTACTTTGTGACAATAATAAAAATATTAGAAGAGAGGATTGAAGATCTGATACCCAACCAAGGTCCTTTGAAATCCCCAATGCCTTGGTCACGCTACCCACTGCTGTACATGTTACAGTTCTGTTTGATAGCAGAGCTGATTACATTGTTTGAGGTCAGTCAAAGTCTCCTTCAACAACTCCTTAACAAGCACAATCCTTATTTATGAGGACATCTTATCAATGTGGAAAGTAAATATAGAGCCTCATACAACTCAGCAGCAGAGTTCTGCTGCACCTCTTTCTGGTATCAGAAGGGAGAAGCATAAATCATATATTGCTCTTGCAAATGCCTTTTGCTCCCACTGACTGGTTGAAGCTGATTGGCCAAAAATGGCTATGACAGCCCCTGATGGATTGTTGTATGCCTGGACTCTCCACCGCAGGTTTTCATGCAGCTCAGCACTTTTCGCTGCTCGTGTTGTTAACCTTTTAAAATATCTGCCTCATGGTGAACTCTCCCATAGATGATTTCTACCTTTCTCACAGTGATCTACAGGGGTGGCATGGGGGGAACAGCGGTTAGCACTGTTACCCAACAGCGGCAGGGACCCGGGTTCAATTCCAGCCTTGCTGACTGTGTGAAGTTTGCACATTCTCATCATATCTGCGTGGATTTCCTTCGGGTCCTCCGGTTCCCTCCCACAGTTCAAATATGTGACGGTTAGGTGGATTGACCATGCTAAATTGCCCCTTAATGTCTAGGGATGTGCAGGTTAAGTGGGGTGACAGGTATAGGGCGGAGTGGACGGGGTAGTGTAAATGGGTCGAGTGCTCATTCGAAGGGCCGGTGCAGACTCAATGGGTTGAATGGCCTCCTTCTGCACTGTAAGGGCTCTACGATTGTTTCACTGCTATTGATGTTGTTTCGGTCCCAGCACACTGCTGCTGGGTATTTAATCAACAGTAAAAGGAATCAGTTTGTCAGCGAGGAAGTTGATTTTTTAGGCTTTCATATTAATGGAAGTGGCCACAGGTTAAGCCATGCCCATAGGTAAAAGATAGATGTGATTCAGTATCCTCAGACAGTGAGGAATTTGCAAGCCACCTTAGGACTTCTAAACTTTGCCAGGCCTTTTACACCAACCTTGGTCCAGCTTTCAGCTCCTCTATATGCTAGGGTGTGCAAGGTGACAAAAAAACCATTTATTTCTTCCCCAGATGATTTTTTCCAGATTGCAGAAATTGTGTGGTGATTAATAGAAATCCATTGACTTGGAACAGAGAGGTTTTCAGGTTCCACTCAATATCCACCTCCAGACTTCACCTCAGGTAGCTGTTGCCGTTTTTACAATGAACACCACATAGTTCCAGTTCAGTTTTATTTTTACAATTTCTCGAATGTTGAAAGGCGATACAGCAAAAGTCATGACTGTGATGTTGCGGTGCCTTGTCAAGGCCTGTCCCCTTCAAGGAAAAAGTCCAATACCCTTTATACTGAAATTGCAGATTTGTGATCAGCTTTGCATCTGATGAAAAAAGAGCCACTCATATCAGACATGCTGGGCGGGACTCATTCCTGAATGGCCCAACATTAATTTTTTACATTTTTATGCTCAGACATGGATTCAGAACATCTACCTATTACGGAAGATGATAATACAGTGGAGGAAATTTAACAAATGCCTTTGAGACCACTTACAGAATACCAATAGATTATTTACTGCGCTGGGTCATCAATGATAGAGACAAGGGATATTCCAACAGGTCTCAGCAAAGATGGGGATAGAGATTGGTGCTGGTAGTGTGACATGACTGTATATTGTAAAAACCATTGTCAATACAAGCGAACACCCCTGGTTCAGAATTATTTCCACCGTCTTTGTGTTCACACAAATGATAACCACAGCTGTTGTTTTGTTCATCCTTTCTTCCTTGAAAGTCCTCACCAGGAGGCTACAAATTCATACAGTTGGTTTGGGCTGAAAGTCAATTCTGATGCCCAAGATAATTCCACGAGATGTTGAGGGATTAGTGTATACTGACAAGATAAATTTCACATTCAACCCGGGGACTGTTGTTGGTTTGAAAATCGTTAGTTTTAGTTTTACTAGCACTTTGTAGCTTGAATTAATATGTTCTTAAGCATTTTCTAGTCTGATTGATGGAAGCCATGTTAATAAAAACTAAACCCATTGTTATTGGAAACCAGCCTTATTAGTTAAGTAGACAACTCTTGTGAGACAATTGAAGAATCAGTAAGTAATTAATCGATTCGAAAGACAGGAAATGTTATTTGGAACACAAATGTTTATGACTTTTGTAATTATAAACACAGTCTTAACAGTTAATTGTTAATACAGACTTTTAAAGTGCTGTGAGAATAAGATTATTGTGTGCTTCTCAGACCACAGAATAAAGAGATAACATGTGTGTTGACTAGGAGAACTGAAAAGGAGCTTGTCTGAGCGATATTAACTCCAAATGGCACTCCAAATGTGGATCAATCATTAGTAGACACTCAAGCCTGTGAAGGCAGTTTGAGAAGAAGCATTTTGTTAAAGATGAGATAACGAGCGTAATTAGGCAAAAAACAATGGGCTAATTCTCATTTCATTATTGACAAATTAAAGGCCAATTGGCTACTTTCTAACAATTGGCTAAGGTGGGCTTTCAATTTGTAAGGCATATCATCGAGGTCTCGAGAAGCCATTTTGGGTCAGGAGCGGCAGAGAGAATGAGGGGATAGAGGCAGAGGTAAACAACCAAACAAACAGACAGACAGAGAAAGGCAAAGAGACAGATGTAAACAGAAAGATGTGGGTAGCGAGGGGGAGGGAGGGAAAGAGGCAGAGAAGAAGAGAGGTGGGAAGAGAATGATGTGTTGAGAGCAGTTTTGACGTTGTCACTTTTCGTCTTGGTCTGAGAACGGTGATGAGAAGTCTGTTCAATCGTCATCGTTAAAGTTAAAGTTAAGCTTTCTCCTCTAACTGGCAATTGCTGTTAATTGCGTTTTATCTTTCTGGCTTGTTACCATTTTAATAATTAATAAAGTTTCTCAATTCATCATTTAAAGTGTTCTTTCTTACTATATGGTTAAGTTTCTAGAACCTTATGTGAATTATGATTTGAGTGGTTATTGCAAACAAGTGAAGCCCATAAATCTGAGTTCATATCCATAAAAAAACGTACATAGGTACCCTGCAGGACTGAGGAATTATTAGACATAGCCCTTGGTCAGGGGACAGTATAGTGCACTGAAACAGCAGCATTATGGTATGCTTTAGGTCAGGGAGAACATATTAATTCCACATTAATTTGTATTGTGAGTGACTATTGCAAACAAGACTACAACCAGGACTTGGACTGGACAGGTTTTATTAATCACTAGGTGAAACCTATTAAACATAAGTCTTTTTGGGAAGACATTCACTGTCTGCGGACAATAAAAGATAATTTTCAGGTAATTTATGTGCCACGGCATACCGCTGTTTCCGTCCACTCGAAGGACAACAGTCTCACAGACAGTCAGACGACAAGTGTGCCAATTCTTTGAGCGGGGCCTGTCACGGTTAATGTGATAACTAGGGCAGCTAATCAGGAACTGACTCAGCTCCAAGACCCTACAACAGAGAAGCCAAAAGGATACCTATCAAATAACCCCTCTCTCAGCTTCTCCATTAGACAGAGAGTATTTGGGTGAACTTGTGATGTGGATAAATCAATATGATGTTGCAAAGGATTGGAAATACATATTTCCATTGTCAGAGATGACAGTGTCCAAAATCCCTTGTGTGGGAAAACATCCTCTTCAGGAATACAATCATAAATACACAGTTATAAGAAAATCCCGCTAGAAATAATGAGTTATAAGATTAAAAAGAGTGATTCTACTCTGAAGTAGGGATTAAAAATTAAAAGCTGAGTTCATCTGCTGGATACAGTTCAGATCATTCACACAAAGTCAGGTATAATTGTGTCCTCAAGAAAAACATCCTGTAGCATAGTCTATGGTGCATCCTTCAACACATGGCAATTCTGAAAAAAACCCAGAAACATACGGCTGAATTCTCCGCCATTGGGATTCATTGTTTTGCCGGCAGCCCAGGGGGTTTCCCAACAGCATGGGGCTGCCCCACAATGGAAAACCCCATTGACCATCCGGCAAAACAGAGAATCCTGACAGCATGTTGCACCATAAATCTAGGGCCGGATTCTCCGATTTTGAGGCTTTGTCCGGAGGAAGTGTCTAGTTCTATGATTAAAAAATTGGCGAGACCCCAGCACCGACCCTCCGACAGGTGAGGTGCTAGCAGCCGCGCCCCGTAAAACACACGGCCTTTGCGAAATAAACGGCCAGAGAATTTCCGGGTCCGTGGCTGTTCATGTGCATGGTGACGACCTGCAGTGGTCATGCCATACAACATGGCGCCGGCCGCCGTGCGGACCCGACCTGCCTGATAGTGCCCCCCTATACACCCTCCGCACCAACCCCCACTAGTCCCCCCAGCCCTCGCCCGTCCAGCAGCATGGCTCCCACCCCACAACTGTGGAGGGGCTGGATACAGTCCGTCCGGTAATGTCCTGAGGTTATTCCAACGGTGTGTGGGATGACGTCGCTTTGGAGGGGGCGGAGCATCCGCAAACAGGCGTCGCCCCCGATTCGGTCATAAAAAGAATTCTCCGCCCGATCGCCGATTGCAAAATCGGTGTCGGGGAACGAAGAATCCCACCCCTGGTGTGGCGGGATGGAGAAACTCTCCCATGGCCTCTTGAGCACTTCAGCAAGGCATTGATAAATTGTAAGATCCTACAATCTAACATTAAATAATCTTGAGGATGACCTGAAGTAACTTTTTAACTGAATTCTGGAAACTGGGTTTTGCAAGGAAGTAATTACCATCTGCACGTCCCAGCATTCTATTTGTTTGAAGGATGTTGATTAAAATTAAAGGTAACAAAGTATGTTTAACACCACAGTTGCTCAATACGTCTCCTGCTCGTTTAAATCTTTTCAGGTATAAGCAGCCAAATCACACAGTAGGATTTTTGGATTCATAGGCCGGTTTATATTTGGCCCTTCTCACTGACGGGATATTGCAGCCCAGCGGCTTGGCCAGTGATCAACTCAAATGGCCAGGGACTTCAGCAGGACTGAAAGATGCTGCTGGTCGCCAATGATGAGCCATCTCTATTGCTGGAAAACACACTGGGTGGGGGACAAACCCAGCCATTAGATTCATTCAATGTCTCTCAAGGTAAATGTGTGCTGCTGCAATGTAGCAATGATGGAACTATGTTATTCTCTAAGTCTGAATAAAGATTGTAGACTTCCAGTTAACACAAATACTTTATTCAATGGGTTCGTTCTGTTTCCAGAGCTTAACTAGATATAATACAGTCAGGAGGTATGACCAGTGAAGCTAAGGTAAGCTGCCTATGCTGAGCTGTCTCTGTCTGCTGCTGCTCACTAGCCCTGTGCATCTGAAAGAGGCGGATTCTCCCTTGGGCTGGACCTTTTATACCCGTCTCTGATACTGCCCTCTAGTGATGCTGTGGCTGTTACATCTGTCTGTGGTCCCTGGTGTATGTGCAGATGTATGTACAGATGTACAGATCACTACAAGAACTTCCCTTGATTGCAATGGAGAAATCTTGTGAAACTCAGTACCTTTCTGCTCAGGATTATAATACTACTTTGAATATTGATGGAAATATTAAATCTCTTTCAGTAACATTAATCAGTTCTGGACTATCTTTTAGAAACAATATTATACTTACCTTTTCTAGAACTGTTAATGTTGCGGTTGAATTATCATTGAATTGACTCTATAGGCCAAATGGCCTAATTCTGCTCCTATAACTTGTAAAAGTTAAATGCGTGTTTGGTATAATCTAGCTCGAACGTGTGTTGTGTCCCGAAGTCATGAAAGATATCATAACCTATTGATATCAAACCTTATCCTTTTGCTTATTTCCACAAAACTGGACCTTGCTGAATGAAAAGATTGCTGCTACAGGTCCTGTGATTCACAAGTTGGCTACAGCTTCTGGATATTTAAAACAGCAATTACCGGACCCTCATCCTTGTTAAATCACAAACCTCTCGTTGTGAGAACACATTACATTCAACAAAGCCAGGACAGCAGACAACTTATCTGCCAAGCCTGAACGATAACAAAGAGGAAGCCTTTGAAACTCATGATACATCTTTAGGTATAATGCCAAAGTTGTATTTACCTTCTAAGCTGAACAATGGATTTTGACTGACTTTTCGCATACCTGTGCTCCGTATGCTGCATCACCCATCATGTGAGCAATGTTTGGTTATCTGTGGTAGTATAGTTTACCTACTGGCCTCTGGAATCACGCCTGCAATGAAGTATCCTTTCCCCACAGTTTTACAAATTAAAAAAAAAGTGGGATTCTTGTAAGGAATCCGAGCAAATGTTGTAGTCTGGTCCTGGATCTTAACACTTGCCCTTGTCCCACACGGTGGCGCATATAATTTACTTTTGCTATGGCAGGTTCACTTTTTTGCCATCTTCCTGACCAATATAAACAATATATACCGTACGGTGGTGCAATCCTTCAATGACCTTGCTTGTTAATCTTCGAAAAGTTGCTTGTGCATTTTTCATTCCAAAGGCATGATTTTACATTGATGGGACTGTAACTTCTGAGCTCCCAAATTTGGATTTGGGGATCACCGCAAAGATGTGCAGGAGAATCCCACTCAGAACAATTGTCCAGTAGAGCTAACTTCCCCTGGACAAATGCCCTGTGCTGGGAGCTATCCAAAAATGCAATTTCATTCATTCATAATCTTTGGATGTTTTAGCCAAGGTTACCCATAAAAAGTAAGAATATGAAACTTCTTCTAACTTTTGGGAAACAATCCTAAACACCCAGACTAACACCAACTGGTCTCCCCCCCAAACTCCCGCCACCCCCAGGTCACTTTCCCCACAATCCGTACTGACCCCCGCCCACACACCTTCTATATACACCAACACCCCCAATGATTCTGCCACTGTCTCGGTGGTCCTCACTATAGCCCCACACGCACTTGGACCCGACATCTGACTGCCTGACCCGGCACCATCCGCCCCCTCCACCCCACCCCACCGACCTGCCTGATAGCCCAATCCCAATCATCAGGGGTTACAAAATCCAATATTTCGTTGACTGCACCAGTTAATGGAACTTAGCAGCATCCCTTCAACAAATTAATTATTGTAACAAACATTGGCTGCACAATCCACTCATCAATGTCTAACTGTGGAATTGGATATGAATCTGCCTTATTTACCACATTTAATTTGACATAATCTATACATAATCACTGTGACCCATTTTGTTTCAGGAGCATTAAATTGGTGAACTCCAGTTACTGTAAATTGATTCATTAATGTCATTTTCTATCATGAACTTGATCTTTTCCCTCACTTGGGTTCATTTCCGGCATTGACAGCTTTTTCAGAGCCTGCCCTGCCAGTGTGATGGCATGGGACCTGTCCCCACTATTTCTTTCAGCTAAGGTTAAAAAATATGGCAGGAAAAGCCATCTGCCCAGCTGACAGGCTACTCACCGCATCTCCCGCCCAAAATGACACTTAGATAGCAAAATGGAAATTCCACTCCATGGCTACTGGAGGGAAATGGCTATCCAAGAATTTGTGTCCACTTCTCAATTCTAATGCAAATGTCCAAAATACATATGAATTTTACCTATTTATTCATCTATTTCCTTCACAATCTGATTAGCCTGGTGATAATGGAGCCATCAGTGGATCACTGGCAAGATCCTTTACCTTCAATCCCCATTCTTCACCCAATGCTATCCCTCTTGACCAATCTGCTACTTCACCTCAGTCAGTGTGTCTGCGCTGGTGCTGCTGTCACTCGGTTGCATTAAGCAGCTACTGAGGGAACGATAGCAACTGAGGCTGTGATTCCAGTATCTATAAAGCCTCCCCGACGTGCCTGGCTGCTCATTAGCATGACTACCCTCTCGTCTGATAGAATTTTCTTGGATTTTAAACAGATGTTATTTAGCCTTGTGCCTAGTGCCCTTTGGAATAACAATTGCAGAACGTGTGGTGAGTCTTTCAGAAAGGAGACTTTGAGAAACATTACCAAGTCAAAACGGTGAGTGACTTGGAGGAGGCTCCCTTGGAGGTGGTGATGTTCCCAGGTATCTGCTGCTCTTGTTCTTCTAGATAATAATGGTTATGGATTTGGAATATACTGCTGACTGAACATTGGTGAGTTCCTGCAGTGGATCTTGTAGATGGTACACATTGATGCCACTGTGTGTCGATGGTAGAGGGACTGAATGTTTATGAGAGGGGTAGCAATCAAGCGGGCTGCTTTGTCCTAGATGGTGTTGAGTTTCTTGAGTGTTGCTGGAGCTGCACTCATCCAGGCAAGTGGAGAGTATTCTATCACACTCCTGACTTGTGACGTTTGGATGGTGGACAGGCTATGGGGAGCCATCAGGTGAGTTAGTCACTACTGTATTTCTAGCCTCTGTCCTGGTATTGCAGCCATAGTATTTTTATGGCTCGTCCGGTTCAGTTTCTGGTCAATGTTAACCTCCAGGATGTTGATACCATTGAATGTCAAAGGACAAGGATAAGATCCTCATTTGTTGGAGATGCTCATTGCTTGGCACATATGTGGCATGAATTTTACTTACATGCCTAAATATTGTCCAGGCCTTGTTGCATTTCAATAGGACAGCTTCAGTCTCTGAGGAGTTACGAATGGCGCTGAATGCTGAATATTGTGCTGCAAACATCCCCACATCTGACTTTATGATAGAAGGAAAGTCATCGATGAAGCAACTGAAGATGGTTGGGTCAAGGAGACTACCCTGAGGGACTCTTGCAGAGATGTATTGAGTGATAGAGGATGCATCAACCAGGGCTACAAACGTTTCTTCTAGGTGAAAGAGTGATCACCAGCACCTTTTACAATTTAGCTGATTCTATTCACTGTTCATATTTCAGTCTATTTCCACTAACTTGCACAAACCAAAAGCAAACTGGGTGATAGCTTTGCAAACCATTTCATTCAGTCCACTAGCTGCCGGCCACCTGTCATTTTATTTCTTTATCCCACTCACACTCTGACCATTCTGTCCTCGATCACTTCATGGTTCCAATGAAGCTCAACGTGAGCTCAAGGAACAATCACCTCATCTTTAGATCAGGAACTTTTTGCCACCATGACTTCCAGCGCTCAACTTGGTCCACTTCCAAAGTTCTTTACAAAACCTGGATCGGTACAGTGAAAAGTATTTTTCTGCGAGCAGCTCAACAGATCATTAAGTACATGAAAAGAAAAGAAAATAAAAGAAAATACACAATAGGTCAACACAAGGTATACAATGTAACTAGATAACACCGGCATCGGGTGAAGCAGACAGGGTGTAGTGTTAATGAGGTCAGTCCATAAGAGGATTGTTAAGGAGTCTGGTAATAGTTAGGAAGAAGCTGTTTTTGAATTTGTTTGTGCGTATTCTCAGGCTTTTGTATCTCCTGCCCGATGGAAGAAGTTGGAAATATGAGTAAGCCGGGTGGGAGGGGTCTGTGATTATACCGCCCGCTTTCCCTGAAGATGTAGGTGGAGTCAATGGATGGGAGGCAGGTTTGTGTGATGGACTGGGCTGTGTTCACGACTCTCTGAAGTTTCTTGCAGTCCTGGACCGAGCAGTTGCCATACCAGGCTGTGATGCAGCCTGATAGGATGCTCTCTATAGTGCATCTGTAAAAGTTGGTAAGAGTTAATGTGGACATGCTGAATTTACTTACTTTCCTGAGGAAGTATAGACACTGTTGTGCTTTCTAGGTGGCAGCGTCAACATGGATGGAGCAGAACAAATTTTTGGAGACGTGTACCGCGAGGAATTTGAAGCTGCTAACCATCTCCACCAGGGCCCCGTTGATGCTGGCTGGGGTGTGTACAGTACTGCTTTTGAAAACTCACCACTATTCTTAGAATTCCCCAATACCAAAAAGGGTCGATATTCTAAATGGTGAACAAGGATTATTTTCCCTGCAGTTTTAGTTGGTAGCTGCATCCAAACATCCGCTGTATTATCAATTGGTTTTAATATCTTAATTTTACCTGCATCAAATTTTCATTAAATCTTTTCCTGCCAATCAGATTCTCATCTCTTGATACTGCAATTAATTCTCCTAATCTAACTTCTGGTCCAATATCTTTATTCTCTAAAGCTCCTTCTTCAATGTATTTAACATTGTAAACATCATTATTTTTGCGAGTGACATTTTGTGCTCGTCTGGCACTAGGACCCTGCGGAGCTGTGCAGTGTCAATTTCAACGCAGCAGTTTTTAAGCAATTACCTGCAAGCAGCTGACTGCTGCGGAGTAAAAACTTCTTTATCTGTTTATTCTGAGACCAATTTAGTTCTGAACATACTGATTCACTACCTCATAATACTGCTCACATTTCTACCTGCCATTTATAACTTCCAATTAATGTGAAACCTAGAATCTTCAGAGACCAATAACCAATCGACCTTTAACGAAAACAGGAAGATAGTGCCTTAGTCAGCCTTGGATAGGGCCCAGAAAGGGTACTTATCCTTAATTTCAGATTGCAACTGAAAGGGACAACCAGGAACAGAACTTGAATTCCGAAAAATGGCAATGAGAATAATCCTCTTGCTCTGAAACATGGTCAAGAGAGTTGAACTCTCGACGGCTCGCAGGGCTTCGTGTGCCAAATTGATGCTCAGGTTGCGTTCGCCACATCTAACCTGCCCGCCACGGACGAACGACTCATCCAGATTCAATGTGAAACAGCCAATGATCCTCTGCTCCAATGCGCCATGCGCCATCTGACAGATGGATGGCTCAAGGGCAATGCCCTCAATTCTCCACATCAAAGATGACCTGGCAGTGGTAGATGGAATTCTGTTAAAGTTGGACAGGATCGTCATTCCGCACAGCATGCGGGAACTCGTCCTTGAGCAGCTCCATAAGGGTCACCTGGGGGTGGAGAAGTGCCGCCGGCGGGCCCATGAGGCAGTGTACTGGCCTGGCATCAACCAGGACATTGCCAACGCTGTTCTCAACTGCCCGACAAGCCAGTGATTCCAGCCTGCTCAGCCAAAGGAGACCTTGCAGCTCCATGAGCTGGTGTCGTCCCCTGGACCAAGGTGGGCATTGATCTTTTCCAGACACTAGGCCGGGACTATGTCCTCATAGTGGACTACGTCTCTAACTACCCAGAGGTAGTTAGGCTACACAACCTCACATCGACAGCGGTCATCCGTGCGTTTCAGGAAACCTTCGCTCGCCATGGCATCCCGCTCACGGTCATCTCCGACAATGGCCCGTGTTTTGCTAGTCAGGAGTGGTCCAATTTTGCCAGGCGATATAATTTCACGCACGTCACCTCCAGTCCCCACTACCCCCAGTCCAATGGCAAAGCTGAGAAGGGGGTACACATTGTCAAACGGCTCCTGTGCAAAGCGGCCGATGCGGGATCCGACGTTTACCTCGCACTATGTGCCTACAGGTCAGCTCCATTGTCCACTGGCCTGTCACCGGTTCAATTGTTGATGAACCGCACGTTGCGAACGATGGTGCCGGCCATTCATGTCCCGGACTTGGACAACCTTCCGGTCCTGCGTCGAATGCAGTTGCCTCGGGCCCAACACAAATCGGCATATGATGCCCGCGCCACGGATCTCCCTGCTCTGGCTCCTGATGACAAGGTTCGTGTCCAACTTCCTGAAGATGGCTGGTCTGCCGCCGCTGTGGTACTTAAACAAGTGGCCCACAGGTCATTTTTGGTTGGTCTACAGGATGGCTCTCTTCTTCGCTGAAATAGGCGGGCAGTACAACTCCTTCCACTCTGGCTCGCCGCCAGATCGTCATGCCCTGCCTCGCCCTCAGGACAGGCCCGTCACAGAACTTGCAGATCTACCTTTTGTGTTGCCACCCTCTGAGACAGATATAGTCCTGCCCATTCCAGAGCAGGCGGCCCCTGACCCACCCTTGAGGCGGTCAACCAGAATTTGTCGCCTGCCAGAGACTGAATTTATGAACTGCCTTAATTCATGGACTCTCTAAACTCATGAACTGATTGTTTCGTTACCCTGTTTATTAATTCACTAGTTTGTACACAATGTTTATCATGTTCTGTTTTGTGTTACATACTGTCTATGGGGCTGGTTTAGCTCACTCGGCTAAATCGCTGGCTTTTAAAGCAGACCAAGCAGGCGCTGGAATGTGGCGACTAGGGGCTTTTCACAGTAACTTCATTGAAGCCTACTCGTGACAATAAGCGATTTTCATTTTTTACATTTCATATGCACTAGACACCTTCCCGTGTAAATATGTTAGAACTTATGTATAGTCCTGTAAATATGCTCACATATGCCCCACATAGTCAGGAACATTCACATAACACACTATTGCCACGTACACACATTTATTTTAAAAAAGGGAAGATGTCATAATATACACACAAGTATATGATGGTGCATAGACACACTGACTGACACACTGAAAGACCAATCAACACACAGAACACAGCAGCCAATCACCAGACAGGGCACGGTCACTATAAAGCCAGAGGGCACTAGTTTTCCCGCTGATTCGGGATGCAGCCTCTGAGACAGACAGAGCCCACAGTCAGTAGCACGAACATCGACCATGTGCTAGCAGTATAGGCTGGTCAGGTTAGCCATAGGTCTTCAGTCAACCTAACATAGTGTCGACCCACAGTGCAAGTATGTTTAACAGCTCATAGTTAAATAAAATAGAGTTGTACTTCTACAAGTGTTGGTAGCCTGTCTCTTCTATTGCTCTGGTAAACGCAGTCATCACAGACCCAGCATATCCAACACATCAGGTGGGATATTAAAGTCAGAAAAACTACAGCACATCAGGAAGCCATTGCCAAGTCATCAGTGACCCTGAAGCTATTGGTGAGAAATCTAATCACTGAGTTGTAGCAGAGAGTGTGCAATGCGATATATAAGCTTTCCAAGCACACGGAGCCAGATTGCAGAGAGAATGGAGCAGACTACCTCAAGCATGAGGGAAATGGAGCTGGATGATGGCTGCACGGTGACCTGGTCCAGGATTCCAGGAGGCAGAGGTCGACAGAATGCTGGGTGCCATTGAGGAGAGGAGGTAAACTCCTGGGGCGGAGTCTCAAGCCCACTATTCTCAACAATGCCTAGGATGAGGTGACAGTGGCTGTCAGTGCTGCCAGACTCACCAGGAAGACAGGCATGCAATGCTGAATGAAGATGAATGACCTCCTTTGGGCAGCTCGGGTTAACCACCACCTTTGGGCCCCTGGCACCACGTCTGTCCCTCACCCCTCACACTAGCCCCCAATCCCAAGAGACCAACACCACCCACCCCTGTCTTAATCTTCCCTACAGCTCACCCTCCATTAAACCCCAACACATGTATTCTCCTCTTTAGCCAGGAGCCTTGCACACACCTGCCACCAGCTACAGGCCCCCTCCCCACCCTCCCTACAAAACTTGCCTCTCAGCATCTCACAATGTCCTTTCTGTGTGCCCAAAGTTAAGGAGCCCAACAATCGCTGGGAGCACTGGGAGATGGAAAGGGCATTCCCGATATTCAGGTCCACAGCCCCTCAGAAGAAAGGGCCCTGCAATCCGCAGGGGAGGCCATGGACAGGGTAGTGCCTGAGATGCGTTCGGCATGCACCAAACAAGTGAGAGCCCAATGCAACGCAGTTGTCCATATATCAAGCAGGTCACCCCGTTCCCACGGACTTTCTTCCCAGGATCTCTCCCCATGTCTTTTGTCTTAAAGGATCACTATAAGCCAGGGCCGGGCTATCCGGGGTCACTGCCCCCCATCTAGACCCTCAGACACTCCGGGTAAGACACCGACATCTCGCCACTGCTTTCACCTGCACCATCCACCATCGCAGAGGCTATCACCTCGGTTAGTAATGTTAATGATTAGGCTCTTGGCTCACGCTCTGGTGAGCAGCGCACACCTGCTGCAGCACATAAGGTGAAGGCATGGACTGGCGAGGGAACGGACAGTCAGAAGGCTGCCCAATCCCAGGAAACAGCGGTCGCAACGAGAATACACAGGAGGGATGTCAGCCTTTTTAGCATCCCCAGTGAGTGAACCCTAACCATTCAGAACCTCACGCAACACACCACCAGCCCCAACATATTTAGGCCCATGAGAATTTTCCAGCACACATGCAAGGATCACCCGGGTGGACAGTGGTATGTTATCTTAAAGACAGGAGTCAGATTTTTCAGACAATGAGGAACAGCAGAGCATCTCACAGCGAGTCGTCAACATCCTCCTCTGTCCCGTGGACAGGACCCACTGATACTGCCAACCCAGGACCAACACTCTGTGGTGATGTTAGTATGACCCTCGGAGGAGGGACGGGGGCTGCTGTGGTAATGGGAAGGAGTAGAAGGAAAGGGGGAGATGGAATGAAGGACTGATAATGAGGGAAAGGATGGAAGGACTGAGGGAGAGGGAATGGATAGAAGGATTGAGGGAGAGGGGAGGGGCGGAAGGACTGAGGGAGAGGGGAGGGGTGGAAGGACTGAGGGAGAGGGGAGGGGTGGAAGGACTGAGGGGGAGGAGAGGGGTGGAAGGACTGAGGGGGAGGGGAGGGGCGGAAGGACTGAAGGAGAGGGAAGGAGTGGAAGGACTGAGAGGGAGGGGAGGGGTGGAAGGACTGAGAGGGAGGGGAGGGGTGGAAGGACTGAGAGGGAGGAGAGGGGTGGAAGAAGTGAAGGAGAGGGAAGGAGTGGAAGGACTGAGGGAGAGGGAAGGGGTGAAAGGACTAAGGGAGAGGGAAGGGATGGACGGACTGAGGGAGAGGGAAGGGGTGGAAGGACTGAAGGAGAGGGAAGGGGTGGAAGGACTGAGGGAGAGGGGAGGGGTGAAAGGACTGAGGGAGAGGGAAGGGGTGGAAGGACTGAGGGAGAGGGAAGGAGTGGAAGGACTGAGGGAGAGGGAAGGGGTGAAAGGACTGAGGGAGAGGGAAGGGATGGACGGACTGAGGGAGAGGGAAGGGGTGAAAGGACTGAGAGAGAGGGGAGGGGTGGAAGGACTGAGGGGGAGGAGAGGGGTGAAAGGACTGAGGGAGAGGGAAGGGATGGAAGGGCTGAAGGAGAGGGAAGGGGTGAAAGGACTGAGGGAGAGGGAAGGGATGGACGGACTGAGGGAGAGGGAAGGGGTGGAAGGACTGAAGGAGAGGGAAGGGGTGGAAGGACTGAGGGGGAGGAGAGGGGTGAAAGGACTGAGGGGGAGGAGAGAGGTGGAAGGACTGAGGGAGAGGGAAGGAGTGGAAGGACTGAGGGAGAGGGAAGGGGTGAAAGGACTGAGAGAGAGGGAAGGGATGGAAGGACTGAGGGAGAGGGAAGGGGTGGAAGGACTGAGGGGGAGGAGAGGGGTGAAAGGACTGAGGGAGAGGGAAGGGATGGAAGGACTGAGGGAGAGGGAAGGACTGAGGGAGAGAAAAGGGGTGGAAGGACTGAAGGAGAGGGAAGGAGTGGAAGGACTGAGGGAGAGGGGAGGTATGAAAGGACTGAGGGAGAGGAGAGGGGTGGAAGGACTGAGGGAGAGGGAAGGGATGGAAGGACTGAGGGAGAGGGAAGGAGTGGAAGGACTGAGGGAGAGGAAAGGGGTGGAAGGACTGAAGGAGAGGGAAGGAGTGGAAGGACTGAGGGAGGGGGAGGTATGAAAGGACTGAGGGAGAGGGGAGGGGTGGAAGGACTGAGGGAGAGGAGAGGGGTGGAATGACTGAGGGGGAGGAGAGGGGTGGAAGAACTGAAGGAGAGGGAAGGAGTGGAAGGACTGAAGGAGAGGGGAGGAGTGAAAGGACTGAGGGAGAGGGAAGGGTAGAAGGACTGAGGGTGATGCTTTCAGGAAGAGACGAGGATACTTTACAAAGCAGTTAAAATGAAAAGAGATGGAGTTATTTATTCACAATGAAGAGGGTATGATGCTGAGTAAGACTAGTGATTATCACAAAACATGAGGTAATATGTAGATGTTTTCAAATTTTTATTGGGTAATAATTAAAATTAACTTCCAATCGGACTTGGTTAAACATAGAAATTTTAATAATCGCATCCAGCAAACCGCTCAAGTTACATGTAGACTTTCAAATAGGAAAATGGTGATTTTCAGCATTTGCACAAGAGTAAACTAAAGCAATCAGAACTATAACGCAAACTGAGAGCACAGCCTGAACTGGGATAGACAGGAGTGAATGTAATGTGGAATGTAGCAGAGGAGTTCCAGATTAAAGTGCATAAGAGAAGGACAAGTACTTTCTGGGATTGAGATTGAGGGCACGATTGAATGGAAGAGTTTCAAAGTGTGGTAGGGTGTGGGAACGAGCTTCCCGACACACTGCCTGGCGAGGCCATCGCTGGTACCAAACGTTCATTGGACCCCCCCCATTCGGGGATGCTGACCTGGCCAGATTGTTGGACACATTCGAGATCAGATGGGATGCCCTGTTCCCCCGAGAGTTGGAGGGTCAGCCACAGGGCAGCCAGTGCTGCCTGGGAGGAAGTGGCAGCGGCCGTCAGCTCGGGGGCGGTGTCGGGGGAGGCCGGGGGGGGGGGGGGGGCGGAGTGGAGGGGGGGGCCGGAGGGGGGGCGGAGGGGGCCCGAAGGGGGGGGGGGGCCGGAGTGACCACCGGCGAGCCTGGATCCATCCGCCATGTTTGTGCGGGGTGGCCTGAGGGAGGGCGGCCACCGCGCATGCGCTGGTTGGCACCGGCCCAACTGCGCATGCGCGGGACCCGCACTCCTTGATGGCGCCCCCTAGCACATGGCGCCCCGGGCGATTGCCCGAGTTGCCGGTACCTTGAGCCGGCCCTGCGCAGGAGAAGTTTGCCCACAATGGACAGGAGAGGGCCCAGAAGGCCGGCAGAGTGCTGGACATCAGAGTCCTCATCCTCTATGAGGAACAGGCCTTGCAGGTCTCTGGGGTGGCCAAGGACAGATCTGTCACTGATGTCGAGGTTGGCATACGGCGCAATGGTGAGGATCCACCGGGCCCCACCCAGATGACCAGCCACACGTGACTATACAGAATGACCCATCCCTCCCACTGATCTTTCTTCCGCAGGATCTCCATCCGATGGTGCCGGCCCATCTGGGGTGGTCCACCCTCCTGCCTCCCATGCAAATACCTCGGAGGGGAAATCCAAGGAGGCCACCGTATTTGCGGCACAGCTGTCATCCCCACTGTCCACCAGTGCCGAGACGCACACCTTAGTGGGGGACAGCGTGGACAGTTTTCTGGGGCACGTTCTAGTGAGCACCTCACAGTTGCTGATGTACATCAGATAGAGGCCAGAAAACCCAGGCGACACAGCAGTCAGACGTCTGCTGGATCTCAGGACCCAGCTGAGTCTCAGTCAGATGCTGCGTCTCTGGAACAACTTTACCAGGAGCTGATGCATTGATAGAGTGCGGCCATAATAGCCATGGGATGTGGTAGGCAGCAGGCTACCTCCACCTCTGAATATGCATCCTGGGGACACACCGAGGTGCAGCACGGAAGGTGAAGCAGGTGATGGGTATGAGCGAGCACTCAGCAGACAGGCAGGAGTGAGACTATGGCATAGATTGAGAAACACTCAGCTCTCAACGGGTTATCATCACCCACCCTGCCCTTGACAGTGAACCACTGACAGTGCCGACAGAGCCCCATCACCCTGGAGTGATGTTTTTAATAATATTTTTATTAAGACAGTTATATAAACAACAAACACACAAACAAGGGCAATAACAAACAGGAACATCATAATAAATAACTAATCAATACCCAATTTCCCCCTGCCTTTATCCCATCCCATCCTGCCATCCCCAATTTAACCTCAATCCCCCTTGAAGTCGAAGAACAGCTTCCACCTCTGGGCAAACCCATCGACAGACCCTCTCAAGACAAACTTAATCTTTTCAAACCTGAGGAACTCCTCCAAGTCGCTCTCCCACAAGTTTTAAAACATTCAGCTATGTGCATTAAATTACCGCAGTTTAACTTGTATTTAAACAAAATCACTTTTTTCACAGTGTATAACCATCTTTGATTCTGTAAGTTTAGAATTAAGTTCTGTTAACGACGAGGACGGAGAGCGGTTACCGGGCGCCGCGCACTTCAGAGGGTCCCGGGAGTCGAGTGGCCGAATTAAACCGTGACTTTGAGGTGGTGATGTCCACGGCGGGAGGGGTCGGAAATTCGGATCAGGAAAGGGAGCAGGAACGAACCGGGCACTGGACACACTGCCAACAAGAGGAACAGTATCGGATCAACAACAAACTTTAATACTCAAAGGGGGGGGGGGGGGGGGAGGGAAGGAGTAAGAGAGAGAGAGAGAGAGAGAGAGAACAAATGAAAGCCGAGCTGCAGTCTGTACACACCAGCCCGGAAATTGTATCCAAGTGTCGATTCTATAATGCATACAAGACGGCGAGGGTCCGGTGTAGAGTCGGACGAGCCACTTTCGTGGGTTCCCGACAACTCTCTCCCCCCTCTCAACTCAGCTCCTCGCCAGCGGACGATCGATTAAGTGTCATCTGGACAGTTGGGGAGTGAGGAACACGATAGTCGAATAGCTGTGAAACTCCAGCAACATGTATTTTATATAGACTCTACGTAATTGTTGTAATTTTTAAGTTTTACAAAACTATTCTGTAAGTTTAGTAGACTTGCACTGACAGATACAACGAAACCACGTCCACAGGTTCTGGGCGTTGCCGAAGCTCAGAGGAAACGCAAAGCAGTTGTCTCAGCAAAAACACATTAATAAGCCTCTGCTGTAGTGAAGTCTGACATTGGTGCACTTGGATGAATGAATCCATGTTCCCAGACATCGCATGCTGTCTTATCTCAAGTAAAAGCAGACATCAAAAACATTTTCACTTATTACAATAAATAATGTTTTGTATTAGTGCTTTGTAAACTTCTTTTCAATATTATGGTTTCAAACAACTTTACCACTCTATCCTTGGTTTTATCCACTTGTTCTAAGTGGACACAAAGAGAAATAACATCAATCTTCAAATGGCCTTTAAAAGCATTAAGGCTGGAATTGCCCAGCCGTTCGGGCGGGATCTCCCGATCCCACTGACGATGCATCCCCGCTGCGAGTTTCCTGAAGGCATAGGGTACAGTCAATGGGAAATCTCATTGACAACGGGTGTGCCAGAATATCCTGCGGTGAACGTGCGCCGCCAAGAAATACACCACGGAGAGGCCAGGGAATTCTGCCCTAAGGTCACTGATAGGGATCAGATCTAACATCAACATAATTTGAGATGATGAGGTGAAAATATCAATCGTTGGGGCATGACAGTATATTTCCCCCAGCCTGAACAAATGGGCAAAGAAGGTATCATAAAACCTTCTTTTGTCTTCGCAAGAAGTAAGTAAAGTAACAAATAAACTTTAATCAGAGGGATGGTCCCATATGTAACTGGCAACTTAGAGAATGAAGGAAGCTTTGCCCATTGTAGAGGCATTTATATCTATCCCTGCATAGCGTGTGAGGATGCCAAACTCCATGCTGGCTTGTAAGGAGTGTGTTTGCGAGCGCATTTAGCCACGCCCTTCAATAAAGAGTAACTGTCATGAGTCAGCTACACATCACGCAAATTCGAGGCTCACATAGGGGGCGATTCTCCGCACTCACGACGGTGCGGAGAATAGCGGGGGTCGTAGATTTTTACGGCCACGCTGGTCTGACGCACTCCCGCTATTCTCCCCCCCACGCCCGCCTCCCGACACGAATCGCTGCCCGCCGTTTTTTTACGGCGAGCAGCAATTCTCAGCTGGCCGATGGGCCGAATTCCAAGCCCTTTACGACCGTTTTTAGGAACATCAAACACACCTGGTCTGACCGTTCGTAAAAACGGCCGTAAAGTCGCGATCTGGGGAACCATGGCACCGATTGGCATGGCAGTACCACGGCCATGCCAAGGGTGCCATGGGCCCACGATCGGTGGGCACCGATGGCGGGCAGTGGGTACTTACCCACGCACTCTTTATCCTTCCGCCGCCTCGCTGTATCCATTCGCGGGGCGGCTGAGGGGCATACCGGCCCGCGCATGCGCGGGTTTCACGCAAATGCGCGATGACGTCATCCGCGCATGCGCGGGTTGGAGTCTTCCAATCCGCGCATGCGCGGCTGACATCATGTGATACGTCAGCCGTCGCAGACTCTGGCAAGCGGGCTTAACGAAATTCATTAAGCCCGCGATGCCGGAGTTCACGGCCGCGGGATGCTAGCCCCGACCGGGGACCAGAATCGGTTCCCGGTCGGGGGGGCGGAGGCTGGCGTCAAACCCGCCCGTTTTTGATGCCAGCCTCACGATTTCGCCCGGGTTCGGAGAATCACGCCCAGAGTGAGGGGGTCGGTTTTCACCCAGCGGTCACCATCTGAGGGAATGGGGACATGAGTTTAAACTCCGGAGAGAGTCGAGAAACACAATTGTTTCTGGAGAGATCACGGACTGGATTCTCCGTTTTGGCGGCTAAGTGCTGATGGGAACTGGTGGGCGTGATTCTCCGAAACCTGGAGAAATCATGAGGCTGGCGTCATAAATGGGCGGGTTTGACGCCAGCCTCCGCCCCCCCGACCGGGAACCAATTCTGGTCCCCGGTCGGGGCTAGCATGCCGCGGCCGTGAACTCCGGCATTGCGGGCTTAACGAATTTCGTTAAGCCCGCTTGCCAGAGTTTGCGACAGCTGACGCGTCACATGACGTCAGCCGCGCATGCGCGGATTGGAAGACTACAACCCACGCATGCGCGGATGACGTCATCGCGCATTTGCGTGAAACCCGCACATGAGCGGGCCGGGATGCCCCTCAGCCGCCCCGCGAATGGATACAGCGGGGCGGCGGAAGGACAAAGAGTGCCTGGTGTAAGTACCCGCTGCCCGCGATCGGTGGGCACCGATCGCGGGCCCATGGCACCCGTGGTACTGCCGTGCCAATCGGTGCCATGGTTCCCAAGATCCCAACTTTACGGCCGTTTTCACGAACGGTCAGACCAGGTGGGGGCGATTCTCCGCACTCACGACGGTGCGGAGAATAGCGGGGGTCGTAAATTTTTACGGCCAAGCTGGTCTGACGCCCTCCCGCTATTCTCCCCCCCCCCCCACGCCCGCCTCCCGACATGAATCACAGCCCGCCGTTTTTTTACGGCGAGCAGCGATTCTCAGCTGGCCGATGGGCCGAAGTCCAAGCCCTTTACGACCGTTTTTAGGAACGTCAAACACACCTGTTCTGACCGTTCGTAAAAACGGCCGTAAAATTGTGATCTTGGGAACCATGGCACCGATTGGCACGGCAGTACCACGGCCGTGCCAAGGGTGCCATGGGCCCGCGATCGGTGGGCACCGATCGCGGGCAGCGGGTACTTGCCCCGCGCACTCTTTGTCCTTCCGCCGCCCTGCTGTATTCATTCGCGGGGTGGCTGAGGGGCATCCCGGCCCGCGCATGCGCGGGTTTCACGCAAATGCGCGATGACGTCACATGCGCGGGTTGGAGTCTTCCAATCCGCGCATGCGCGGCTGATGTCATGTGACGCATCAGCCGTCGCAAACTCTGGCAAGCGGGCTTAACGAAATTCGTTAAGCCTGCGATGCCGGAGTTCACGGCCGCGGCATGCTAGCCCCGACCGGGGACCAGAATCGGTTCCCGGTCGGGGGGGCGGAGGCTGGCGTCAATCCCGCCCGTTTTTGATGCCAGCCTCTCGATTTCTCCCGGTTTCGGAGAATCACGCCTGGTGTGTTTGACGTTCCTAAAAACGGTCGTAAAGGGCTTGGACTTCGGCCCATCGGCCAGCTGAGAATCGCTGCTCGCCGTAAAAAAACGGCGGGCAGCGATTCGTGTTGGGAGGCGGGCGTGGTGGGGGAGAATAGCGGGAGGGCGTCAGACTAGAGTGGCCGTAAAAATTTATGACCCCCGCTATTCTCTGCACCGTCGTGAGTGCGGAGAATCGCCCCCGTGGTGTTTTATGATGCCAAAAGCAGTGCCGAACACTCACCGATTCCGGGACCGGTGTGGGGCTAGCACCGGCGCCGGGTAAAACTCCCCGGCTCCCATGACAAAAATGGACGGAGAATGGCCGGGTCCGTGGCCGCGTATGGGCATGGCAAGGACTTGCAGCGATCGCGCCGCACAACATGCCGCCGGCCGTGCGCCAACCCAGCCTTCCAAATACGGCCCCACAGGACAAACCCTGGCCAACCCCCCACCAGTCCCTCCAGCCCTCGCAGAATCCCCCCCCATCCCCTCCCCAGCCAGCAGCACGGTTCCTGTCCGACTGTGGTGGCGCTGGGCACAGTCCACGGCTGCCATACCGGATTTCCAACCGCTCAGAGCACACATCAACCGCGCGGTTAGGAACTCGGCCCATCGGAGGCGGAGCATCAGCAGAGGGCCTTCCAATGACGTGCCAACACTGTTCTAACGGCGTGCAGCATGCGACATCATGATGCCATTTGTGGAGAGTGTGGAGACTCAATCAACGATGTCAAAGTGGCGCTGCCCCCGATTTGGGCATCGGAAGGGATTCTCCGCCCAGTCACCAATTAAGATATCGGCACCGGGCAACAGAAAATCCCACCCCACGTGTCTGGATTCTTCTCTGCCCCTCTTCTCTATGGGCTGTAAAACCGGAGTGTGACATGCCAGTTTTCAGTCTGAGCCTCACACTTTGCCAAATTCTTCTAGCCATGCTGTGCTCATCCCTTTGTTCTCTGTCTGTGAAATCATTACCCTCAGGGTCCTACTGTCCATCATATTCGTTTGTTCACTTTCTCATTCCCTCCTTTTATCATTTCATGATAACCCATCGGTCCAAGCTGTAGTTATGGCCCCTCAACTAAGAAAACTCGTTGCTGCATTTCTAAATCCTATTGCAGCACCCCATCGGCCGCTGCACGCTCGTGGATCCTAACAGTCAAGACTCTAGGGGTGGCTATCCATTCCAGCGTACCCTACATTTTACCCATCACGCATTTAAGGATGGCCAGGCCCACAAAGATGCAGGCGAGATAGGCAAGAGCGTACCGGTTCTGCATGGCAAACAACCTGAGTTGAGATAATTCCTTGGTTATTGCCCCGAGGGCCCCCAAGGTTTTGTTGCCCAGGATTGTAAGGCCACAAATAACTGAACCTGCCCAGCGTGCCAACTGGTGGTGCAGTATCCACGCAGAGGGGCAGGGGACCGTAATAGGGACTAGAGACCCGATAGCAATTTGGTGGGGAAATGGGGGTGACAAAACATTGGTCGCTGTGCCATTAAAAATAGTTTGTCGCTCCATGTACAGGCTAGCATCACAATCAGTATATTGGTGAAGTAGGGATTCCCCAGTAGCCCAGTTCTTCCAGCTTTGGAACGCCCATTTAGGCCTCCTAGCAATGCGGAAAGCCCTAGTTCCAACAGTGATATGAGAGACATTTGCCCAGCCACAAAGGAGTTGGATGCCTGGTGTGAGCGGGACACAAGTGGCAATGTAACAGGCGCATTGACCTGATGTCAGGGTTATGCAACACTTTAGATCAGTACAAGTGGAGAACAGACATGTTATATTCATTTTCGTCTCTACCAGCAAACAGCGTACCCCTCACTGCTGAAACAATTCTCGCACGACCGGGAGTCTCTATTGGGAGTGAAGGAGGCTAGGTACATAAGCCCTCCACCATTGCAGACTATCATACTGTGAGTGGGAATTATCCCGAGGAAGGGGAAGGCAAATAGCTGGTGGGGCCAAACCCGGATCGTAAGGAAGAGTGACTTGCTCGGGTGGTGGCTCGGAACGCTGACAATGAACCACAGTTTGGGGAGTGCCCCAAAGCAGTGAAACAGAAAATAACCTAGACACCAATGCGGGGTTCAGGTAGCAGACAACTGGCTCCTGGCCATACATGCAGTGGTAGATTTGGTAGAAGAGATTCATGCTGCCCAGGTTCCCTTCGTTCTGGGTCCTAAGTGAAGTAAGTATACCTCTTGATAACCTGCGTTCTGGCCGTGCCTCCCTTCTTACTCGTTCCGTCCTCTTGCTATTCCTCTCTTCTCTCACAACCTCTTCCTACCCCCTCCTCACAGTCTGATTTTACCTGTAAGGCACCAAGGTTAACACATCCAAAATCAAATGTACATTTACTCCAAAAACAAGGCAATGTCCATGCAATGTTCCCATCCCAACGCCGGGACTGATATAAGTGTTTCATGAGCTCTTCATTGCCCTTTAACTTGATAACCTTCCATGAGTCGAAACTGTGCCCTCGTACATGGGGGCATCGGAGAACGTCACCTCTGCAAAAGTGAAATGTCCTTGTAGTTTGGTCGGGATTACAGGCACTGACGGTGTTCCAAGTGAGGCGAAGCCGAAGACAGCACAATCCGTCATGCTCCACATCTGTAAAACAGCGCTGGGGAAAGGAGGCAGGTTAGTGACCGACCATTGGGCAGTGGTGGACATGGACGCAAGCACTCCACCCCTCCACTTTAACTGCAGTGGGAGTGGTAAGGAGAACTTGGAAGGGCCCCTCCCATCGTGGCTCTGACCCTTTCCGAGTCCAATTTTTGACCATGACATAACTACCAGGCTGCACTGAGAGCAAGCTATGTGATAGGGACGGTGACGGGTGAGCTGCGCGGACCTGGCCATGGAGCTCCTTGAGGATGTTAGTGATGGCTAGAACACAGTTAGTCCTTTCTTTAGTCAGATGGTGAAACTGGACCAATCTGGGAACAGGCAGGTTCCAGGGAGTTCTAATGGGCCTGCCGTAAAAGATCTCAGCAGGAGAGAGCCAGGCCGATCCTGCAGGTGTGACCCACAGCTGAAAGAGGGCAACGGGGAGCAACTTAAGCCATGTCAGTCCCGTGTCCGCTCTTAATTTAGCCAATTTAGTTTTGAGGGTCTGATTGTGTCTCTCAACCAACCCGGCCGCCTGCGGTCTGTACACACAGTGTAACTGCTGGCGTATGCCCAACTGGGAGCAGAACTCCTTGTTAATCTGTCCAATAAAATGAGGCCCGTTATCAGAACATCACTGAGCCAGTATTCCGTACATAAACACCTCATCACATTTTTACATCCTCTGGCTCTCCGTCCTCTTCCATCTGGTGTGATGGTCACCAGTAACGAGATGTCATCTTTGGTGAATAATGATGGGCCAAGCCTATCGGCAGCACCCGAGCCATAGCCAGCTTACAACACATATTAAGGCATCCAAATATTATACAGTATACAATTATAATAACAAGTATTATCAATCCATGCATCAGGTAAAACCCCATGACCAAGCTATGAGAGAACACAGCTGAATCCGACTAGATAGATAGCCATCCTCAATGCTACCGTGTTGCCCTTAGGATTTATATCCTTCTTATAGTTGTACTGACGAGCAACTATCCCTCAGCCTTGTCATTCGTATGTACATGTCATGATTTGTAAACTGTGCAAGGAAATCAATGGTAAATGCATCCATCTCGCAGACCAGTGTTGATAGGCCCTTTGTGATGTGCTTTCCTCAAGTCCAATCACCGTGAACCATAGCTGGCGCCGCTCAGGAAGGTAACACAATAGCCATTTCGGTTGTTCCACTACCTCCAAGGCATCTGACTACCTCGGGGTAGCAGCACCGTAAAAAGCTTCCTCATGTCCCTTAGAAACAGCACACAACTCAGTCCATCAGCGACCAAAAGGTCCTTATCCCTCACTGGGGTTTTTTTTTGTAGGAAGTGCTTTCCGTTTCCCATAGGAATGGTAAATTATGATATCATGTATCATGCACTGATTATCTTGCTGTATGAATTGCAGGAGCTTCAACCAATCCTGTTTCTATTCCTGACTTCCTGACTCTGACGTCGAACATTGTACTAAACCATGTAGCCTGCCAGCCCTGGCTTACTTGAGACAATAGCTCAGTTTTCTTCAAACCCCTGTTGTCTGTTATCATTTTCCTTACAGCATGGAGTGTATAATTGCCATTATTTGTTTTTTTTCTTAAACACCACTCACACACTTAGTACAGTTAACTTTTTGTGGTTACAACCCAATTGAATTTATACATAACAGTCCCTAACAATTTACAGGACATTTCATCTGTAATAACTGTTATATTCTCCAATGCTATATTGGTTGCTGCATTGGTTACAATTCCCCTCGCGGCAACAAGCTGCCAATAATCTTAAACTATTGGAATTTAAAATACGGGGGTTCCTCATCAGTCGCTGCTGTCTGCAGAGACCCTTAATAACTCTACCGCGTAATACGTCCCTCCTGGAGACCACAGATCACCCATCAGCTAACATCCCGTTAGAGATGTCTAACCGGAGCTTTCAGTATTCAGTAATAATTTGATATTTTGATTTGTTGCTAACCCGTAAGGTTTTTCTTCCGGGCTCTATCATTTAATTCCCTCAAACATGTAGCCAATTGTATCATTAGTTTTTTTCCCATACTGTCTGAAACATTCTTCTGCAGAGTGTTGTTCAGGTTCTTCATCTGTATTATTGTTGCTTCATCTGAAACTGAAATGAACAGGTCAAAGGCGGAGAGGGCCCTATTTCTTGATTTGTATCTTCCTATCCTTGCTTGGGTATTCCAGAAGTACCATCTCCAGGACTTCCGGATTTCCATTGCCACCATTCCTCTTTTTCTAACTCAGTGATTCAATCAGGTCGAAACTTTCCCTGATACATTTTGGATATTGCTACTGCGTCTACTTCAATGTTTTTAATTCTGATTGTGACAGGATAAGTTCCGGACATAATATTTTCACTGTATCACCTGTCCTATTGATGCTGCTAACAGGTTTCAGTTCACTGGCATCCTGACACCCACACCCAAACATTCATTTTTCTCTTGTCTGAGCAGGATATGGGGATATGATCTATCCTATGGCACGGCATCATTGCAGTGATACAGTCTCTAACACTGTTAGGCTAATCTTACGTCCCCAGGTCATCCCAACAGCATAAGCTACTTACTTCCTCACGAATCGATACCACAAGTCTGTCACTTGTCCACAAGCTTGCACAGCCTTTTAGAGTCACATTGTTGTCGGCCAAATTATCCTTGCAGTAATTGCACGTTGTCATTAATCTACCATCCCACTTACACTGACACTTCTTGGATTCAAAATCCCCCCTGTGGTCTCAAACCTCAATCATTAAAGTTGCCTGATATTTCACAAAACAATCATGGCAAAACTGAATGCCCCAAATCTCCCTGGGGGCTGCAGCATCCCATCGCTGACTTTGCAAATGCATTATCAATTCTCCTGAATACCCAGTATCTGACCGTCTCCTGGGTTTCATGTGGCTACTACCAGTCCAAACAATCCGGCTACAGAATGCCCCACAGTCCTGACATGCTGTTTCCTGATGCTCACTGTGAACCATTTTAAACTGAGGGCCATTAATCACCGCCCTTGATCTATCATTCCATACATTTCAATCTTTACTGATTACATTCCTACGATCATTGACGATAGGCTGCCGATGGAGTATCATAATTCCTCTGTTATTGTTCAATTTGACCATATTTTTAAAAATTCTGACACAATTTCTTTTGCTCCAGACGCCATGGTTCTCTAATACAATTGTATGTTCACCCAAATTTTTTTATGATTACTTCTCCTGTGGTTTTATTCGGCAGTTTCACCCACACTTCCTCTCTGTCATCAATATGTTGTAATATCCTAATTTTTCCTGCATCATCTTAATTTTATTAAATCTTTCCCTGTCATCAGATTCTTATTTCCTGATACTGCAAGTAATTCTCCTAATCTAACTTCAGGTCTAACGTTTCTATTGCCTAATACCCCCTCTATAATGTAATCTCTAACTTCTGGTCTAATGTCTTTATTCCTTAAAGCTCCTTCTACAATGTATTTAACCCTCTAAACTTCATTTCTTCTGCTAGTAACCTTCTAGGATGTATAGGGCACTAGGACCCTGGTGGAGCTGTGCCTTGTCAATTTCAACCGGTTAGTTTCAAAGTAATTTCCTGCACAGAGCTCTGACTGCTTGGGAGTATAACTTCTCTTTGTGTTTATGCGAAGACCAATTTAGTGCTATTGATCACATTTCTTGCCTGCCATTTATAACTTCTAATTGATGTGAAACTATTTTATGTATTTATTTATTTATTTTTTTAGCAGCCAAGACTATGCCGAGTTACAACTAATCATTTACAAATCCTAATTTATACATTTTGATTTCACTTTGTGTTTATTTCCTGAGAATTATATTCTAATTAACTCCCACAATGTTAATCATTATTACTAAGTTTCTAAAGAACTTTCAAATACTTTGTTTTAAATCTCACTTTAATACCTACTAAAACACAACATTTCACAAAACTAGGAACAGAGGATATCACATTCTTATTAAACAGATTCATTCATTCATTGGAGATCTCCATTCAACCAAAATAATTCAAATCATTATACATTCATCCATCAACACACAAGTTTGTCTCTGGTTCCCCCTAGTGGCCATTCATCTCCCAATTCTGTTTCATTCAAACAACCCATATCTTCCCATAATAAATGTTAGCGTAACCAATTATATTTGTACCGAATTGAACTGTCCGCAAACGTTCCATCAGCGGTCTTTTACTGAACTGCTCTGCGACACCACATCAACACGATAAAGACCTTAACCAATTTCAGCCAATTCGAATTGTACAGAATTGAACTGTCCGCAAACATTCCATCAGCGGTCTTTTACTGAACTGTTCTGCGACATCACATCAATCCGTTAAAGACCTTCACCGAATTAAAGTGTAATTTAATAGAACCAATTTTTAATTTTCTACTCCCATGCAACTGACTGACCAGGCAACATTCCCTCAGTCACCAACTGAATTGTTACCTCATTCCAACCCTCAGCCGTACTTGCATTGACTGAAATCATTTCTTCTAATCCACCAGACTGACCTTCAATTTCGTCGAGACATCTTACCTGATCAAATGCGAGTGATTAGACTGTTAGCAGAATACGAGACAGAGGAAAATCGATATGGCGAGTTGTATCTACACATACCATGGGCCCATTTCCTTTTTCCCCTTCCGAGAGCTGTCCAATTCTGATTTCGCAAATGAAAGGCAAGCGTCTAGAGAAATCCCCGATTTCGGCACCAAATGTTAATTCCTGAATCTTTGTGGCCGGTCTGGACTCAATAAAATCTGAGATGGATTTGCAGGTATCATATCATTTAATAATAACTAACTTGCAAGGCTGACTCAATCCGTGGGACCTCAGGACACACACACTGTCTTCTGAGAGCCCAGGATAAAGAGAACCTCAGGACAAAGGAACACTGGAGATATACTTCAAATTACATCAAGATTCGCATACAAACTTCCCATTGGTCATTTTATACACCTTCTGACCTGGCCATATATCCTGATTGGCTCACTTCACATTTTCCCAATCCTGGCCGCTTGTTACTCAGCATCCTTTTCACTATTCTCTCCATGAGGCAAAGCTCCCCTCCCCCTTCCTAGCCATGCTGTGCTCATCCCTTTGTTCTCTGTCTGTGAACTCATTACCCTCAGGGTCCTATTGTCCATCATATTCATTTGTTCACTTCCTCATGTGCACCCCTTTCTCAACTTTTCCGTTTGACTGCGGATAGTGTGGGCTGGAAGTGACGTGTTTGAACTGATATGACTGGGCAAACAGAGACCATTCATGGCTGCTGAAGCACGGGCCATTGTCATTCATGACAGCGAGTGGGATACCATGCCTGGAGAACGTCTCCTTACAGGCCTTGATGATGGTCCGAGATGTGAGGTCTGAGAGCTTATCGACTTCAGGGTAATTGGAAAAGTAATCAATGATTAACACGTAATCACGACCATTTGCATGAACAAGGTCGATGCCAACCTTGGACCACGGAGAGGTTTCGATTTCATGCTGCTGAAATGTCTCATTTAAGCAGCATCTCGCACAGTTAAGGACCATGTTCGCGATGTCCTGGCTGATCCCGGGCCAGTAGACAGCCTGCCTGGCTCTGCGTCTGCACTTTTCCACACCCAGGTGGCCCTCGTGGATTTGATGGAGCACCAAGCTCTGGAGACTGTGTGGAATTACAATCCGGTACAGTTTGAGGAGAATACCATCAACCTCTGTCAGGTTGTCCTTTACATTGAAAAACTGCGGGCACTGCCCTTTTTGCCAGCCATTGTCTCGGTGTTGCATAACACGCTGCAAGAGGGATTCTTTGGCTGTCTTCTCTCGAATACGAATCACCTTCTCATCTGATGCCGGGAGGGTGCTCGCACACAGCTGCACCTGTGACTCAACCTGTGACTCAATTTGCTGGATGACGTTCGGTGGTTCACTAGGCACGATGATGGAGCGGGACAGTGTATCGGCAATGATGGTGATGGAGCCGGACAGTGTATCGGCAATGATGGTGATGGAGCCGGACAGTGTATCGGCAATGATGGTGATGGAGCGGGACAGTGTATCGGCAATGATGGTGATGGAGCGGGACAGTGTATCGGCAATGATGGTGATGGAGCGGGACAGTGTATCGGCAATGATGGTGATGGAGCGGGACAGTGTATCGGCAATGATGGTGATGGAGCGGGACAGTGTATCGGCAATGATGGTGATGGAGCGGGACAGTGTATCGGCAATGATGGTGATGGAGTGGGACAGTGTATCGGCAATGAAGGTGATGGAGCGGGACAGTGTATCGGCAATGATGGTGATGGAGCGGGACAGTGTATCGGCAATGATGGTGATGGAGCGGGACAGTGTATCGGCAATGATGGTGATGGAGCGGGACAGTGTATCGGCAATGATGGTGATGGAGCGGGACAGTGTATCGGCAATGATGGTGATGGAGCGGGACAGTGTATCGGCAATGATGGTGATGGAGTGGGACAGTGTATCGGCAATGATGGTGATGGAGCGAGACAGTGTATCGGCAATGATGAGCTCCTTGCCAGGCGTGTAGACCAGGTCAAAGTCGCACCTTCTGAGTTTGAGGAGGATGCGCTGCAACTGAGGCGTCATGTCATTAAGGTCCTTGTGGATAATGTGGGCCAGGGGCCTGTGATCCGTCTCGACTGTGAATGTCGGCAGGCCATAGACATAGTCGTGAAACTTGAGAATGCCAGTGAGAAGGCGCAGGCATTCCTTCTCGATTTGTGCATACCTTCGTTCAGTGGGCGTCATTGCCCTTGATGTGGAGGCAACTGGTGCCCAGGATGAAGTGTCAGTGTGTTGCAGCAGGACCGCACCGATGCCATCCTGGCTCGCATCTGTTGCGATTTTCATTTCCCTGTCTGGGTCGAAAAATGCCAATACGGGTGCAGTGGTGAGTTTCGCTTTCAGCTCCAACCACTCTGCCTGATGGGCCGCCTTCCACTCGAAGGCAGTGGACTTCTTCACAAGGTTTCGTAGGGCCGTGATGTGTGAGGCCATGTTTGGGATGAACTTGCCCAGAAAATTGACCATGCCCAGGAAGCGCAATACCGCCTTCTTGTCTTCCGGGACCTTCATGGCTGCGATGGCCTTGACCTTGTCTGTGTCGGGGCACACGCCCTGCTGAGAGATCTGGTCTCCTAGGAACTTGAGTGTCGACATGCCAAAGCAATATTTGGCCCTGTTCAGCTTCAGGCCATTGGCATGGACACGGCGGATTACCTGCTGGAGACAGGAAACATACTTTCAGGGGTCGTGGACCATATGATGACATCGTCCACGTACACACAAACCCCTTCGATACCCTCCATCATCTGCTTCATGATGCGATGAAATATCTCCGATGCCGAGACGATGCCGAACAGCATACGGTTATAGCAGTACCTGCCAACCGGTGTGTTGAAGGTGCAGAGCCTTCTGCCAGTCTCATCCAGCTAGATTTGCCAGAATCCATGTGACAATCTAACTTCGTGAAAAACCGTGCAGGTGCCATCTCACTGGTGAGTTCCTCCCGCTTCGGGATGAGGTAGTGTTCACGCATTATATTTTGGTTGAAATCCTTGGGATCAATGCAGATGCGCAGATCTCCAGAGGGTTTTTTAACCACCACCATCGATCTGACCCAGTCAGCCGGTTTGGCTACCCTGGAAATGATCCCCTGCTGCTGCAGCTCCTTGAGCTGTTCCTTCAGGCGCTCCTTCAGCGGAGCCAGGACCCGGCGTGGTGCATGACCACTGGCTTGGCATCAGGTCGCAGTAGGATCTTGTACCGATATGGCAAAGTTCCCTTCCCATCAAACACATCTGGATACTGAGAGAGGATGTCGTCAATGCCAGCTTGAAGATCCACGTTGCAGGATGTCGTTGAATAAACCCGCTGCACCAGGTTGAGCTTTTTGCAGGCATGCGGGCCCAGTAGGGGTGCCCTGTCCAGCTTGACAATTACAAACCTTAGCCGTGCATGGGTACTCCGGTTGGAGACGAGTAGATGGGAGGACCCCAGTGCCATGATGGCATTACCGTTAGAGTCCAGGAGCTGGCAGGCTGCTGGAAGGACCTTGGGGGGCTTCATGATGAGTTTGAAGTCTGCCTGTGAGAGGGGATTGGCAGAAGCACCTGTGTCCAGCTTTAACTGGATGGAGCAGTGGTTGACCTGCATCACCGCATGCCATTTGTCCTCCGAATCCACAGCGAGGATGGACTAAATGTGAGATGAGTTAGATGTGACATGTTCACGTGTGGTAATGATGCCCACTTGGTAGGGGGACTCCAGGGACAAAGACGAGAGTGGTCCTAAAGGAAGAGTGCTAAATTGGGGAAAGGCCAACTATAACAAATTTCGGCAGGAGCTCGGGAATGTGGATTGGAAGCAGCTGTTTAAGGGTAAATCCACATTTGAAATGTGGGAGTCTTTGAAGGAAAGGTTGATTAGAGTGCAGGACAGACATGTCCCTGTGAAAATGAGAGATAGAAATGGCAAGATTAGGGAACCATGGATGACGGGTGGAATTGTGAGACTAGCTAAGATGAAAAAGGAAGCATACATAAGATCGAGGCGACTCAAAACTGATAAAGCTTTGGAGGAATATCGGGAAAGTAGGACAAACCTCAAACGCGCAATAAAGAGGGCTAAAAGGGGTCATGAAATATCTTTGGCTAACAGGGTTAAGGAAAATCCCAAAGCCTTTTATTCGTATATAAGGAGCAAGAGGGTAACTAGAGAAAGGATTGGCCCACTCAAAGACAAAGGAGGGAATTTATACGTGGAGTCAGAGGAAATCAGAGAGATTCTTATTGAGTACTTTGCATCGGTATTCACCAAGGAGAGGGACATGACGGTGGTTGAGGCTAGGGATGGATGTTTAAATACTCTAGGTCATGCCGGCATAAGGAAGGGGGAGGTTTTGGGTATTCTAAAAGGCATTAAGGTGGACAAGTCCCCAAGACCGGATGGAATCTATCCCAGGTTACTGAGGGAAGCGAGGGACCAAATAGCTGGGGCTTTAACAGATATCTTTGCGGCATCCTTGAGCATGGGTGAGGTCCCGGAGGACTGGAGAATTGCTAATTTTGTCTCTTTGTTTAAGAAGGGTAGCAGGGATAATCCAGGGAATTATAGACCTGTGAGCTTGACGTCAGTGGTAGGCAAACTATTGGAGAAGATACTGAGGGATTCGGATCTATTCACATTTGGAAGAAAATAGACTTATCAATGATAAGAAGCATGGTTTTGTGAAGGGGAGATCATGTCTTACAAACCTAATAGAATTCTTTGAGGAAGTGACAAAGTTAATTGATGAGGGAAGGGCTGTAGATGTCATATACATGGACTTCAGTAAGGCGTTTGATAAAGTTTCCCATGGCAGGTTGATGGAAAAAGGGAAGTCGTATGGGGTTCAGGGTGTACTAGCTAGATGGATAAAGAACTGGCTGGGCAACAGGAGACAGAGAGTAGTGGTGGAAGGGAGTGTCTCAAAATGGAGAAAGGTAACTAGTGGTGTTCCACAGGGATCCGTGCTCGGACCTCTGTTGTTTGTGATATACATAAATGATCTGGACAAAGGTATAAGTGGTCTGATGAGCAAGTTTGCAGATGATACTAAGATTGGTGGAGTTGCAGATAGCGAGGAGGACTGTCAGAGAATACAGCAAAATATAGATTGATTGGAGAGTTGGGCAGAGAAATGGCAGATGGAGTTCAATCCAGGCAAATGCGAGGTGGTGCATTTTGGAAGATCTAACTCAAGAGCAGACTATATGGTCAATGGAAGAGTTCTGGGGAAAATTGATGTACAGAGAGATCTGGGAGTTCAGGTCCATTGTACCCTGAAGGTGGCAACGCAGGTCGATAAAGTGGTCAAGAAGGCATTCAGCATGCTTGCCTTCATCGGACGGGGTATTGAGTACAAGAGTCGGCAGGTCATGTTACAGTTGTATAGGACTTTGGTTAGGCCACATTTGGAATACTGCGTGCAGTTCTGGTCGCCACATTACCAGAAGGATGTGGATGCTTTGGAGAGGGTGCAGAGGAGGTTCACCAGGATTTTGCCTGGTATGGAGGGTGCTAGCTATGAAGAAAGCTTGAGTAGATTAGGATTGTTTTCGTTGGAAAGACGAAGGTTGAGGGGGGACCTGATTGAGGTCTACAAAATTATGAGAGGTATGGACAGGGTGGATAGCAACAAGCTTTTTCCAAGAGTGGGGGTGTCAATTACAAGGGGTCACGATTTCAAGGTGAGAGGGTGAAAGTTTAAGGGAGATGTGCGTGGAAAGCTTTTTACGCAGAGGGTGGTAGGTGCCTGGAACGCTTTGCCAGCAGAGGTGTTAGAGGCAGGCACGATAGCATCATTTAAGATGCATCTGGACAGATATATGAACGGGCAGGGAACAGAGAGAAGTAGATCCTTGGAAAATAGGCAACAGGTTTAGATAAAGGATCTGGATCGGCGCAGGCTGGGAGGGCCGAAGGGCCTGTTCCTGTGCTGTAATTTTCTTTGTTCTTTGTTCACCCCAGCCATCCCGGCCACTGACCGGAGATGTTTAAGTTTCTGTCGAGATAATGTTTCAGGTATGAGTTGTACTGCAGTGCCTGTATCCACTTCCATCTTGATAGTTTTCCTATTGGGTTTTGGATAAACCGACAAATATTGCTGATGTCCTTGTACTGATAATACATCAAGCTTAAATAATTTAAGCTGACTTGCCATCATGTTCCCTAGTGAGCCTTCAGTTTGATTACCTAACTGGAAACCTCGGCCAGTAGACCTGGGGTGGGATTTATCGGCCTTAACTTAGTGCCATTGAATCTGGTGAGAGGCCTCTCGTGAGATTTGCAACACTTGAGGTGTCTCCCAAGATTCAACCAAACGTTACAATCTGGAGCTATTCGGCTCATTTAAATATATCTGTGCCACATTTCCCCGTGGCCTGGGAACTAATGGTCTCCTCAGCAAGGCCTTTACCGGGCGCCATTTAGTACTGGTCCACATGAAGCACCTGAGGGAGGCTCCCAGGCTATTGGAGACCCTAAAGTGGTCAGGCTTTGGGCAGGGTGGTACCTTCACAATCCTGCTGGCACACAGGCACCATGGCACTTCCAGCTTGGCACCTTGGCACAGTCACCTGGGCACCCTGGCGCTGAAGTGTCATGTGTCAGGTTGCTCATGACAGGGGTCGGACCCGGTGTGCCTTTCCCTTAAAAGGTGGAGTGGGGAGGGGGGTCCTGAGTACTCCGGAAGAGGTACATTGAGTGTAGTGGGGGAGGGGGGTCCAAAAGCCACGGTGGGGTCGAAAGATCAGTGCTGCCTTTAAAAATGGCACCTGATCCGTGAGTAGTTTTCCTGCACTGGCGCGCTGAGTTCATCAGTGCAGGAAATGATGTAAGTGTGGCCTCGATGGGCATTCCGCGCCTAGGCCCAAAAAAAAGGCGCCAAGAAGCACCTCACTAAACATGCTCCAAAGCTCCCACCCCTATTTGTATTCTTCTTGGTACACTTCTTTTGTGCTGATGAAGGTTTGTGTGACTAACATGCCTTGGCAGGGTGAAAAACTTTACCACAATTTTTGCATTTATTCTCCTGACTACAACATTCTCTTGCCAAATGTCCCACTTGATTGCAACAATGTCATTGTAGTTTTTTTTGCGAAACTGCTTCTCGCAGTCTCCATTCTATGATCTTTTGCTTGAGCTCCAACCAACGAGACTTCTTTTGCTGCCAGTTCCACGGAAAAAGCGATTTCCAAATCAGATTTCAAGGTTAATGCAGCTTCAATCAACAGATTTGTTTGAGTCGCTTCATTTCTGAGATCAAAAACAAATCTGTCGTCAAGTGTATCATTGAATATTTGACTAAATTGACAGTACTTGCCCAATCTGCACAGTTTTGCAACATATTGTGAAATGTTTTTCCTTCCTCCTGTGCATGACGATGGAAAGGGAATCTTTCAGCTATTAATAGTGGACGGGGGAGAATTGTCCTTTTAAGGCGGCCATTAACTCTTCCTCAGACTTGTCTCCAGGTTCAGCTGGGTGGAATAGATTTTGTAACAACATAACATGCAAAGGTGTGCAGGTTAGGTGGATTGTCCATGGTCAATGGGTTATGTAGATAGGGCGGGGCAGTGGGCCCAGGTGAGATGCTCTTTCCGAAGGTTGGGGCAGACTCGATAGGCTGAATGGCCTCCTTCTGTGCTGATGGGATTCTATTTTATTTTATGAATGTTTTTTGACCAACCGTGCTGAGAAATGTTGCACATTTCAGTGTTTGATTAGCTTGCAGGTAGAATGGGAAGCTTTCCTCCTGAAAATTCCATGTCTCCTACACATCAAACGTGTCCAGGGCACATTTGCCTCCTGCCACTTTTTTTACAGATCTCAGCTCCCTGCTCTGTGCTTCTCAGCCATTAAGTCTTTCTCCCTCCCGTTCAGTACAGAAGCTTGCAATCTCGCAGCCCACCAGCAACTGAATTGTTTTCCGTGCCTGGGCTACAGGCTCCCGGGCAGCAGGTTGCAGAATCAGCAACCTTCTGGGTTCCTCGCCTCCAGGCCTGTTTACAGTGCCGCGTGTGCGGTTTCCACAGCTCCACCCACTACAAACAGTAAGTACGACTGAACTTTGATTTATTTTTCAAATCTGCCTTCAGTAACTCACTCTTGTCCGGTTATTGAGTGTGATTTACACTCAATTTGGCTCTGTTTCATTCCTTAGCTGTGAAGTCACCAGGTATTGTTAAGATACCGCCACAAGTTTCAAGTTCAAGTTCAAACCAATAACTCCATACACCAGTTAGTAAGTTCAAACAAGACACGCTTATTGTAATACAGTAATCTACTAATCATGCATATAAAACTATAAGACTAGGCTAATCCTACCACTAATAGGCCAAATACTTATCTGGATAAGGGGACTTCCGGATAAGGGAACAACGGCCTCTAGCTTTGTCCTGGGTCCGCAGGCTTCCAGTAGTTATGGACGAAAGGGGGTCAGGAGTGTCTACTCTCGTAGCGTGCATTGTATGACACTTACGTGATGGCGGCTACTGTCCAGGCCTCTCCTCCTCAAGGTTCTTCTGCTGCAATGGTGTTCTGCTGGGAGGGCTGGCTGGTCAAGGAGAGGCTGGCAGAGAGAGAGCTAGGATCGGGGTCTCTGTCTTATACCTCTCTCAGGGTCTCACGCCCACCTGGGCGGACCCTCTATACACTCGCAATCGATTGGGTCTCTTCCCAATCGATTGATTTGAATTCCCCAATAACGGGGCAGTTCCTTGATCACTTGGCGGTTCTTGGGACTTATTGTTTTGGACTTCTTTTGGCGCCGAGAAGTCTTGCCTTCCATTCAATGTATCGATTTGAGTTAATTTGTTTCCATTGTACCTGGGAATCGCCCGGTATCGCCTCATTAGTATGCTAACTTGTTTTCTTTCACAGTGCTGTCTGGTTTCTGCAGCAGTCAGAATTGGTTTCTGCAGCAGTCAGAATACACAAGCGCTTTTGCAAGCTGCTTGCTTTTGCAACATGTCCCTTTTCCCTGCATTCCTTGTAATCTTCCATTTTGTGTTGGGCAGTGGCCACCCCAGGTGGCTACACTACTAACGGCGACGCCCCTCTTCAATCTTAATGATGTTTTTGTCTGTTCTTACTTGCAACAACCTTCTCGGTGATTCAGCCTGGAAGCCAACGTTAGTTCTTCGGAACCCCAGTCTGTGATTGCAGACATAGGGAGAACAAGCAGACTCCGCACAGACAGTGACCCAAGCCGGGAATCGAACCTGGGACCCTGAAGCTGTGAAGCAACAGTGCTAACCACTGTGCTACCGTGTGCAAGATATTTTCCCTCAAGGTACAATGGTGAACTTCCCACAAGCCCGCGGAATGCTCTGCTTACATCATTGCGTAACAAGTGACATGACACCAGCCTCTGATACTTAATACCTCTTTCCTTGCCTCTGCCATTGCTCAAAACCTGTTACATCTCAAACGTTTTCTAGTTGTGATAAAAACTATATCAACCCGATGCTTCCCTGTTGCCAAGAGACCCTGGAGCGATCAGTGAGGAAGCTCATCACTGACTTGGGGCAGAGAATGTGCAATGGGATATACAAACGTTCCAAGCACATGGAACCAGATTACGGAGAGAATGGAGCTGATCACCTCAAGCATGAGTGGGGTGGTGTCAAAGGGCATTGCGACGGTGTTGCTCTGATCCACGCTAGCGTGCTCTCCATTGTGTCATAATATACATCCATGTATATGATGGAGTGCAGACAGGCAGTGATTGACACATAGGATGACCAGTGAGCACACAGAACACAGCAGCCAATCACCAGACAAGACACGACCACTATAAAGCCAGAGGGCACTAGTTTTCCTGTTCTCTCGGGATCCAGCGTCTGAGACAGTCAGAGCTCGTGAGCAGCAATTAGAACAAACACCATGTGGTAGTAAGATAGTCTGGTCAGGTTAGCCTCAGGTCTCCAGTCAAGTCAGCATAGTGTCAACCCACAGTTAAAGCATGTATTATAGTTTAAGTGTTCAATAAAATCGAGTTGCATTTCTTCAAGTGTTGGAAGCCTGTCTCTCTCATTACTGCAGTAAACACAGTCCTCATCGACCCAGCTTAACCAACACATCACATTGAAGCAAATGGAATGAATGCGTTCAAAAGACCACAGGGGGTCACTAACAAAGGAGGCAGAATTAAAATCAATAAAGTGGGTGGGGCCATTGAGCCAGAAACTTAAGTCGCTCCATGGAGATCATTGTCAAAACAAAATTAATGTCACTCTTCATGAGTAGAAACAACGGTGTTCGGTTTCAATGTTGATTTAATCGGTTTAGTTTCAATTCACATTCATGACACAGTTCATGACAGAGTCAAGAAATACTTAAAACATTTCTAAAAGAGTTCGAGCTGAAACAGGAATTCTACCCATTTTCCATCTGACCGGCAGTATGAGGTAAAGACCATCGGAATTGCTTTGGGATGTGTTGATTATTAAACAATGGACTTGTTTTCAGGGAGCAACTCGCATACTTTACAAAGCAGTTAAAATGCAAATAGCTGGAATTGTATATTCACAGAGGTTTGATGCTGACTGAGATGAGTGGGACAATGGTAGATATTTTAATATTTATACTGGTTAATAATTCAAACTCAAATTACATTTAATTTCCAATCGGAGTTGTTTAAACATAAAAAGTTACATTAAAATTTTTATAATTGCATTCAGCAAACTTCCTTAAGTTATATGTAGACTTTCAAGAAGGAAGGTTCTGTTTCATAGTAATCTAGAAGTAGTTTACAAAAGTAAAATTGTGATTTTTGGCACTAACTTATGTATAAAGTAAAGCAAGCAGAACCATAAATCACACGAATGTCCCAAAATGTTTCACAATCAGTGAATTATTTTCAAATGCAGTTTGTGGGGAATAGCACAGTTCCCTCTTCCTACCCCACTCACTCTTCACTCTAATCAATTCTCCCAAATTGACACCCTACCACCCACTCAGGTCCCACCCACCGCCCCAGATTGTGATTGGCTTATTTGATCCTGCAGCATTCAGCACCCATTTCCTCTACCTCTCCCTCTCGATTGTTTTTCCATTTTACTCAGTTAACTAAAGGGAGAAATGCGGTATAATTCATTTGTGACTTTTGGCATGTGGACATCAGTAGCCTTTTGAACCAATTGGTGCTGGTTCACTCCTGGGTGCTGTGATCTAAGGTAAAAAACTTCGAGATTTTGGCCCAGTGACAATGGAGCAACAACAGTTCCAAGCCAGGATGGTTTGTGACTATGCACTTATTAGAAACATAGAAAATAGGTGCAGGAGTAAGCCATTCGGCCCTTCGAGCCTGCACCACCATTCAATATGATCATAACTGATCATGCAACTTCAGTATCCCACTGCTGCTTTCTCTAAATGCTCTTTGTGAATTACCCCTTTCCATCTAGTCCGACAATTACTTTCTCAACTAAACCTAAACATATTTATGAAAAGTGTATTGATGCCCCCTGATCTATAAAGAGGTTTAGTGACAGCGGAGAAAGGGCCAACAATCACTGCAGACTCCTCAGATAAATCAACAGCTTGATTCTGTTGCTGTGAGGATTTGCTGACAGACGATCGGACTCCCATCCAGAGCGTTCATTCAGATCTCAGCCTCTGTCACTGGGAGTCTCGCTGTCCTGTAACTTGTCAGCTTCACCAACTCTTCATCAAACCATCCGAGACCCTCATTGGCCAACACATTTAATTTGTGCTGCTGATTTCAATGAACGTCAATGGTTTGTGAGGTTCAGGATAAGATGGAGGATAAAATCTGTAAATTAATCCCTGACATCCCTGGGATAAGTAGAAGAATGGCAATGCGTTCTTTGTGTTAGTCGTACTACAGGAGAGTCACCGTGAACTGCTGACCTCTTCACCTATCTTACTCTTCCCATCTCTGTCGTCTTCCATTTCTTCTACCACCTGACACAAGTGACCTATCCTGTTCCCAACAGTGGTACTTTTTCAACATATTTATGTGGCATAGAAATTTCTCTTCATCTATTTTAATGCACCGCGTATTTCATGGCCATAAACTAATTCAAATGTGCTAAACCCAGTAGATTCGTTTGGAGAATCTCTGGTGGCGAATAGTGAAAAATCCAATCTCCTGTCCCAATCTCTTGGATATTTACGGCAATGGGCCCTAATCAGTGTTTTCAGAGTCTAATGATACCTCTCCAAAGCTCTACGACTGTGGGTGATAGGTGGTTGATTTTAATTGTTGATTCCTAAACTACAAATTATGTCTTGGAAAATTTTAGACATAAAGTTAGAACCCTGGTCAGATTGTACTTCTACGGGTAGACCATAGCATGTGAAAAACAGAGTCAACTTTTAAACCACTACCTTAGCTGTAATTGTTCTCAAAGCTTCTGGAAATCAGGTGGTCATATCCACGAGCGCAAAAATTTACTGATACCCTGCCTTTTTTTTAGGCAATAGTCCTCCACAGTCTACTAATACCTGACTAAATGGTTTTTCAAACACGGGTATGGGTATTAAAGGTGCTGGTTTAATCCCATTTTGTGACTTACCTATTACCTGACAGATTTGTTTTTAAATTTAGAGTAACCAATTAATTTTTTCAATTAAGGGGCAATTTAGCGTGTTCAATCCACCTAGCTTGCACATCTTTTGGGTTGTGGGGGCTGAACCCATGCAAACACGGGGAGAATGTGCAAACTCCACACGGACAGTGACCCAGAGCCGGGATCGAACCTGGGACCTCGGCGCCATGAGGCTGCAGTGCTAACCCACTGCGCCACCGTGCTGCCCTTACCTGACAGATATGATGGATTCTGCAGAATTGCAATACATTCTTTTGCAGTCCTGGCCAAGAAAAATGCCTGTTGACTGATGCCCGAGTTTTCCGAATTCCCACATATCCAGCCATTGGTATCTCATGTGCTATCCACAGTACCTCCCTACGGCATTTGAGCAGAACCACTATCTATGAAGATGTCTCCACTTCCTCATCAGAACTCCATTCTTAATGTTATAGCACTCTGAAATCCCATCAGCCTCAACCTCTGTGAGAGCTGACTGTGCTAATCTATGTAACTCTGGTTCTGCCATCTGGGCCTCAATTCATGAAGTACTACCAAACTCTTCCTCGCAATTATACTCTTTCTCAAGGATAGTGTTGGCCTCTCTACCATCTGATTGTGGCGTGATATTAATCTCTGGTGATGGACTTTGTTTAACCATTGACCTGGTCACCACACACGATGGAAAAATATCTGGAAATTGTTCCGACAACTGTTGTGTCTCCTTATCTTCCCTCTGACTTTCTGTAATCATGGGTGAAGGTACAACTTTCACTTCTGCCAAATCCTTCCCTAAAAGTAAGTTTACTCTGTCCACTGGTAACTTCTTAACCACTTCGATAACTACTGGACCTGACAATAAATCACACTCCAATTGTACTTCATACAATGGAACTGGGATATAATTTCCACTTCTCCTCTTCGCTAAAACCTTAGCTTCCATTAAACTATCTAGAGGGAAAACAAAATCCCTCTTCAGTAAGGGGCGGCATGGTAGCACAGTGGTTAGCACAGTTGCTCACAGCTCCAGGGTCACAGGTTCGCTTCGCGGCTTGGGTCACTGTCTGTGCGGAGTCTGCACATTTTCTCCATGTCTGCGTGGGTTCCCTCCGGGTGCTCCAGTTTCTTCCCACAGTCCAAAGAATAAAAAATAAAAAAATTTTAGAGTACCCAATTCATTTTTCCAACTGAGGGACAATTTAGTGTGGCCTATTCTGCACATCTTTGGGTTATGGGGTGAAACCCACGCAAATACGGGGGAAAATGTGCCAACTCCACACGGACGGTGACCCAGAGCCGGGATCGAGCCTGGGACCTCGGCGCCGTGAGGCTACAGGGCTAATCCACTGCTGCCCACCACAGTCCAAAGATCTGCAGGGGCCATGCTAAATTGCTCTTAGTGTCCAAAAAAGGCTAGATAGGGTTACTGGGTTACGGGGAAAGAGTGGAGGTGCGGGCTTAAATAGGGTGCTCTTTCCAAGGGCCAATGCAGACTCGATGGGCCAAATGGCTTCCTTCTGCACTGTAAATTCCGTAATTCTGTGAAGAGAGTTTGTGTAGCACCTGTGCCCCTTAAAATAGTCATGGGTTTGGCAACATAATTTGATGAAAATAGTGTGATCTTCCCCTTGGACAAAAACCCTGCATAAATTTAATCTACCTCATTCATCACACCTGCTCCCACAGCAGAATTTATCTCAGGTCCATTTAGAGCTAAAGTCTGCCTTGTAGTATTCTCCACTTTTATTCCCTTTTCAGAATGATCCCTATGAACCTCATCAAGATTCATGGGCTTTCCTTGCAACCTCCAAAATGCTGAACGAACGTGTCCCACTTAACTGCAATGATAACACCTAGGCCTTTAAGTCTCACCTCGGCCCTCGGTGTCTTCCTTCCTGGTCTGAGGCGCAAATCTTGGAGCTTTCCCAGCTATCTATTCCTTATCTTAGCTACCTGCCTTTCTTTCACTCTCCCGCTTTGCACCCTTTTCAAAATTCTGGGGGTGATGGAACAAAGGTTTAAATTTATGGAGTAGGTGCGATCCTGGCCCTGGTCACTGTCTCTGGGGAGTTTGCACATTCTTCCCGTGTTTTGCCTGGCTTTCACCTCCACAATCCAAAGTTGTGCAGGGTTGGTGGATTGGCCACACTAAATTGCCCCTTAATTAGAAAATATGTGTGTATTTGGAGCAGCAGTGGTGATTGTGCAATGCGATATATTGGTCTGGATTCTCCACTGCCTGATATCAGTAATGAGAATCGCAATTGGGTGGAGAATGTTGGGTGGGGTAAAAATCGGGATTTGCGCCTGGCGCCGATTCTGACTCGATACTCTGGACCCTCGCTGGTGGTGGCAGTGAGGTTTGTGCCCCGCGCCGCTGGTCCCATGCAAATCCATTATTTGCATGGATTTGACAGCGATGAGTGGGCAGGACACTGCATGCTCCACCCCACCACAATGCTCCAGCCCTCTCAGGTGGGAATCATTCGGTAGTGAATTTGTGCAAGTATTTACGAACGGGGCCTGGGTGCCATGGCAGTTGACGGGGAGGAAGAAGCTAAGAAAATTCTCAAAATGTTTGGGCCTTGCTGGGGGGGGGGGTACCTGTCTCTATCCAGGGAGTAGAAGGGAATGATTTGGTGCCAAGTGCGTGCACTCGGAGTGGCCCTTTCGCAATCGGTGTGGAATGGCTCAGACCTCATTGCTGCGGTATGTTATTTAAAAGCACCCTTTTGGTGCACTTATATCCCCCTGGCTGTTCACACTGCTGACTGCTGACTGCATCCTGTAAATGCTCAGAGAGTCTCTGGTCAGCCCCCCGGGATCCTTCATACCCCAGCGGTATCAACAAAGGGATGGGTGTGGCCATGCTCAATCACTGCACCACCAGGTATTGGCACCTCCTCAGTGCACTCCTCAGAAGCGCTGCCCCACAGGAAGCAGGAGATTAGCAGATCTCACCCCACACAAAGGGCACATACAATGTGGCCTTTGGCATTCTCCCTGGTGCACCACCCCTCTCAGAGTAGAGGTCTCACCAGCGACACTATCAGGTAGCCCATTCCTCAGGACACCAACTGTTTCCAAACCCTGCCTGTCCGCCGTGCACCTGATCCCATCCATCCTGCCCCCAGCCAGGAAGCCTGACCAGCTCTCTGCCACAACCTGTGTGTTAACCCCAGGCACCGCCACTAAGCTCCCAGCAAATACACACTTCCCTCACTCAGTCCATCTGTAGGACCTGCCCGTACACAAGCCTCTTAGCATGGAGGCGACTGGGAACGCACATTAACTGTCTGCATGACATAACCAGTTGCCATTCTGCTGGTGGAATAACAAATGGTCCACCCATTGAGGAGATCCACAGTAGATCCCACAGGGGGTAACAGGGCAGAGTCCGCATTGACAGAGGTTACAGCAGCCATCGGTACCCCTGTTGACAGTGATGGGTGGTGAGGATAGAGGCTCATAGAATGACAGAAGTCCTACAGTGCAGAAGGAGGCCATTTGGCCCGTTGAGTCTGCACTGACTCTTGGGAAGAAAACCCTACCAAGGTCAACACCCCAACGCCATCCCCGTAACGCCACCTAACATTTTGGACACTAAGGGGCAACATAGGTTGGCTAATCCACCTAACCTGCACATCTTTGGATTGTGGGAGGAAACCGGAGCACTTGGAGGAAATCAAAGCAGACACGAGGAGAAAGTGCAAACTCCATACGGACAGTCACCCAAGGCCGGAATTGAACCCGGATTCCTGGCGCTGTGAGGCAGCAGTGCTAACTACTGCACCATGTGCGCTCCCCACATCACAGGCCAGGTGCCACTCATTGATGGGAACAGGGGTGCAGTATGGCCAACAACGTATCGAAGGGGCCAGGTGAGGGGTGGAGGAACATGTTGAGGGTGGTGCAGCAGTACAACTCAATGTGACCATGTAACCTTGTGGCTTTGGATGGTCAAGGGAATCCTCATCTTGCTAAAATTCTCTGTCTCTGTTTCAGCCCCCTGCAGAGACATATGGGGGGGATCCTCCGCCTCACCAGCCGAGTGCTTCACGGTGATGAGCCATCGCTGGCAGCAGGATTCTCCGTGACAGCGGCTGGCCAATGGGATTTCTCATTTTAGCCACCCCAGGCTGCCAGGAAACCCACGGGCTGGGAGGGGGGGGGGGGGGGGGGGGGGGCTGCTCGTGGAACAGAGAATCCACCAGCAGAGAAATCACCCAATGGTTTTCAGAGTACAAACAGCCATACCTGCTAACTACCTGGCCACTGCTCCCATTGTGGATGCACTTAAGCTGGAGGAGTAGGGTCAGCTCAGAGAGGACCCTGCACAAGAGAAGCCTGCCCTAGAAGAGCGGGGACCAGCTGGTGATATTCTTGTGTAATGGGGGCTCTGTCTAAGTCCACCCTCCACACCTCCCTCCCCTTCCCACCAAGCAGATGCTCCACACTCAGCCCCAGTCAATCCTTCAGACCCGTCAGGTCAGACTGGTGGTGCAAAAGTGTTCAATGGTGACTATGTACAATGGCGAGCTCTATCCCCGAATTATCCTCTATTTTCTACAACCATGCCAACTTAAGCTTCATCTAAATTCCTTATCTTACAAGGCCAACCACTTCTTCTAGGTGTAACCCCAGGCAGCATATCAGAAGTGGAGGTGGCGTGCTGCGTGTCTTGACCTATAACCTGTCATACGTTTGGCAGCCATCCTCTGGAGGGCCTGGGTGTGGATGGATCCGACCGACTTTGGGTATCACAACGTGACAATGTGCTACCTTGTTCTGCCTGCTACCCATGAGATGCACCAGTGTCAGGTAGGGGCCATTCGGAAGGGCTGAGGTGTTCCAGCACCTCCCCTGCGAAGACACTGGTATGGATCCCGACACTTCCTCCACCCTCGGGGTTCACGCTGCCTACTCCATGCAATGGAGATCAGGCCAGAGAAAGCTCTGGAGGTGCCGCCGTCACCTGGTGCTGTCAGTCCTGGAAGGCTGCTCTCATCTGAAACATGCTCTCAATGTCCTCAGTCGTAGTGCTCTGAGACTGGGACATGTTAGATGGATTGATCATGATAAATTGCCCTTAGTGACCAAAAAGGTTAGGAGGTTATTGGGTTATGGGGATAGGGTGGAAATGAGGGCTTAAGTGGGTCGGTGCAGACTCAATGGGCTGAATGGCCTCCTTCTGCACTGTATATTCTATGTCCCTCTGTGACTGGCAATAACATTACTCACTGAGATGATAGTTTCCATGATGGTCGAGGGTGCAGGTTGCAAATTTGCCATCTTATCCGGAGTCGTACTCTGGGGTGTGCTGAGGTTATGGCTAGGGGGGCAGCGGCCCCGGATGGCCCAGCCTCTCTGATAGTGATCTTGCAAGATAAAAAACATGAGGTGAGATCTTGGAAGCACTGGTCTGTGGGCAAGCGGTGACTCACTTGCTGTAGACATATCAACATTGCATTGGGCTCTAACTGGTTTGCCACGTGCCAACCTCCATCTCGGCCACTGCCCTCTCCTCGGCCTCGCCCATGAGTTGCAGGGTCCTCTCCACGGCCAGGACGTGGACCCGAAGGTCAGTGACTCCCATCTTTTGGCTCTTGTGTTCATTATGGGCTGCCTTAATCTAGGGGACACAGAAAAGACATAGTGAAGCTCTGGGTGGCGAGTTCTACGGGGTGGTCTGTACCTTCTGGCATGTGTGTTCAGGGCTGCTGGTCAAAGAGGACAATACATGTGTTGGAGTTTAGTGGAGGGTGCATTGTAAAAGACACAGGCAGGTGGGGTGTTGTTGGCCTCCGGGAAATTTAGGAGTGATGTGTGGAGCGAGAGACCGGTGTTACCAGGTGCACGGAGGTGTTGACTCACCCGAGCTGCCTTCAGGGGATCATTCATCTTCTTCCAGCATTGCATGCCGGTCCTCCTGGTGATAATGGCAGCACTGACTCCCTTTACCACCTCCTCCCTGCTGTTAAGGAGGGCAGGCTTCAGTCTCTGACCCACCTTGGGGAAGAGGGTCTCTCTCCTCTCCTAAATGGCATCCAGCAGTCGGTCCACTTCAATCAAACAGCGGCCCAGCGGGCACGCATGTTGCACGCACTTTGGTTCCAGCAAGAAAAACGTTCCAAGTGTGGTGATCACAAGTTAACTAGATGCAATACAACTGAGCAAACACTAGAGGGGGCACGGGAGAGCCATATAAATAGACGGGGACAGGAAGTGAGGGGACACTTCACAGACGGCAGAACTTGGAGCAGGACACACGCCAGCTAGGAACACTGAAGGTAGCCATAGGTAACAGCACTGAAGAGAGAACGAACTTACAATAAAGCACCTTCTCCACATTTGAGACTACAAGCTTTATTAAGACACGAGTAACAACACATGGTACCAGGAGTGGCTTCAGACGCTTACTACAGGACAACTCAGTGGCAGATACAGAAAGCTCAAAATGGCATGGAAATCTCCTACTGGACATTTTACTTGGGAAGACATCGCTAATTCGAGGATGTGGCTTGGACACCCAGAGCAGCTAGACCTGACTGGCAATGTAAGAGGTGTCTGGAAAAGGTTTAAACAAATGTTTGATTTGGATCTCGTAGCTAATGAGGTACAAGACGCCTCCGACAACATTAAAATAGCAATTCTCACCGCAGGGCCTGTAAATAGGAAAGTGTATAATGGATTTAAATACTCAAAAGATGAAGACAGAAACAGCTTACAAACATTACTAAACAAATTTGAAGAGTACTGTGAGAAATTTGAACAGCAAGACATGCTCAGAGTCTTAACTGCACAGAGACTGAGTGATGCAAAACTTTAAAAATCACGAAAAGAACAAGAAATCGCGAATGAAAAGTACAGATCAAAAAGAAGAAATAACAAGAATTTCTCACAAAGCCACAATGCTGAAACCCAGTCCAAATCGGGAAGAGAAGGTAACTTACAACTTTTAGAAATCCAGTCCAGATGGGACAGAAAAATCGCTGAAATCCGTGAAAAAATGGCGTCGGAGCACATTTTGCAGTCTCCGGTAAGCAAAGAACTACAAATTGCGTCTGCGCATGCGCAGGAACCGGAAGCCGCGCATGCGCAGTTTAAAAAATATCGCGGTGCCGATCGTTATGCGCATGCGCAAGCCGCGCATGCGCAGTCAAAAAAAGTTTTGGTCGCGGATCGTAATGCGCATGCGCACGCCGCGCATGCGCAATGGAAACAAAACCGCACAGTGAGGGAGGAAGGCCGATTTGCGCATGCGCAATGCATTCCTGCGCGTGACGTCATGACGTCTGAGCATCCCGACCACGCCCACTTAAAAGGGAAATGCCCGAAAATTGCAAACAAGACACTTAAAGTGGTAAACACAAATTTTCTTGCCTCAGAACACAGAAAAATGCCTGAACTTAAACCAACAGTAAAAAACAACTTGCACAACACCCTGAAAAAAGCAGTCTGCACCACCCAAAGTGAAGAGAACAAAAAGAATTCCGAAACAACAAAAGATGATTTGTTTTTCAAAGATTACCTCTCAGACATGGCTGAGTCAGTCGGATATGCTTATCACAGCATCAGCGACACGGTCGCAAAGCACAACACGAACCAACTCGTGGTAGATGAATCCAACCAAGATGATTTGGGTTTCAAAGAACACTACTCAGACATGGCTGAGTCAGTCGGATCTGCTTATCACAGCATCAGCGACACGGTCGCAAAGTTCAACACGAATCAACTTGTGGTAGAAGAATCCAACCAGGATGATTTGGTTTTCGAAGAATACTACTCAGACACAGCTGAGTCAGTCGGATATGCTTATCACAGCATCAGCGACACGGTCGCAAAGTTCAACACGAATCAACTCGTGGTAGAAGAAGCCAACGAAGATGAAATGGGTGTCAAAGAATACTACTCAGACATGGAGGAGTTATTTGGACATGCTGATCACAGCATCAGCGACACCGTTGCAAAGCTCAACACGACTCTACTCATGGTAGATGAATCCAACACCATGATGCCATGGCAGCTCGTCGATACATTGGATGACAGCAATACCCTAGACGAAGACGACGCCACACAGAGAGCACAGGAAGACTCCACAGCGCGAGCGATGACAGGCTCCACAGTGCGAGTGATGAAAGACTCCAAAAGGGATGCAAGCAAACACTCCCTGGCGAACACCATGCATGAACAAGACCATGAAGGTAAACCCGCTGTATCTGAGCAACCGCAAGCAGACTATGAAAGTCTACCAAGCTCACAGGAACAAGAAGAAGACAACGTACATCTAACCACTGACACCATGCATGCGCAAGACCATGAAGGTCAACCTGCCATATCTGAGCAACCACAAGCAGACTATGAAAGTCTAACAAGCTCACATGAACAAGAAGAAGACAATGCACCTCTACCCACTGCATGCGAAGACAGTGACAAGGTGATCACACTCGACGTACAGGATCACAGCGAGACTGACAGTTCTCAGCTTGTCTGTACAGAAGCACAGAGTCGGGCCACCCAACAGTCCAGAGAGACGATGCCGAAAGAAAACATGCAGATTTTGACTCCAGAAGAGGAGCACCTGGAGTCCAGAGAGACAACGCCGAAAGAAACCATGCAGATTCTGACTCCAGAAGAGGAGCACCTGGAGTCCAGAGAGACCAAGCCGAAAAAAAACATGCAGATTTTGACTCCAGAAGAGGAGCACCTGGAGTCCAGAGAGACAACGCCGAAAGAAACCATGCAGATTCTGACTCCAGAAGAGGAGCACCTGGAGTCCAGAGAGACCAAGCAAAAAGAAACCATGCAGATTTTGACTCCAGAAGAGGAGCACCTGGAGTCCAGTGAGACAACATCAACAGAAATCATGAAGATTTCAACTCCAGAAGCGGAGCACCAAGAGTCTAGAGAGACCACGTCAAGTGAAATCATGCAGATTTGGACTCCAGAACAGGAGCGCCAAGAGTCCGGAGACACCACGTCAACTGAAATCATGCAGATTTGGACTCCAGAAGAGGAGCGCCAGAAGTCCACAGACACCACGTCAATTGTAATCATGGAGGTTTTGACTCCAGAAGAGGAGCGCCAAGAATCCAGAGACACCGCGTCAAATGGAATCGAGAAGAATTTGACTCTGGAAGAGGAGCACCAAGAAAGCAAAGATGAGGAATCCAATTCTCCACAAATGATTGATGTCACCTGCACCGATGCAACATCAGATCATTCGCACCACTCTCGAGACGAAATGCTCAATGACTCAAATTATCCACTCGGGACACGAATAGAGTATAACAAGAAAAACAACAGTCAAAAGAAGCACAGCAGAAACGGGACAAACAACAGCAAGAACAAAAGCAACATGAAGCGCGACAAGACCAACAACAATAGCAAGAAGCACAGCAGAAACGAGAACGACAACAGAAAGAACAAAAGCAACATGAAGCGCGACAAGACAAACAACAAAGTCAGGCACAAAGATAGCGACAACGACAGAGACAGAGACAACAAGAACGGCTACGAAAACAACAAAGTCAGGAACAAAGATAGCGACAACACCAAAGACAGAAACGACAAAAACAGCAACACGAACGGCAACGAAAACAACAAAGTCAGGAACAACGACAGTGCCAACACCAAAGACAGAAACGACAAAAACAGCAACAAGTACGGCAACGAAAACAACAAAAACAGGAATGACAGAAACAACAGCAATGAAACAACGACTTGTACACAATGGTACTACTCGGCACAGGAAGGACAATGCCACAGCTCACTGCAAAACGATGACAAGACTACAAACATGTCATGGGATGACAACGAATCGCACAAACTCACGTCTGCTCCAGAACGAGCAAGCACACCAGCATCCAAGGCGGATGAGACAATAAATCAACACCACAAGCACAAAAAAAAAGTCCATGCCAGTCAACATCAGTGAGGTGACCATGCAAACACCTCGGGATGATGCATTGGGTACTTAAAATAATAAGGAACACCAACAACATTCACAGCGGACTTGCAATATCAATATCACCACGTCATCAACAACAAAAAGAAAAAAAAGCTCTGAACAAATTCATCAAGTTTGGACTCATAAATGTTTTTATTAAGATTGGACATATAACTACATTGGCTTTGTACAATATGCAATAGCACCATCACCTGCATAGATACGCATATCATAAGTAACTGTTTTCTCTAATTTTCTTTAACGATGTACAGCAAATATGTAAAGAGAAAAAGGGGGATGTGGTAATCGTAGATTTACTAGATACAAAAAAAACAACTGAGCAAACACCAGAGGGAGAGCTATAAATACACCGGGACAGGATGTACAATTTTCTTTAACGATGTACAGAAAATATGTAAAGAGAAAAAGGGGGATGTGGTGATCACAAGTTAACTAGATGCAATACAACTGAGCAAACACTAGAGGGGGCACGGGAGAGCCATATAAATAGACGGGGACAGGAAGTGAGGGGACACTTCACAGACGGCAGAACTTGGAGCAGGACACACGCCAGCTAGGAACACTGAAGGTAGCCATAGGTAACAGCACTGAAGAGAGAACGAACTTACAATAAAGCATCTTCTCCACATTTGAGACTACGAGCTTTATTAAGACACGAGTAACAACACACCAAGCATGCGGGGCATGATTGCGGAGAGAATGGAGCAGACCACCTCAAGCGACGACATTACTCTGAACCACACCAAACTGCTCTCCATTGAAGCAAGTAGAAGTATTGTATTCAAAAGACAATGGCTGGTAACAGCTGGAGCAGGCGGAGCAGAGATCAGTTTCATTTTCTTTTCCGGTCAGTCGTTTTTTTTGCCACTTTCCTTTCACTTAGTTTAACCTAGGATCAACAAATAGGCTGTATAATAATACACACCAAACTTTCTTCTTGATCAACTCACCATTACGTGTAGAACTGCAGCTGATACAGAAGTTCATCTCATTTTCCATCTGATCAACATTATGAGGTAAAAATCATTGCAATTGCTTTAGTATTGAAATCGATGTGTAGACTATTGAACAAGTAACTTGAACACGGAACAAGGAAGAAACTAGCACACTTTACAACATAGCTGAAATGCAAAGAACTGGAATTATTTATTCACATTGAGAATGTAACATAATTTTCAGAAAACATAAGGCATTAGATCATTTTAAAATTTATATTGGTTAATAATTAAATTATTTTCCAATCGGACTCTGTTAAACATACTAATTTTAGTTTTAATTTTTATAATCGTATCCAGTTGAGCTCCTCAGGCTATGCGTAGATTTCCAAGAAAGAAAGCTCTGTTTCATAGTAATTTAAAAGGGGTCCACTCAAGTAAAATGGTGATTTTCAACACTTGCATACATGTACAAAATGAACTAAAGTAATTAGAATTATACATCAAAGGGGGAGCTGAGCCTGAACTGGGATGGACAGGAGTGAATGTAATCTGAAATGTATCAGAGTAGTTCCTGATTGAAGTGGGTAGGAGAAGGAAAAGTATTTTCTGAAGTTGAGGCTGAGTGTGAGGGAAAGTTGGTGGGGCGGGGCGGGGGGGTGGAGAATGGTGCAGTCGTTTGAATTGAAAGCAGAACTCCACCATAAACTGGTGAGGGGGGAAGACTGACAGTGAGGATTGAGGGGGGAAGGGAAAAGTGTGGCAACATTAACAAGAGGATTAGAGAATGAGTTGGGTTGTCCGAGGCGATGAAGTAAACAAACAAGTATAGAACAGGAAGGAAACAAGAAAGAACTCTTTTCGATGTAACAGCTTACCACACTCCACAGGAATGTCTCAAAGTATTTCACAATCAGTGAATTGTTTTAAAATGCAGTTTGTGGGGGAATAGCACAGTTCCCTCTTCCCCTCCCCCATCCCCTCCTCCACCCACTCTACCCCACTCCAGTCAACCCACCCTAAATTGACACCAGAATCACTGAAAAATACAGTGCAGAAAAGGCCCTTTGGCCTATTCAGTCTGCCCCGCCACATGAAAGGCACCTGATCTACCAATCCTAATCCCATTTGCCAGCAATTAGCTCATAGCCTCGAATGTTAAAACCTGCCAAGTGCTCATCCAGGTACTTTTTAAGGTATGTGAGGCATGTAGCCATCTAAGATGGACACCAGTCTACAAAATGGAGAACCGCAAAGAATACAGGGAAAAACAGCCATAGTAAGGACACACAGCTTGCAGAAGCATTTAGCATTTTGCACGTACAAAAACCGGTTTCAAGGCAGTTGCAGAAACCCAGCCAAAGGTGCAAATAGGAAAGCGATCTGCATTCTAATGAGGTGATACAGGCCCAGTCCCAGATACAATAGAAACATTTTAAGTATCAATCGATACTTTTCTATAGCTACCCAGCCAGGATGGCGCCAGAGAAACCAGAACAATGACCCCTAGGAACCGCCCCAGCCATCGAGAAACGACCGCAGGATAGGGGAGTTCAAAACGTATCGATCGGGAAAGACCCAATCGATGAGGGAACCGCCCCAAGGGGGCCTGGACCTCCTGGGACCTATAAAAAGAAGGTCCCGCACATGATTCGGTCTGTTGCATCCTGACTCCGGCCTAGGCTGTTGCATCCTGACTCCGGTCTAGGCTGTTGCATCCTGACTCCGGCCTCCGACTCCAGCCTCCAGATCCTGTCTTTCATCACCGGCCGTTGAGCATCAGCCATCTATCAGTAAGTGCCAAAACAACGATCGCTACGTGACCCAGGCATTGCTATACTCTTGCCGACTTTAATAACCAGAAGTTGCAGACCAAGAACGGGACGAAGGCCTTGTCCTCTGACCTTGCCTGTTCCTTTCTAGATAAGTATTTAGTCGTTTAATAGTAGAAGTAAGTTAGTCTTTTAGCGTGTGCATGAGTATTTATTATATTTGTTATAATAAACACTAATTGTTTGGACTTACTGATCGGTATATAGATTTATTGCTTTGAACTTGACCTTGATAACTTGTGACGGTGTCTCTTACGGCACCTGGTGACTCCAGAGCATAGATACAGATACAGAGCCAAGCCAGTGTTAAGCACATGTCCTTTATTGGAGGCGTGTTAATCACACTAACAGTAGAATGAGCAACAGGCAACCCGCCTCTACCACCCTCGCAAGCAATGTATTCCAAACCCTCTGGGTATGAAGATTTTTCCTCAAATCCCCCTGAACCTCATGCCCCTCACTTTGAACTTGTTCCCCCTCATAACTTACCCTTCAACTAAGGAAAACAATTGCTCCCTATCCACCCTGTCCATGCACTTCATAATCTTGTACACCTCGATCAGGTTGACCCACAATCTTCTCTGCTCCAACAAAAACAACCCATGCCTATCCGACCTCTCTTCATAACTAAAATGTTCCATCCCAGGTAACATCCTGGTGAAACGTCTCTGCAACCCCTCCAGTGCAATCACATCCTTCTTATAATGCGGCGCTCAGAGCTGCACACAAGTGCTCCAGCAGTGGCCTCACCAATATTCTATATAACTCCAATATGACTTTCTTGCTTTTGTAATCTATGCCACGATTAATAAAGGCAAGTGTACCATATGCCTTTTTCACCACTCTATTAACCTGCCCTTCTGCCTTCAGATATCTATTTACAAACATGCCAAGGTCTCTTTGGGCGCGATTCTCCACTCCCCACGTGGCGCGGGAGAATCGCGGGAGAGCCTCCCGACAAAATTCGCGTGCCCCTCGCGATTCTACCCCCCCCCCCCCCACCTCGGAAGAATCGGCACTCGCCGTTTTTATCAGCGAACGGCGATTCTCCGACCCAGATGGGCCGAGCGGCCTGCCGTTCGCAACCGTTTCACGACGGTGGCAAACACACGTGGTCGCCGCCGTCATGAAACGGGAGTGAGATGCCCGTTTGTGGCTTGTAGGGGGCCTAGAAAAGAAAGAGCACCGTGACTGTGCTCGGGAGGGGACAGGCCCGCGATCGGTGCCCACCAATCGTCGGGCCGGTGTCCAAATCGGACACACTATTTCCCCTCCGCCGCCCCGCAAGATCAAGCTGCCACATCTTTCGGGGCGGCTGAGGGGAAAGACGGCCACCGCGCATGCGCGGGTTCATGCCGTCAGCGGCATGATGTCAGCCGCGCATGTGCGGGTTGGAACCGCATGCGTGGCTGACATCACATATGCGCCACCGTCGCGTCATTCTCGCCAGCGTCAAGGCCCCGCCGCCGAGAAGAATGGAGCTCCGCTCCTAGCCCCCCGCGGGGGTGGGGTTGAATAGGTGCAGGGAGCGGGCTTCGAGGCCGTCATGAAAGTCGGCCGATTTCAGCCCTTTGTTCCTCAGGACTTCCCAGTGTGGTGCCATTCATTGACCATTTCCTTGTCAAATTGCTCCTTCTAAAGTGTAATACCTCACAATTTTCAGAATTAAATTCCATCTGCCACCTTTCTGCCCCTTTGACCATTCTGTTTATATCTTCCTGTAACCCAAGACTCTTAGGCTCACTGTTAACCACCCGGCCTATCTTTGTGTCATCCGCAAGCTTACGGATCCTACCCCCCACATCGTTATCTAAGTCATTTATATGAATGACGTATAATAGGGGACCCTGAACAGATCCCTGTGGTGCAACATTGAACACTGAATTCCAGTCACTAAAGTAGCCATCTGTCATCACCCTCTGTTTCTTCCAGCTCATCCAGCTTTAAATCCACCTTATCAAGGTCTCCTGTATCCCATGTACATTTGCCTTCTTTATAAGTCTCCCATGTGGGACCTTGTCAAAGGCTTTGTTGAAATCCATGTAAACTACCTCAACTGCACGACCCTCAACTACACACTTAGTCATATGCTCAAAAAATTTAATCAAATTTGTTCGGCAAAGCCATGCTAACTATCCCTGATCAAACCTTGCCTCTCCAAGTGGAGATAGATTCTCTCCTTCAGAATTATCTCTATTAGTTTCCCCACCACTGACGTGAGACTCATTGGCTTGTAGTTCTCTGGCTTATTCCTGCAGCCTTTCTTAAGTAGTGGAACTACATTTGCGGTTCTCCAGTCCTCTGGCACCTCTCCCGTGGCCAGTGAAGAATTAAAAATTTGGATCAGGGCCCCTGCAACCTGGGACACAATTCATCCGGAACTGGAGGTTTCTCCACTTTTAAGCCTGCCAACACCTCCAATACCTTGTCCCTCCCTCTGACAACTTGCTCAATAACCTCACAGTCTCTCTCCCCAAGTTCCATATCTGCCTCCTCATTCTTTTGGGTGAAGACAGATGTGAAGTATTCATTTAACACTCTACCAATGTCCTCTGGCTCCACTCACTAATTGGTCCTTAATGGGCCCTACTTTTTCTCAAGTTATCCTCTTCCTATTGATATACTTAGAGAATATCTTGGGATGATTGCTACTTTTATCAGCAAGAGATTTCTCATATCCCCTCTTTGTTCTCCTAATTGTTTTCTTAAGCTCCATCCTGCACTTTCTGTACTCCACTGATGCCTCTGCTGATTTGGTCCCCTTGTACTTATTAAAAGCCTCGCTCTTCCTTCTCATTATAACCTGAATATCTCTGGTCATCCATGGTTCTCTGGGATTTTTATTCATTCCTATTACCCTCGAAGAAACATGTTAGGTCTGTACCCTCCCCATTTCCTCTTTGAACACTCCCCCACTTCTCTTCTGTAGATCTCCCCACCAGCAACTTGATCCAATCTACCTTGGCCAGATCCTGCCTTACTTTACTAAAGTCTGCTCTCCCCCAATCCAAGAACTTTTTCTGCAATTTGTCTATTTCCTTGGCTGTAACAATCTCAAATTGCAGGATGTGGTGGTCACTATCACTATCAACCACCTGTCTGGCTTCACTCCCCCGAATTAGGCCTAGTACTGCACTGTCTCTTGTTGGATCTTCCACATGTTGAGCTAAAAAGTTCTCTTGTATATATTTTACAAACTCTGCTCAATCTAAACCCTTAGCACAATGACTATCCCAGTTAATGTTGGGAAAGTTGAAATCGGCCACTATAATTACCTTGTTATTATTTTTACACACTACTGCAAATTGTGCACATATTTGCTCCTCAATTTCCCACTGACTATCTGGGGTTCTATGATAAACACCGAGCAATGTAGCTGTCCCTTTTATATTCCTAAGCGCTACCCACAAATCTTCATTTAACGCCATCCCCAAGATATCATCTCTCCTTATTGCAGTAATTGAATCCTTAACTAATAATGCAATGCCTCCCCCCCCTTTTCCCCCTCCTCTGCCCCTCCTGAATATTCTGTATCCCATGATGTTAAGCTTTCAATCCTGCCTCTCCCTCAACCACATGTCTGTGATGGCTACTATATCATAATTCCACGTGTCAACCCTCGCCCCTTAACTCATCCGTTTTACCTGCAATACTCGGGACATTAAAGTAGAGGCCATTCAGCCTTGTCTTACTCTCCTCAAACTTACTACCACAGTATTGCTTCTGACTTGATTGCTTTTCAGTTTTATGCAGTGTCCCTATTCTTCTAAAAGTCTGTGTTCCTGCCGAGTTCCTTCCAACAGCTCTAGCAAATCTGCCAGCAAGGATCTTAGATGTAGACCATCCCGTTTGTACAGGTCCGACCTTCCCCAGAAAGGGTCCCAATTGTCCAGAAATCTAAAACCTTCCTTCCTACACACAACTGCTCGCCAACTTGCTCCCAGCCCCCCCACTGCCCACGGCCTCCTCTCTCGCTCTCTCCCCTCCCCCTCCTCACTCGCTTCCCCCATCCTCTCAACTCAGCTCCTCGCCAGCGGATGATCGATTAAGTGTCATCTGGACAGTTGGGGAGTGAGGAACACGATAGTCGAATAGCTGTGAAACTCCAGCAACATGTATTTTATATAGACTCTACGTAATTGTTGTAATTTTTAAGTTTTACAAAACTATTCTGTAAGTTTAATAGACTTGCACTGACAGATACAACGAAACCACGTCCACAGGTTCTGGGCGTTGCCGAAGCTCAGAGGAAACGCAAAGCAGTTGTCTCAGCAAAAACACATTAATAAGCCTCTGCTGTAGTGAAGTCTGTAAGAAGTCTTACAACACCAGGTTAAAGTCCAACAGGTTTGTTTCAAACACGAGCTTTCGGAGCACGGCTCCTTCTTCAGGTGAATGGCAGCCATTCACCTGAAGAAGGAGCCGTGCTCCGAAAGCTCGTGTTTGAAACAAACCTGTTGGACTTTAACCTGGTGTTGTAAGACTTCTTACTGTGCTCACCCCAGTCCAACGCCGGCATCTCCACATCATGGTAGTGAAGTCTGACATTGGTGCACTTGGATGAATCCATGTTCCCAGACATCGCATGCTGTCTTATCTCAAGTAAAAGCAGACATCAAAAACATTTTCACTTATTACAATAAATAATGTTTTGTATTAGTGCTTTGTAAACTTCTTTTCAATATTATGGTTTCAAACAACTTTACCACTCTATCCTTGCTTTTCAAAGTAAAAACTTGTTCTAAGTGGACACAAAGAGAAATAACATCAATCTTCAAATGGCCTTTAAAAGCATTAAGGCTGGAATTGCCCAGCCGTTCGCGTTGGCGGGATCTCCCGATCCCACTGACGATGCATCCCCGCTGCGAGTTTCCTGAAGGCATAGGGTACAGTCAATGGGAAATCTCATTGACAACGGGTGTGCCAGAATATCCTGCGGTGAACGTGCGCCGCCAAGAAATACACCACGGAGAGGCCAGGGAATTCTGCCCTAAGGTCACTGATAGGGATCAGATCTAACATCAACATAATTTGAGATGATGAGGTGAAAATATCAATCGTTGGGGCATGACAGTATATTTCCCCCAGCCTGAACAAATGGGCACAGAAGGTATCATAAAACCTTTTGTCTTCGCAAGAAGTAAGTAAAGTAACAAATAAACTTTAATCAGAGGGATGGTCCCATATGTAACTGGCAACTTAGAGAATGAAGGAAGCTTTGCCCATTGTAGAGGCATTTATATCTATCCCTGCATAGCGTGTGAGGATGCCAAACTCCATGCTGGCTTGTAAGGAGTGTGTTTGCGAGCGCATTTAGCCACGCCCTTCAAAAAAGAGTAACTGTCATGAGTCAGCTACACATCACGCAAATTCGAGGCTCACATAGTGGGCGATTCTCCGCACTCACGGCGGTGCGGAGAATAGCGGGGGTCGTAGATTTTTACGGCCACGCTGGTCTGACGCCCTCCCACTATTCTCCCCCCCACGCCCGCCTCCCGACACGAATCGCTGCCCGCCGTTTTTTTACAGCGAGCAGCAATTCTCAGCTGGCCGATGGGCCGAATTCCAAGCCCTTTACGACCGTTTGTAGGAGCGTCAAACACACCTGGTCTGACCGTTCGTAAAAACAGCCGTAAAGTCGCGATCTGGGGAACCATGGCACCGATTGGCATGGCAGTACCACGGCCGTGCCAAGGGTGCCATGGGCCCACGATCGGTGGGCACCGATGGCGGGCAGTGGGTACTTACCCACGCACTCTTTATCCTTCCGCCGCCCGCTGTATCCATTCGCGGGACGGCTGAGGGGCATACCGGCCCGCGCATGCGCGGGTTTCACGCAAATGCGTGATGACGTCATCCGCGCATGCGCAGGTTGGAGTCTTCCAATCCGCGCATGCGTGGCTGACGTCATGTGATACGTCAGCCGTCGCAAACTCTGGCAAGCGGGCTTAACGAAATTCGTTAAGCCCGCGATGCCGGAGTTCACGGCCGTGGGATGCTAGCCCCGACCGGGGACCAGAATCGGTTCCCGGTCGGGGGGGCGGAGGCTGGCGTCAAACCCGCCCGTTTTTGACGCCAGCCTCACGATTTCTCCCCGGTTCGGAGAATCACGCCCAGAGTGAGGGGGTCAGTTTTCACCCAGCGGTCACCATCTGAGGGGATGGGGACATGAGTTTAAACTCCGGAGAGAGTCGAGAAACACAATTGTTTCTGGAGAGATCACGGACTGGATTCTCCGTTTCGGCTAAGTGCTGATGGGAACTGGTGGGCGTGATTCTCCGAAACCTGGAGAAATCGTGAGGCTGGCGTCAAAAATGGGCGGGTTTGACGAGGGCCTCCGCCCCCCCGACCGGGAACCGATTCTGGTCCCCGGTCGGGGCTAGCATGCCGCGGCCGTGAACTCCGGCATTGCGGGCTTAACGAATTTCGTTAAGCCCGCTTGCCAGAGTTTGCGACGGCTGACGCGTCACATGACGTCAGCCGCGCATGCGCGGATTGGAAGACTCCAATCCACGCATGCACGGATGACGTCATCGCGCGTTTGCGTGAAACCCGCGCATGCGCGGGCCGGGAATCCCCTCAGCCGCCCCGCGAATGGATACAGCAGGGCGGCGGAAGGACAAAGAGTGCGCGGGGTAAGTACCCGCTGCCCGCGATCGGTGGGCACCGATCGCGGGCCCATGGCACCCTTGGCACGGCCGTGGTACTGCCGTGCCAATCGGTGCCATGGTTCCCAAGATCCCAAATTTACGGCCGTTTTCACGAACGGTCAGACCAGGTGGGGGCGATTCTCCGCACTCACGATGGTGCGGAGAATAGCGGGGGTCGTAAATTTTTACGGCCACGCTGGTCTGACGCCCTCCCGCTATTCCCCCCCCCCCACACCCGCCTCCCGACATGAATCGCTGCCCGCCGTTTTTTTACGGCGAGCAGCGATTCTCAGCTGGCCGATGGGCCGAAGTCCAAGCCCTTTACGACCGTTTTTAGGAACGTCAAACACACCTGGTCTGACCGTTCATAAAAACGGCCGTAAAGTTGTGATCTTGGGAACCATGGCACAGAATGGCACGGCAGTACCACGGCCGTGCCAAGGATGCCATGGGCCTGCGATCGGTGGGCACCGATCGCGGGCAACGGGTACTTACCCCACGCACTCTTTGTCCTTCCGCTGCCCCGCTGTATTCATTCGCATGGTGGCTGAGGGGCATCCCGGCCCAAGCATGCGCGGGTTTCGCGCAAATGCGCGATGACGTCATCTGTGCATGCGCGGGTTGGAGTCTTCCAATCCGCGCATGCGCGGCTGATGTCATGTGACGCGTCAGCCGTTGCAAACTCTGGCAAGCGGGCTTAACGAAATTCGTTAAGCCCGCGATGCCGGAGTTCACGGCCGCAGCATGCTAGCCCCGCCCGTTTTTGATGCCAGCCTCACGATTTCTCCCGGTTTTGGAGAATCACGCCCGGTGTGTTTGACGTTCCTAAAAACGGTCGTAAAGGGCTTGGACTTCGGCCCATCGGCCAGCTGAGAATCGCTGCTCGCCGTAAAAAAACGGAGGGCAGCTATTCGTGTCGGGAGGCGGGCGTGGGGGGGGAGAATAACGGGAGGGCGTCAGACTAGCATGGCCGTAAAAATTTACAACCCCCGCTATTCTCTGCACCGTCGTGAGTGCGGAGAATCGCCTCCGTGGTGTTTTATGATGCCAAAAGCAGTGCCGAACACTCACCGATTCCGGGACCAGTGTGGGGCTAGCACCGGCGCCGGGTAAACCTCCCCGGCTCCCATGACAAAAATGGCCGGAGAATGGCCGGGTCCGTGGCCGCGCATGGGCACGGCAAGGACTTGCAGCGATCGCGCCGCACAACATGCCGCCGGCCGTGCGCCAACCCAGCCTTCTAAATACGGCCCCACAGGACAAACCCTGGCCAACCCCCCACCAGTCCCTCCAGCCTTGCAGAATCCCCTCCCATCCCCTCCCCGGCCAGCAGCACGGTTCCTGTCCGACTGTGGCGGCGCTGGGCACAGTCCGCGGCTGCCATACCGGATTCCCAACTGCTCAGAGCACACGTCAACCGCGCGGTTTGGAACTCGGCCCATCGGAGGCGGAGCATCAGCAGAGGGCCTTCCAATGACGTGCCAACACTGTTCTAACGGCGTGCAGCATGCAACATGATGATGCCATTTGTGGAGAGTGTGGAGACTCAAAAAACGATGTCAAAGTGGCGCTGCCCCCGATTTGGGCATCGGAAGGGATTCTCCGCCCAGTCACCAATTAAGATATCGGCACCGGGCAACAGAAAATCCCGCCCCACATGTCTGGATTCTTCTCTGCCCCTCTTCTCTATGGGCTGTAAAACCGGAGTGTGACATGCCAGTTTTCAGTCTGAGCCTCACACTTTGCCAAATTCTTCCAGCCATGCTGTGCTCATCCCTTTGTTCTCTGTCTGTGAACTCATTACCCTCAGGGTCCTACTGTCCATCATATTCGTTTGTTCACTTCCTCATTCCCTCCTTTTATCATTTCATGATAACCCATCGGTCCAAGCTGTAGTTATGGCCCCTCAACTAAGAAAACTCGTTGCTGCATTTCTAAATCCTATTGCAGCACCCCATCGGCCGCTGCACCCTCGTGGATCCTAACAGTCAAGACTCTCGGGGCGGCTATCCGTTCCAGCGTACCCTACATTTCACCCATCACGCATTTAAGGATGGCCAGGCCCACAAAGATGCAGGCGAGATAGGCAAGAGCATACCGGTTCTGCATGGCAAACAACCTGAGTTGAGATAATTCCTTGGTTATTGCCCCGAGGGCCCCCAAGGTTTCGTTGCCCAGGATTGTAAGGCCACAAATAACTGAACCTGCCCAGCGTGCCAACTGGTGGTGCAGTATCCACGCAGAGGGGCAGGGGACCGTACTAGGGACTAGAGTCCCGATAGCAATTTGGTGGGGAAATGGGGTGACAAAATATTGGTCGCTGTGCCATTAAAAATAGTTTGTCGCTCCATGTACAGGCTAGCATCACAATCAGTATATTGGTGAAGTAGGGATTCCCCAGTAGCCCAGTTCTTCCAGCTTCGGATCGCCCATTTAGGCCTCCTAGCAATGCGGAAAGCCCTAGTTCCAACAGTGATATTAGAAACATTTGCCCAGCCACAAAGGAGTTGGATGCCTGGCGTGAGCGGGACACAAGTGGCAATGTAACAGGCGCATTGACCTGATGTCAGGGTTATGCAACACTTTAAATCAGTACAAGTGGAGAACAGACATGTTATATTCATTTTCGTCTCTACCAGCAAACAGCGTACCCCTCACTGCTAAAATAATTCTCGCACGACCGGGAGTCTCTATTGGGAGTGAAGGAGGTTAGGTACATAAGCCCTCCACCATTGCAGACTATCATACTGTGAGTGGGAATTATCCCGAGGAAGGGGAAGGCAAATAGCTGGTGGGGCCAAACCCGGATCGTAAGGAAGAGTGACTTGCTCGGGTGGTGCCTCGGAACGCTGACAATGAACCACAGTTTGGGGAGTGCCCCAAAGCAGTGAAACAGAAAATAACCTAGACACCAATGCGGGGTTCAGGTAGCAGACAACTGGCTCCTGGCCATACATGCAGTGGTAGATTTGGTAGAAGAGATTCATGCTGCCCAGGTTCCCTTCGTTCTGGGTCCTAAGTGAAGTAAGTATACCTCTTGATAACCTGCGTTCTGGCCGTGCCTCCCTTCTTACTCGTTCCGTCCTCTTGCTATTCCTCTCTTCTCTCACAACCTCTTCCTACCCCCTCCTCACAGTCTGATTTTACCTGTAAGGCACCAAGGTTAACACATCCAAAATCAAATGTACATTTACTCCAAAAACAAGGCAATGTCCATGCAATGTTCCCATCCCAACGCCGGGACTGATATAAGTGTTTCATGAGCTCTTCATTGCCCTTTAACTTGATAACCTTCCATGAGTCGAAACTGTGCCCTCGTACATGGGGGCATCGGAGAACGTCACCTCTGCAAATGTGAAATGTCCTTGTAGTTTGGTCGGGATTACAGGCACTGACGGTGTTCCAAGTGAGGCGAAGCCGAAGACAGCACAATCCGTCATGCTCCACATCTGTAAAACAGCGCTGGGGAAAGGAGGCAGGTTAGTGACCGACCATTGGGCAGTGGTGGACATGGACGCAAGCACTCCACCCCTCCACTTTAACTGCAGTGGGAGTGGTAAGGAGAACTTGGAAGGGCCCCTCCCATCGTGGCTCTGACCCTTTCCGAGTCCAATTTTTGACCATGACATAACTACCAGGCTGCACTGAGAGCAAGCTATGTGATAGGGACGGTGACGGGTGAGCTGCGCGGACCTGGCCATGGAGCTCCTTGAGGATGTTAGTGATGGCTAGAACATAGTTAGTCCTTTCTTTAGTCAGATGGTGAAACTGGACCAATCTGGGAACAGGCAGGTTCCAGGGAGTTCTAATGGGCCTGCCGTAAAAGATCTCAGCAGGAGAGAGCCAGGCCGATCCTGCAGGTGTGACCCACAGCTGAAAGAGGGCAACGGGGAGCAACTTAAGCCATGTCAGTCCCGTGTCCGCTCTTAATTTAGCCAATTTAGTTTTGAGGGTCTGATTGTGTCTCTCAACCAACCCGGCCGCCTGCGGTGTGTACACACAGTGTAACTGCTGGCGTATGCCCAACTGGGAGCAGAACTCCTTGTTAATCTGTCCAATAAAATGAGGCCCGTTATCAGAACTTCACTGAGCCAGTATTCCGTACATAAACACCTCATCACATTTTTACATCCTCTGGCTCTCCGTCCTCTTCCATCTGGTGTGATGGTCACCAGTAACGAGATGTCATCTTTGGTGAATAATGATGGGCCAAGCCTATCGGCAGCACCCGAGCCATAGCCAGCTTACAACACATATTAAGGCATCCAAATATTATACAGTATACAATTATAATAACAAGTATTATCAATCCATGCATCAGGTAAAACCCCATGACCAAGCTATGAGAGAACACAGCTGAATCCGACTAGATAGATAGCCATCCTCAATGCTACCGTGTTGCCCTTAGGATTTATATCCTTCTTATAGTTGTACTGACTAGCAACTATCCCTCAGTCTTGTCATTCGTATGTACATGTCATGATTTGTAAACTGTGCAAGGAAATCAATGGTAAATGCATCCATCTCGCAGACCAGTGTTGATAGGCCCTTTGTGATGTGCTTTCCTCAAGTCCAATCACCGTGAACCATAGCTGGCGCCGCTCAGGAAGGTAACACAATAGCCATTTCGGTTGTTCCACTACCTCCAAGGCATCTGACTACCTCGGGGTAGCAGCACCGTAAAAAGCTTCCTCATGTCCCTTAGAAACAGCACACAACTCAGTCCATCAGCGACCAAAAGGTCCTTATCCCTCACTGGGGTTTTTTTTTGTAGGAAGTGCTTTCCGTTTCCCATAGGAATGGTAAATTATGATATCATGTATCATGCACTGATTATCTTGCTGTATGAATTGCAGGAGCTTCAACCAATCCTGTTTCTATTCCTGACTTCCTGACTCTGACGTCGAACATTGTACTAAACCATGTAGCCTGCCAGCCCTGGCTTACTTGAGACAATAGCTCAGTTTTCTTCAAACCCCTGTTGTCTGTTATCATTTTCCTTACAGCATGGAGTGTATAATTGCCATTATTTGTTTTTTTTCTTGAACACCACTCACACACTTAGTACAGTTAACTTTTTGTGGTTACAACCCAATTGAATTTATACATAACAGTCCCTAACAATTTACAGGACATTTCATCTGTAATAACTGTTATACTCTCCAATGCTATATTGGTTGCTGCATTGGTTACAATTCCCCTCGCGGCAACAAGCTGCCAATAATCTTAAACTATTGGAATTTAAAATACGGGGGTTCCTCATCAGTCGCTGCTGTCTGCAGAGACCCTTAATAACTCTACCGCGTAATACGTCCCTCCTGGAGACCACAGATCACCCATCAGCTAACATCCCGTTAGAGATGTCTAACCGGAGCTTTCAGTATTCAGTAATAATTTGATATTTTGATTTGTTGCTAACACGTAAGGTTTTTCTTCCGGGCTCTATCATTTAATTCCCTCAAACATGTAGCCAATTGTATCATTAGTTTTTTTCCCATACTGTCTGAAACATTCTTCTGCAGAGTGTTGTTCAGGTTCTTCATCTGTATTATTGTTGCTTCATCTGAAACTGAAATGAACAGGTCAAAGGCGGAGAGGGCCCTATTTCTTGATTTGTATCTTCCTATCCTTGCTTGGGTATTCCAGAAGTACCATCTCCAGGACTTCCGGATTTCCATTGCCACCATTCCTCTTTTTCTAACTCAGTGATTCAATCAGGTCGAAACTTTCCCTGATACATTTTGGATATTGCTACTGCGTCTACTTCAATGTTTTTAATTCTGATTGTGACAGGATAAGTTCCGGACATAATATTTTCACTGTATCATCTGTCCTATTGATGCTGCTAACAGGTTTCAGTTCACTGGCATCCTGACACCCACACCCAAACATTCATTTTTCTCTTGTCTGAGCAGGATATGGGGATATGATCTATCCTATGGCACGGCATCATTGCAGTGATACAGTCTCTAACACTGTTAGGCTAATCTTACGTCCCCAGGTCATCCCAACAGCATAAGCTACGTACTTCCTCACGAATCAATACCACAAGTCTGTCACTTGTCTACAAGCTTGCACAGCCTTTTAGAATCACATTGTTGTCGGCCAAATTATCCTTGCAGTAATTGCACGTTGTCATTAATCTACCATCCCACTTACACTGACACTTCTTGGATTCAAAATCCCCCCTGTGGTCTCAAACCTCAATCATTAAAGTTGCCTGATATTTCACAAAACAATCATGGCAAAACTGAATGCCCCAAATCTCCCTGGGGGCTGCAGCATCCCATCGCTGACTTTGCAAATGCATTATCAATTCTCCTGAATACCCAGTATCTGACCGTCTCTTGGGTTTCATGTGGCTACTACCAGTCCAAACAATCCGGCTACAGAATGCCCCACAGTCCTGACATGCTGTTTCCTGATGCTCACTGTGAACCATTTTAAACTGAGGGCCATTAATCACCGCCCTTGATCTATCATTCCATACATTTCAATCTTTACTGATTACATTCCTACGATCATTGACGATAGGCTGCCGATGGAGTATCATAATTCCTCTGTTATTGTTCAATTTGACCATATTTTTAAAAATTCTGACACAATTTCTTTTGCTCCAGATGTCATGGTTCTCTAATACAATTGTATGTTCACCCAAATTTTTTTATGATTACTTCTGTGGTTTTATTCGGCAGTTTCACCCACACTTCCTCTCTGTCATCAATTGGTTGTAATATCCTAATTTTTCCTGCATCATCTTAATTTTATTAAATCTTTCCCTGTCATCAGATTCTTATTTCCTGATACTGAAAGTAATTCTCCTAATCTAACTTCAGGTCTAACGTTTCTATTGCCTAATACCCCCTCTATAATGTAATCTCTAACTTCTGGTCTAATATCTTTATTCCTTAAAGCTCCTTCGACAATGTATTTAACCCTCTAAACTTCATTTCTTCTGCTAGTAACTTTCTAGCGATGCATAGGGCACTAGGACCCTGGTGGAGCTGTGCCGTGTCAATTTCAACCGGTTAGTTTCAAAGTAATTTCCTGCACAGAGCTCTGACTGCTTGGGAGTATAACTTCTCTTTGTGTTTATGCGAAGACCAATTTAGTGCTATTGATCACATTTCTTGCCTGCCATTTATAACTTCTAATTGATGTGAAACTATTTTATGTATTTATTTTTTTTTTTAGCAGCCAAGACTATGCCGAGTTACAACTAATCATTTACAAATCCTAATTTATACATTTTGATTTCACTTTGTGTTTATTTCCTGAGAATTATATTCTAATTAACTCCCACAATGTTAATCATTATTACTAAGTTTCTAAAGAACTTTCAAATACTTTGTTTTAAATCTCACTTTAATACCTACTAAAACACAACATTTCACAAAACTAGGAACAGAGGATATCACATTCTTATTAAACAGATTCATTCATTCATTGGAGATCTCCATTCAACCAAAATAATTCAAATCATTATACATTCATTTATCAACACACAAGTTTGTCTCTGGTTCCCCCTAGTGGCCATTCATCTCCCAATTCTGTTTCATTCAAACAGCCCATATCTTCCCATAATAAATGTTAGCGTAACCAATTATATTTGTACCGAATTGAACTGTCCGCAAACGTTCCATCAGCGGTCTTTTACTGAACTGCTCTGCGACATCACATCAACCCGATAAAGACCTTAACCAATTTCAGCCAATTTGAATTGTACGGAATTGAACTGTCCGCAAACATTCCATCAGCGGTCTTTTACTGAACTGTTCTGCGACATCACATCAATCCGTTAAAGACCTTAACCGAATTAAAGTGTAATTTAATAGAAACAATTTTTAATTTTCTACTCACATGCAACTGACTGACCAGGCAACATTCCCTCAGTCACCAACTGAATTGTTACCTCATTCCAACCCTCAGCCGTACTTGCATTGACTGAAATCATTTCTTCTAATCCACCAGACTGACCTTTAATTTCGTTGAGACATCTTACCTGATCAAATGCGAGTGATTAGACTGTTAGCAGAATACGAGACAGAGGAAAATCGATATGGCGAGTTGTATCTACACATACCATGGGCCCATTTCCTTTTTCCCCTTCCGAGAGCTGTCCAATTCTGATTTCGCAAATGAAAGGCAAGCGTCTAGAGAAATCCCCGATTTCGGCACCAAATGTTAATTCCTGAATCTTTGTGGCCGGTCTGGACTCAATAAAATCTGAGATGGATTTGCAGGTATCATATCATTTAATAATAACTAACTTGCAAGGCTGACTCAATCCGTGGGACCTCAGGACACACACACTGTCTTCTGAGAGCCCAGGATAAAGAGAACCTCAGGACAAAGGAACACTGGAGATATACTTCAAATTACATCAAAATTCGCATACAAACTTCCCATTGGTCATTTTATACACCTTCTGACCTGGCCATATATCCTGATTGGCTCACTTCACATTTTCCCAATCCTGGCCGCTTGTTACTCAGCATCCTTTTCACTATTCTCTCCATGAGGCAAAGCTCCCCTCCCCCTTCCTAGCCATGCTGTGCTCATCCCTTTGTTCTCTGTCTGTGAACTCATTACCCTCAGGGTCCTATTGTCCATCATATTCATTTGTTCACTTCCTCATGTGCACCCCTTTCTCAACTTTTCCGTTTGACTGCAGATAGTGTGGGCTGGAAGTGACGTGTTTGAACTGATATGACTGGGCAAACAGAGACCATTCATGGCTGCTGAAGCACGGGCCATTGTCATTCATGACAGTGAGTGGGATACCATGCCTGGAGAACGTCTCCTTACAGGCCTTGATGATGGTCCGAGATGTGAGGTCTGAGAGCTTCTCGACTTCAGGGTAATTGGAAAAGTAATCAATGATTAACACGTAATCACGACCATTTGCATGAACAAGGTCGATGCCAACCTTGGACCACGGAGAGGTTTCGATTTCATGCTGCTGAAATGTCTCATTTAAGCAGCATCTCGCACAGTTAAGGACCATGTTCGCGATGTCCTGGCTGATCCCGGGCCAGTAGACAGCCTGCCTGGCTCTGCGTCTGCACTTTTTCACACCCAGGTGGCCCTCGTGGATTTGATGGAGCACCAAGCTCTGGAGACTGTGTGGAATTACAATCCGGTACAGTTTGAGGAGAATACCATCAACCTCTGTCAGGTTGTCCTTTACATTGAAAAACTGCGGGCACTGCCCTTTTTGCCAGCCATTGTCTCGGTGTTGCATAACACGCTGCAAGAGGGATTCTTTGGTTGTCTTCTCTCGAATACAAATCACCTTCTCATCTGATGCCGGGAGGGTGCTCGCACACAGCTGCACCTGTGACTCAACCTGTGACTCAATTTTCCGGATGACGTTCGGTGGTTCACTCGGCACGATGATGGAGCGGGACAGTGTATCAGCAATGATGAGCTCCTTGCCAGGCGTGTAGACCAGGTCAAAGTCGCACCTTCTGAGTTTGAGGAGGATGCGCTGCAACTGAGGCGTCATGTCATTAAGGTCCTTGTGGATAATGTGGGCCAGGGGCCTGTGATCCGTCTCGACTGTGAATGTCGGCAGGCCATAGACATAGTCGTGAAACTTGAGAATGCCAGTGAGAAGGCGCAGGCATTCCTTCTCGATTTGTGCATACCTTCGTTCAGTGGGCGTCATTGCCCTTGATGTGGAGGCAACTGGTGCCCAGGATGAAGTGTCAGTGTGTTGCAGCAGGACCGCACCGATGCCATCCTGGCTCGCATCTGTTGCGATTTTCATTTCCCTGTCTGGGTCGAAAAATGCCAATACGGGTGCAGTGGTGAGTTTCGCTTTCAGCTCCAACCACTCTGCCTGATGGGCCGCCTTCCACTCGAAGGCAGTGGACTTCTTCACAAGGTTTCGTAGGGCCGTGATGTGTGAGGCCATGTTTGGGATGAACTTGCCCAGAAAATTGACCATGCCCAGGAAGCGCAATACCGCCTTCTTGTCTTCCGGGACCTTCATGGCTGCGATGGCCTTGACCTTGTCTGTGTCGGGGCACACGCCCTGCTGAGAGATCTGGTCTCCTAGGAACTTGAGTGTCGACATGCCAAAGCAATATTTGGCCCTGTTCAGCTTCAGGCCATTGGCATGGACACGGCGGATTACCTGCTGGAGACAGGAAACATACTTTCAGGGGTCGTGGACCATATGATGACATCGTCCACGTACACACAAACCCCTTCGATACCCTCCATCATCTGCTTCATGATGCGATGAAATATCTCCGATGCCGAGACGATGCCGAACAGCATACGGTTATAGCAGTACCTGCCAACCGGTGTGTTGAAGGTGCAGAGCCTTCTGCCAGTCTCATCCAGCTAGATTTGCCAGAATCCATGTGACAATCTAACTTCGTGAAAAACCGTGCAGGTGCCATCTCACTGGTGAGTTCCTCCCGCTTCGGGATGAGGTAGTGTTCACGCATTATATTTTGGTTGAAATCCTTGGGATCAATGCAGATGCGCAGATCTCCAGAGGGTTTTTTAACCACCACCATCGATCTGACCCAGTCAGTCGGTTTGGCTACCCTGGAAATGATCCCCTGCTGCTGCAGCTCCTTGAGCTGTTCCTTCAGGCGCTCCTTCAGCGGAGCCAGGACCCGGCGTGGTGCATGGACCACTGGCTTGGCATCAGGTCGCAGTAGGATCTTGTACCGATATGGCAAAGTTCCCTTCCCATCAAACACATCTGGATACTGAGCGAGGATGTCGTCAATGCCAGTTTGAAGATCCACGTTGCAGGATGTCGTTGAATAAACCCGCTGCACCAGGTTGAGCTTTTTGCAGGCATGCGGGCCCAGTAGGGATGCCCTGTCCAGCTTGACAATTACAAACCTTAGCCGTGCATGGGTACTCCGGTTGGAGACGAGTAGATGGGAGGACCCCAGTGCCATGATGGCATTACCGTTAGAGTCCAGGAGCTGGCAGGCTGCTGGAAGGACCTTGGGGGGCTTCATGATGAGTTTGAAGTCTGCCAGTGAGAGGGGATTGGCAGAAGCACCTGTGTCCAGCTTTAACTGGATGGAGCAGTGGTTGACCTGCATCACCGCATGCCATTTGTCCTCCGAATCCACAGCGAGGGTGGACTAAATGTGAGATGAGTTAGATGTGACATGTTCACGTGTGGTAATGATGCCCACTTGGTAGGGGGACTCCAGGGACTTGTCCTCTGGATCCGTTGTACTGCCAGGATCAGAATCGTGCCATCGTCGTTGCACATTCTGGACGCGCCGTCATTGGAATTGGAAGCACTGGCCTCTGACTGGTGGTGCAGACCTGCACAAGACTGCATAGTGTCCAGGCTTCCTGCAGTTTAAACATCACCTGTCTCTTGCAGGGCAGTGTCCCTTTAAGTGGACATTGCCACAGTTCGGGCAGGTCATGACATCGGCGTTGTGACGCGGTATATGTCGTAGCACATGCGCAGTGCATTCGGTAGACATCTGCACCTGCGCAGTGTGGGTGTCGGCCGCTTCGTTATCCCGTTCGCATCGCGCATGCGTGGGGCTCCGGGAAAAGTGCGTGAAATGGCCGCTGTCTTCAATGCTGAGGCACTGCATCCAGGAAATGGCCTGCACACTCACTGCCTCGTGGGAGGCAAGTTTCTCTTTTTCAGCCGATTTGTATTGGCAATATCGATTTTTTGTGCGTTCATGCACTGTGCATGTTTCAATCGCGACTGGCAGGGTCATATGCTTGATGTTTATGAGATGTTCTCTCAGAGGATCAGAGTGAACTCCAAACACGATTTGGTCTCTGATCATGGATCAGCAATGTCACCAAAGTTGCAGGACAGCACTAGCAGGTGGAGGCTAGTTAAGAAGGCATTGAAAGATTCATCTTTATCTTGAAGACGTTGTTTGAATATGTAGCGCTCGAAGATTTCATTGGTGTCCACTTCACAGTGACTATCGTACTTGTCCAGGATGGTCTGAAACTTTGTCTTGGACTGGCCTTCAGTGAGGTTAAACGAGTTGAAGAGTTCGATGGCTTCCCCGCTGTTGAGAGGAGAAGCGCGATTTTTCTTGCATCAGACGCACCCTCGAGGTCTGAGGCTTCGATGTACAGCAGAAACTTTTGCTTGAATATCTGCCAGTTGGCACTGAGATTACCGGAGGCCCTGAGCCAGTGAGGAGCCTGAATCTTCTCCATGGTGCCTGGATACATTTGCTGGTCATCACGGAACAGACTGAGGTAAGCCACCTTAAATTAGTAGTCACCTGGTATCATGTCGTGTTAGGTACACTGGTCTAACACTGGCTGCAACTGGATGCAACTTAGATCAGAAAGATACTCCAGACCTTGAAGTTAATTCAATCAGGTTTATTGAACTCATAGCACAGTTAGCACAGTTCTCTATGAGTTCGACTCTCTGCTAACTTAAGTGTGGTTACTCTGTCTGACTGAACCAGACTAGCTCTTAGCCACGTGGTGGAGGTGTGAGATTGTAACAACACCCTTGACTGACTCTCTAGATGTTCATCAGTGGAAAGAGGCGAAGTGTGAGTGCCTTGTGTCTTTTATAGTCAGATCCCACCCCTGAGTTCCCTGCCTGCTTATTGGTCATGTCTTGATCTCTGTGTCCATTAGCTGCTTGTCTGTATATCATTATGTGTGTGTCTGCACATCAAGACATCCTGCTGTTGGGTAGGTGTACAGCCAAAGGTGATGGGGATTAGGATCGGCTGGACACTCTCACAGTCACTTAGGTGGATGGCCGTTGGCTGTCCATCTGCTGGTGCGCCTCCCTGTGGTTGCCTGAGGGCCCCTGCCTGACTTTCTGAAAAGAAGGAGAACCTGATGGGAGGTCAAGATGCCCTGCCATGTTCCTGCCTCATCATTGATGGATCCCACTAATACTTATGACAATGGAGTATAGTTCCGAGTGTAAATTCCGCAGGATCTGTTGGACGAAGGCCTCCAATGCAATCGCCACCCTCCCTATGGTAACCTCACAGCCCTTGCATATCGGCGCCACAGCAGAATGCCGTTGGGATTCTCTATCCTTCGTTATCATCTGCTGACTGCCTCTCGCAACTCTGCCTGATCTTCCACTGTTTTTATGCATCTCAAGCATGTTTGACTGGGTCGTGTCCAGAGGCGCATCATTAAAATTGGACTCAGCAGGTGTCCGATCTCCAACAGTCTTCCAAGTGCCAGGGACCTGGGCTGTCACTGATTCTGACAGAGGAGCAGAATTAGACCATTCAGCACATCGAGTCTGCTCCGCCATTCAATCATGGCTGATACGTTTCTCATCCCCATTCTTGCCTTCTCCCCATAACCCTGATCCCTTTGTTGATTAAGAGCCTATCTATCTCTGTCTTAAAGACACTCAGTGATTTGGCCTCCACAGCCTTCTGCGGCAAAGAGTTCCACAGATTCACCACCCTCTGGCTGAAGGAATTCCTCCTCATCTCTGTTTTAAAGGGTCGTCCCTTCAGTCTGAGGCTTTGCCCTTGGGTTCTAGTTTTCCCTACCAGTGGAAGCATCTTCGCTATGTCCACTCAATCCAAGTTTCTCAGTGTCCTGTAAATTTCAGCAAGCTTCCCCCTCATCCTTCCAAACTCCAACGAGTACAGACTCAGAGTCCTCAACCGCTCCTCATGTGCCAAGCTTTTCATTCCAGGGATCATTCTTGTGAACCTCCTCTGGATGCTTTCTGTGAGGTATTCTCCAGAATGTGACCCTGAGGCTACTCTACAACTGGGACCCAGCGAGGTACATGTGCCGCTGAGCTGGTGGAGCGGCCAGGTGAATGTAGTGATGGGTCTTTCTCAACAGAATCCTCAGCTTCCTCGCCTGAGGTGACCTTTTTTAGAATTCATTATGGGGTGTGAGTGTTGCTGGCAGGCCAGCATTTATTGTCCATCTCTAATTGCCCTTGAACTTAAGTCACCCACATTGCTGTGGATCTAGCAGCACAAAAAGACCACAAAGCTAAGGATACCAGATTTCCTTCCTTAAAAGGATGTTATTAAACCAGATGGGTTTTTATGACAATTAACAATGGTTTCCAGGTCATCGTTTTATTTCCAAATTTTTTTATTGATTGAAATTTCACCATTTGCCATGGTGGGATTTGAACCCATACCATCAGCAAATTACCCTGTGTATCTGTGTATCCCATGACAATACCTCCCCTAACAGCTCCTGGAGCTTTCCATGGGTTTGAGAGTATCTCTGTGTTTCCACACACCATTTATCAGAGCCGCCAGAGAATTATTGCAAAACCATGGAGCAACCTTCTTTTTTGCCTCTGCCATATCCACACGCCTTCTTCTAAAAGCTGAGCTGGAGAGAGCGAGGGTGGCATTTAAATATGTCTCATGGACCTCGGAGCCTATTGGGTGACAGGGGGACAGACAATTCAATTCACAACCTGCCAAATAATTACGAGAGAAACTCATCTATGCATAATTGATGAGCAAATGAGCGCAAAATCAGTTCCCAATATGCCACCCAGTGAGAAACACACTGCGGAATCCACCCAGCACCGCACTTAGTTTCAAAAATCCTGCCCATCGACCTACAATGTTAACTCCATTGCTCTGTCCACATATGCTGTTGAGTATTTCCAGCATGTTGTGCTCAATTGGAAGCAGTGAGGTTAACAGACAACTTCAGCAGCTCCTCTGAGTCCCTCAAGGGCCAACACAGAGCAGGTTGGACGATACCCAGGAAAGTCTGTTTCCTAAAGATCATCATTCCCTCAGTGAAGGGCAACTCAGAAGGGGGAAGGAGGCTAAAAGATCGAAAAATGGTTAAAATGGGTCATTTTTTTTGGAACTTCACATTTGCAGGCACAAAAAAGGAATTTTAACATGGAGGAGTCCATGGGCTGGGAGGGGGTGGGATGGGAGGTTAAGACTGCTGTAATCAATAATTCATTGGGAAGTAGTCTCCAAATCATCAAGTAACTCTAGAGCTGTTGATGGATAAAGTAAATCATTGAGGAGCAGCAGACAGCATAAGATGCAGCAACAAGCTTTCCAAAAGCACTGAGCTAAGTGCTTTCAGCAAGAATAGAGCAGTCCCTCTCAAGTATGAATGGGATGATTTTACGGGGCACTGCGCCAATGTCACATCAAATCTCTCTCTGTTACAAGCGGGTGAGGACACATGCCAGCCTTTCTCTCCCACTTCTCCATTGATTGTAACAGAGATTTTCTGTAATTTATAAGGATGAAGGAGTTAATTCAATGTCTGTACTTAATGATTTACAGGATGATTGCAAAGAATTTAATCCGACAGGCTATCTGAATTTAAACACAAAGGGGTTCATCTTTATTCGGCTAAACACCCTCCCAAGTAAAAAATATAAAGCGATTTTAAAAGATAAACCCATGTGTGGACTTTCGCAACATAAACACAAGCATGCAAAATTATAGGTTATAAAATAGAGGATGCTATCTTTCCGCCAAATTAAGATTCAACGATAAGACGTGGAAAAAGTAGAGTTCACTGTTTAGGAGTCCATTGCTGGTGTCCCTGGGTGAAGCATGGTGGTTTTGAAATTCAAGTGAGGTTAAAACTGATGTAAACTGGAATTTCTGGAGACAGTCTCTATTAAACAATAATTTGCCATTTCTAAAGGTTGGTGCTGATGTTGCTTAGGTTCCTTTCAATTGAACATTTCTATCTCTGTGGAGGATTCCAAAATACAACAGAGATGGGGCTTCAAACTTGAGGGGAAAAAAGAGAAGATGGTGTTGCTTGTCAACTTGCAGATTTCTTCTTCTGAACTGCCAAAAACAAACAGAATGTGGTAATGAAAATGATGTGGAGATGCCGGCGTTGGACTGGGGTGAGCACAGTAAGAAGTCTTACAACACCAGGTTAAAGGTTCACCTGAGGAAGGAGCTGCGCTCCGAAAGCTCGTGTTTGAATCAAACCTGTTGGACTTTAACCTGGTGTTGTAAGACTTCTTACTGTGGTAATGAAAGGCCTGTGACCTCTCTCTCAACAATGACTAGTCCACAGGAAATAACTGATTAGCTCATGCCTGGAAAGACCTTGACTAGTTATGGCTTAAGTGATTAATTTGTTTGATGTCCCAGTCACACCTTCTGTATAGTCTATTCTCCCCTGAGATGAACTGAGGAGAGAACATACCAATATCTTCGATATAACCATTATTCAGTAGGTTTTCTGTCTCTGCTTTGAAGGAAGTTTTATACAAATGTAAATGACAAGAGCCAGTCGTATGTTTCAGTTCATTTTTGAAGTAATCCTTGATATCACAAGGTATTAAATTTCATAGAAAGTTTATCTTGGCATGCCGTAACCACAGTGGAAACTTCCAGCAACTGATCAACTTACCAGAAGTTCCAATTAACCTGTGGCAGCAATGTTAAGTCAATGCCTTTGCTTGCTTGGAAAAGTCCTTTTAAAGAAGTTCAATATATATTATCACCAGCAAATCAAATTAATGATGAATATCCCAGATGCACATGCCACATCAGCATGATATTACATTGAAGAGCATAATATAAGTCTGATCAAAAAAATAACTGGAGCTGACTGCCAGAGGAGGTCAAGTTGAGATCAACAAAAATGCTTGGGCTGTTTGAGTCACGTGATAGTTTCCAATTAGCTCCATGGAATCCGGCGAGAACACACAATGGTCACTGCGTAGGCATCACTGTTTTTTGGATGGAAACATTGTTTTTTGAGTTTAATTTCCGGTTGAATTTCTGCTCACATTCAGGAAATGATGTCAAACTATTCATCACAGGACCGATAAATAAGCTGAAAAATAACAAACACTCTTCTCGGTTAACTCACCATTCCAAGGAGATTTGAAGCTGAAGCAAGGATCCAACACATTGCCCATCAGATCAGCATTATGAGGTAACCACCATCGGAATTTCTTTCATATTGAAAGTTGCGTCAGACTATTGAACAAGGAACTTGTTAAAGAAATTAGCATACATGACGAAGCAATTAAAATGTGTGTGGAGCTGGATTTACTTCTTAATAATGAAAAGGGATGAGGCTGGCCATGATTAGCGATGGTCAGGAAACAAATTGTTTTCATTTTTTTATATTAATTAATCATTCAAATTCAAATGTTTCTATTTGACCTCCATGAATGTACAAATCACATTTTATGTTTGTATCTCACAAAGCCCTCTAGCCGTTTGCAGTCTGATGACAAAGAAATACTTTCCAGTCCAAGGTGGGCTAAATAGGGTTTACTAATGTATAATGGTGATTTTCAGCACTTACGTATGTATAAATGAAAGCAATCGGAGTGAGAGTACAGCATGGGCTGGGTTGGACAGGAGTGAATTTAATAGGGAATGTATTATGGAATATAGATGAGGAGTTCCAGCTTCAAATCGGGAAGAGAAGGAAAAGGGTTTGCTGAAATTGAAAATGACAGTGGAGGATAAGAAAACTCACATAAACTGGGACGTAAAGACAGGCACCGTAGTTTGAACTGGGTAGCAAAGGGTGGGACGTCAGTATGAACTGAGTGAGGAGCCTTGGAAAGCTATGCTGCGGGATTCTCCGTAGGCAGGATCCTTTGTTTCTCCGGCAGCGCACCCACGCCTGCGGATTTCCCGACGGTGTGGGGTGGCCACAATGGTAAACCCCATTGGCTGGCTGCGGGCTCGCAGAATCCCGCTGCCGGTGGGGAGTGTGCCACACTGGAAAACGGGGCTGCTGGGACGGAGAATCCGGCCCTTCATTTTTCCTGTGCATCAACGGAGGAGGAACTGAATGTTTCAGATGCTGAATGGGTTACTGATCATGTTTGCTGCATGGTCTTAGCTGGTGTTGAGCTGTTTGAGTGTTGCAACACCAGGTAAAAGTCCAACAGGTTTGTTTCAAATCACTAGCCTTCAGAGCACTGCTCCTTCCTCTGGTGAGTGTTGTTGGAGTTGCATTCAACCAGTCAGGTTGGGAGTATTCCATCAGACTCCTCACTTGTGCTTTGTAGATGGTGGACAGGTTTGGGGAAATCAGAAGCAGGGTTACTCACTGCAGATGAGTTGTTCTCTGACCTGCTCTTGTAATTGACAGTATCTATGTGGCTAGTCAATGATAACCACCAGGACTTTTATGGTGGGAAATTCAGTGATGATAACATCTTTGAATTGTCAAAGAGAAATGCTTAGGTCCTCTCTTGTCGAAGGTGATCATCAACCTGGCACTTGAGTGATGCAAATATTAATTAGCCCAAGCAAGGATGTTGTCCAGATCTTGTTGAATGTGAGCATGGACTGCTTCATTACCTGAGGAGTTTCAAATCTAACTAAACACTGTGCAATCATCTGAGAACACACCCACATATGACCTTTTGGTGAAGGAAAGGTCAACGATGGATGACACTTGACCTTTCGACCCCCTGGATTGACCTCACAACTCAAATTGTAAGTCCTTGTTGAGGACAGCAATCCTCATCATCAATTCAATTTTTCAGAAGTGCAAGGATAGAAATTCTGATTACGAACCACATTTTCTGAAGCAGATTTGTTCAATAAATGATGAGCAAGATCCATCATAAAGTTAGAGAAACAGACACTTAAACTTCAACAGTTCTACTAGACATGGCAAAATATTTACAAATTCTGATGTGGGGCAAATAATCCAGACAATTTTTTATAATTTTTTTATGATGTCAATAAGGTTGAGGTTATTTATAATCCCCATTTCTTGTTTATATTAAATTATCGTCATGAAATGTTACCAATACTTGTTTTAAAGTTTACATTTTGATGAAACAGACTCCTCCAAATCTGTTTTATTGTTAAGTATTATCAAAAGGAAAACTCATTACTGACAACAGAAATATTGTCAGATTACAATACACAGTTAATAAAGGCCAGAAATTCACCCCGAATTGCATTGCTTATCTGTACCTGCACTTTCATTCAATATACCATTATTGTTTTCAAGAGTTCACCTTTGTAATCCTGCCTTTGAGGAATTTGATTCCCCCAACAATCCAGCTTATTTGCCTGAGTCTCCTATCCCCCTGTGATTGACCACACTGCTCACCATGCCCCTGCTCCACACCAACACAGACTCTTCTTGTCCTTTGGCCTCATAGTGCAGTTCCCTTCCCAACTATAAGACAAGACAGTGTTATGGGTATGCCTTTAGAGAGCCCCAAAGTGTATCGTGGAGTTCATCTGACCCACAATTTTTAATAGATTGTGGTTATGGGGAGCACACGGCCCTACTCTGCAAGTGTAATGCAACAGAAATCTACAGTACTTTTAAATTAAAACACTGTTTATTTACAAAACCAGTTAACATTTTATAAACCCACAGTAAACATCTTAACAACTATCAATACCAATAAATCCCCCAAGGAATACAGTACTCTCTAAGTAACTCTTAATTTTTCCTTGCAACATCAGAAAAATATCAGGTTTAACTTCACTACTGAGAACAGTTGCCACTTTGAAATCACCAAATGAACATTCATAAGCTTGCGGAGATTCATACACATCTTGCTGTGACTGCAGCTTCTCCAAATCTAAAACGAAACTGAACACACCCTGCAGCAGACAGCCCAAAGCGAAAATAAAAGCAGACGGACAACCCAGTTCCACCCACACTCTGACATCACTGATAAACACACATTTCTTAAAGGTACATCCATTACAGATATTTTAATAAACACCCATTTCTTAAAGGTACTCTCACATGACAACAGCCAGTCAGGAATCTGATTAGCGATGTAGCATACATGCTTTTGACATATAACACCATGACATGAGGGAAAATCCTGACTTTGGATTTCCTGTGCTTTCAGGGCACACCACCAACACAAAATTAATCCTGCTCAGTCACATGATTAAATTTTAATGCATGGTTCTTTAGGTTACCTTAGTGACGGGTCTTCTTTCCTGCTTCAAGGATATATATGTTCTTACCACACATGTTAGAAAAATGTTGGCCCCTTGGAAGATGATATAGGTGAGTTAATCGTGTGGAACACAGAAATGGCACAGATGCTAAATTGATACGTTGCCTCAGTTTTCACGGTGGAGGACACAAGAACCAATACTATACGAATGGGCAATTCAGAGGTAATAGAAAAGATGGAACTAACAATCTGCATCAATTGAGAAACGGTATTCAACAACTATTGGGATTGAGGACAGACAATTCTCAGGGCCTGATGTCTACATCATAGGGTGTTAAGGGAAGTGGCAGCAGAGATAGTGGATCCATTGGTTATGATATTCCAAAATTCCATGGACACGGAAAGGTTCCAGTGGATTGGGAAAATGCTAACATAATACCCTCATTCAGAAAGGGAGGGAGGCAGAATGTGGAAAATTACAGACCAATTAGCTTAACATCTGTTGTTGGAAAATTGTTAAAATCTATTATCAAGGACATAATATCAGGACATTTGGAAAGCCAAAGCACTATCCATCAGAGTCAGCATGGTTTTATGAAGGGAAGTCATGTTTGGCTAACTTGCTTGAGTTCTTTGAAGATGTAACAAGCAGAGTGGATAATGGGTTCCTGTAGATGTCGTATATCTGGACTTTTGGAAAATGTTTGATAAGGTGCCGCACAGAAGGTTAATTCATAAGGTGAGATCACTTGGAATTAGGGTAATTTATTATCTTGGATAGAAGACTGGCTAACAGACAGGAGACAGAGAGTCGGGATAAATGGCACTTTTTCATGGATGTCAAGATGTAACAAATGGGCTGCCACAGAATTCGGTCCTTGGGCTCCAGCTATTTACAATCTCTATTAATGACTTGGATCCAGGGATAGAAGGATCTATAGCCAAATTTGCAGATAACAGAAAAACAGGTGGGACAGTAAGTTGCAATGAGGAAATAAGAACCTTACAAATGGATATAGATAGATAGGAAGAGGGGGCCAAAAAGTGGCAGATGGAGTTCAATGCTGAGGTCCTCGATAAGTGTGAGGTCATTCATTTTGTTCGAAAAAGTGGAAAGGCAGCTTATTATCTAAATGGGGAGAGACTTCGGGGTGCTCCGATGCAGAGGGATCTGGGTGTCCTTGTGCATGAGTCACAGAAAACAAGCATGCAGGTACAGCAGATAATAAGAAAGCAAATGGAATGTTGGCATTTATAGCAAAAGGAATTGAGTATAAAGGTAAAGAAATGTTGTTGCAACTACACAAGGTGTTAGGTAAGATCGCACCTGGAGTATTGTGCACAGTTTTGGTTCCCTTATTTGAGGAAAGATGTAGTGGCATTGGAGGCAGTACAGAGGAGGTTCACTAGATTGATTCCAGAGATGAGGCGTTTGTCTAATGAGAAGAGATTGAATCGTTTAGGCCTATACTTTCTAAAGTTTAAAAGAATGAGGAGAGATCTAATTGAGGTATACAAGAAAAACTACTTCTCCCAAAGGATTGCAAATCTGTGGACTTTGCTACCCCAGTGTGAGTTGGATGCATCGATAGTGAGTAAATTTAAGGAGGAGTTAGATAGATTTTTAATTAGTAATGGGTTGAAGAGGTATGGAGAACGGGCAGGACGGTGGAGTTGAGGCCAGGATGGGATCTGCCATGATCACATTGAGGATGTTAGTCTCGAGAAACTAAATTGCCTGCTCCTGCTCCTAGGTCATGTGTTCTAGGGAGGCGAGGCTCTGGCTGATTTTGCAATCCAGCTCTTGGTCTGTAACATTGTAGGTAGCAGATGAGGAACATATCAGCCGTGATAAAATGACGGAGCAGACTCGATGGGCCAAATGGCCTAATTCTGCTCCTATATCTTATGACCTTATGAACTGATGGAAGTTGAGATAAGGTTTTCTAGTACTTTTGTAGTCAACAGGAAGAAGTAGTTGGATTAGTTGAACAAGCATTGCCAAAGTTTCCTGATTTACCGGATGTGCTTTGTTTGGCAATAAAACTATACAGAACAGAAGATGGTGAGGAAAAACCTGTGCAGCTGTTGGAAAAAGGATTAGAAGTTAACCCAGGCTGTACCGTCTTACACCATCAAATAGGTCAATGGTACAGAACCTAACTGAAACAATATGCATTATACAGGAAGCCAAGATCCTCACAAACCTCCATTTCAAGAGAAAGCTGAATTGATCATTCAATGCAACTACCATTTCCTTTTGTAACTCTTGTATGGAGAGATCATCTTTCTGTGACTAGAGATTCATGATCATTGAGACCAGGAGTCAGGAGCAGTCCCTAGCTAAAGAAACTAGAAGAAGGGAGAAGAATACGTTTCAGTTAGTCTGAGATGGACGTTAAGTGGCAATCTTTCATGGGCCACGTGAACGACTCAGAGTCTATCTCGTGAGAGCGCATGAACTCCAACCAATGAGGGAAAAGTGAAGGATTCTGGGAGAAGGAGCTTGTATAGTTAAACTTCATTGCATTTTCCAATAAACCTCTTTGTTTTTGAAACATAAAAACGTAGAAAATAGAAGAAGGAGGAGGCCATTTGGCCTTTCGAACCTATCTAGCATATTATGATCATGGCTGATCATCAAGTTCAATACCCTGATCCCGCCTTCCCCCCATATCCGTTGATCCCTTTAGCTTCAAGAGCTACATCTACTTCCTTCTTGAAATTACATATTTTGGCCTCGACTACTTTGTGGTAGTGAATTCCACAGATTCACCACTGTGAATTTCTCCTCACCTCAGTCCAGAAAGGTTTATCCCTTTACCTCAAACTATGACCTGTAGTTCTGGACAACCCCACCATCGGAAACATTGGGCGGGATTTTCCGATTCTGGGGCTAAGTGTTGACACCTAGGAGCAGCGATCCTCCCAGCCACAATGGACCAGCATGGCCACTTGACGCAGCTCCACCTGCCGATACAGGCCCCAGCATGGCCGTCGCGGGTCCGCACATGCGCGCGCGGCCGGCGCGAATCCACACATGTGCCTTTTCCGCGTCGGACCCTGGGCAACATGGCGGAGCCCTACAGGGCCCCGGAGCAGAGGAACATAGCCCCCCGCCCCCCCTGCAATTAGCCCGCCTGCCGATCAGTAGGTCCCAATCACGGGCCTGCCCACCGTGGAGGCCCCCCCCCCCCCCCCCCCTCCCCCACACCAGGATGGCCCCTGCAGCATGAATGCCGAGTTCCTGCCAGGTAGGACCACACGTGAATGACGCCGGCAGGACTCGGCTGAACTCGGCGGCTACTCAGCCCATCGAGTGGGGAGAATCGCCGGGGTGGGGGGGATGTGCGGTGACCGCGCCGATTCTCCGGTTGCCGCAGAATCGGCAATCCGGCATCTGATTTGCGTGATTTGCGCCCCCCCTAGCCGATTCTCCGACCAGGCGCAGGGTCGGGGAATCCTGCCCCCTCTTTCTGAATCTACCCTGTCTAATCCTGTTAGAATATTATAAGTTTCTATGAGATCCCCTCTCACTCTAAACTCCACTGAATATAATCCCAACAGACTCTCCTCATATGACATTCGTGCCATCCCAGGAATCAGCCTGGTAAACCTTCGCTGCACTGCTTCCATTGCAAGAACATCCTTCCTCAGATAGGGACACCAAAACTGCTCACAATACTCCAGGTGTGGCCTCACTAATGTTCTATACAGTTGCAGTAAAACATCTCTATTCCTATACTCAAATCCTCTCACTATGAAGGCCAACATACTGTTTGCCTTCTTCACTGCTTGCTGTACCTACGCATTTACTTTCAGCGATGGATGCACGAGGACACCAAGGTCTCGAGTTGCACAGTGCGCATCCCAGACAGACTAATGTGAAAATGTTGGCCAGGAGCTACGTCTGGTGAGAAGGTATTGACAAAGATATTGAGAACCTGGTTCGTCAGTGTGGTGAATGCATTCACCAGGAGATGTGGTGCCTGTGTAACCTTTAACCTTTAAGGATTGAGCTGGAACCCCGGTGGGCTCCGCCTCTGGCTCCGCCACCCCGGGACGGTATGTAGTCCTGCGCCCAGTGGGTGGCGCTCATTTGTACAGAAGTCGCTGGCAGGCTAGTTCTTGGTGTATTAAAGCCTTTGTTCACTTGTTCATATGGTCTCGCTGTGAATTGCTGGTATATCATTCAGTGTGACTTTCTGTCAGTCACAGTGACCTTTACTGCCTGTGGCTCATCTGCATTCATGGGAATGGCCAGGCTGTCCATGGGCAAGCTTACATATTGATTTCGCTGGTCCCTTCCCAGGAATAATATTCTTTTTTTGGAAGTGCCTGAGGATATTTTCTTTTAATGTATTTTATTACAACATGTATCAAAACAGGTTACAGCAAATAAGCACCCCAGGAAACATACTTCCCAGCAATCAACTATACAGTCTGTACAAATGTTTTCTCTTTTTCACTGCTCCCCCCCTCCGCGTGACGAACAGCTCCTCAAACATGGTCACAAACGTCCCCCATCTTTTCTCAAACCCCCGTGAAGAGCCCCTTAACTCATACTTTATCTTCTCCAACTGCAGAAGTCATGCAGGCCACCTGACCAAGCCGCTACCCCTGGTGCCGATGCCAAACCGACACTCCAGTAAAATTCACTGCGGTGCAATCAGAGAGGCGAAGGCCACGGAATCGGCCTTCCTCCTCGCCATGAGCAACCCCAAAACATGTGTATGTGATTTACCGGCCCCCACCCACCACTCACACTCATCTGCAACCCCCTGAAAGAACCCACTCATTCTCGCCTGAGTCATATGCACCCTGTGCACCACCTTAAACTGTATCAGGCTCATCCTTGTATAAGAGGAGGTTTTGTTTACCCTACGCAGTGCCGCACTCCATACTCCCCAATTGATCTGCCTTTCCAACGCCCCTTCCCATTTCCCCTTGATTTTCACCACCCGCTCACCTCCCTGCTCCCCAGCTACTTGTATATATCCCCAATTTTTCCCTCCTCTTCCACATCGAGAAGCAGCAGTCCCTCCATCAGGGTGTACCTGGCAGTCGAGGGAGCCCCCTCCAAACCTTTCATGCAAAATCCCTAACCTGCAGGTGCCTGAACTCACTCCCCCTCGGCAGCTCTCTCCCTTAGCTCCTCCAGACTGGCGAACCCTTCCTCCAAATACAGGTCTCCATCTTGGCCAGCCCCATTTCCCTCCACCTCCTGTATACACTATCCATCCCTCCCGGCTCAAATCCATGATTATTGTACAGTGGCAGTAACACAGGCGTCCCTTCCATCCTAAACTGCTTCCTCAACTAATTCCATATCTTCACCATGGACTGCACCACCGGGCTCCCTGAATACCTACTCGGAGCCACTGGCAATGCTGCTGCCACCATAGCCCTCAAACTAGAACCCTTACAAGATTCCCTCTCCATCCTAACCCTCTCGACCCCTTCTACTCCCCACTACCGCCGCACTTTGTCCACATTCGCCGGCCAGTAATAATAAAGCAGGTTCAGCAACGCCAACCCACCCTGTTGCCTCTGCCTCTGTAGCAGTGTCCTCCCCACCCTCGGCACCTTCCCCGCTCATACAAAGTCTGAAACGATCATGTCCAATTTCCGAAAAAAAGGCCTTTTGTATAAAGATTGGGAGAGCCTGAAAAATAAACAAGAACCTCGGCAGAATATTCATTTTCACCACTTTGACACTCCCCGCCAACGTCAAACGCAGTGTCCCACCTCTTAAGGTCTTCCCTGGCTTCCTCCATCAGCTTCATTAAGTTCCACTAATGGAGCCCCGTCCACTCCCACACTACCTGAATCCCCAAATACCTAAACCTATCCCTCGCTACCATAAGTGGCATCCCCTATTAATTAGCCCGCTGTCCCAGCTCATTCACTGTGAAAACCTTGCATTTCCCTCCATTCAGTTTGTATCCAGAGAACCCTCCAAACCTCCCCAGCAGGCCCATAATCCTTCCCATACTCTCCAACAGATCCGAAATATACAGCAAGAGGTTATCGACATAGAGTGACACCCGGTGCTCCCTCTGTCCCCTCATAATCCCTTGCCACTCCGCCAATCACCCAAGAGCCATCGCCAACAGCTCTATGGACAGCGCAAATAGCAATGGCGACAGTGGGTACCCCTCCTTGTACCCTGTGTAAACCAAAGCTTCACAAACTCATATTATTCGTTCTCACACTCATCCTTGGTGCCACATACAGCAACCGCACCCATGCCACAAATCGCGGCCCAAATCCAAAACTTTGAACAAGTACCGCCACTCCACTCAATCAAATGCCTTCTCCCCATCCATGGACACCATCACCTCTGGTACCAGAGCCCTCGACGGATTCATCACTACATTCAACAGCCATCTTATATTACTTGCGAGCTGCCTGCACTTCAGGAAGCCTGTTTGATCTTCTGCGACCACCCACGGGACACAATCCTCCTCCATCCTCCCTACCAACAACTTAGCCAATACTTTCACATCTGTGTTCAATAGTGGTATAGACCTATACGACCCACATTCCACCGGGTCCTTCCCCTTTTTCGGGCTTAGTGTGATTACTGCCTGCGTCATCGTCTCCAGCAACTCCCCCTTCTCCAGCGCTTCAGTAAACGCCCCCAACAGATGTGGTGCCAGGTCGGCCGCAAATTCCTTATAAAATTCCACCGAGTTCCTATCCGGCCCTGGGGCCTTCTCCGACTTCATATCCCCGATACTATCCAGAACCTCCCTCAGCCCCAGGGGCTCCTCCAATGCCTGTCTCTTTGCTTTCTCCACCTGGGGAAATTCCAACTCATCCAGAAACCGTCCCATGTCCCCCGCCTCTCCTCCTGGGTCCGCCTCATAAATTGCCTGCTACTCCTTAAATGCCTCGTTTATCTTCCCCGGCTCCGACACCACATCCCCAGCTCCAGTCCGTATCTTTAATATTTCCCTGGATGCAGCCTGCTACCGCAGCTGGTGCACCAGCATGCAATTCGCCTTCTCCCCAAACTCATATTGCACCCCTCTTGCCCTACGCAGTTGCCCAACTACCCTCCCCGTTGTCAGCCTGCCAAACTGCCCCTGCAACATTTTCCTCCTCGCCAATCCCTCCGCAGTGGGCAGCCTCGAATATTCCCTGACTACCTCCACTATCTCGCTCACTAGATGGTTGTTCCTCCCTCCTTTCCCTATCCGCACGCACTTCAAACAAAATCATTCCCCCCCCCCCCCCCCGACCACTGCCTTCAGTGCTTTCCAAAAAATGGCCGCCGACACCTCCCCATTCTGATTTAGCTCCGCATACCCTTAATCACCACGCACATCATATTACAAAACCTCTGAAGAGTTCGGCACTGTGGACTTGTGAAGCAGATAGATGCCACCAACACTGAAGAAGCTTCAACACTATTTTATTAACTCTTATAAAATAATAGACATACTATAACTGTGGGTTTAAACGATGCTAGTTTAACTAGAGCCCTGTGCCTGTCCGAACCAGTTGAATCACTCAGCACGTGGTGTGAATCTGTACTGTACTTGATGAGCTCTTGTGCTTCTGAGAGGCAGCATCCAGAATTAGGGGGAAAAATGATGCCCTCTGCCTTTATAGTGCGTGTGTTCTAACTGGTGATTGGCTGCGGTGTTTGTGCATGTTGATTGGCCCTAGTGTATCTCCATCAGTACATGTCCGCACCATGATATACTGGTGTATATTATGACAACCTCCATACGCCAACAACCCCGAATCAAACCTCCACCCTGGCCTCTGCTCTTGCCCTGATCTAAACCAAATCTCCAGTCAGTGGGAAGCATGGTCCGAGATAACTATCCCCGCATACTCTGCCCCCTCCACCCCAACATAAATCTCCCGACTCACTACAAAGTAATCAATCCTCAAATACACCTTATAGACGTGTGAAAAGAAGGAATACTCCCTTCCCCCTGGGTTCTGAAAGTGTCATGGACCCCCCATACCCATCCTCTCCATAAACCATCCCAGCTCCCTTGCCATTCGTACCCTACCCATCGACCTGGGGCTCGACCTATCCACCCTCGACTCCAGGACAAAGATAAAATCTCCTCCCATGATCAACTGGTGCGTGGCCGAAACCAGGATTGCTGCTAGGAACCCCCTCAAAAAACCCACATCATCCCAATTTGGGGCACACACCTTCACCAACACCACCGGTGCCCCTTCCAATACCCCACTCACAATCACCCAAATCCCATTTTTTTGTTCATAAAAATTGCCACTCCCCTTGATTTCGAATCAAACCCTGAGTGGAAAAACCTGCCAGAGCCACTCCTTCCTTAACCTAACCTGGTCCTTCACACGGAGGTGCATCTCCTGCAGAAAGACCACCTTCGCTCTCAAGTTCCTGAGGTGCACGAACATCTGTGACCTTTTACCCGGGCCATTCAGTCCCTGGACGTTTCATGTTACCAGCCTTATGCTTATGCTTCCAATCCCCTCTACCCTCCGTGATTTTCCACACTTAACACCCGGCCCCTTAATTCCACCTGTACCTAGCCCATCCCAGATGGCTCCCTGCTCCGCCCCTGATCATGTCATCTCTCACCGCCTGCCACGTTTCAACAACCTCCCCCCCCCCCCCCCACTCCCCACCCCATCCAGTCCTCAGCCCCACCCAAACAAAGACTTCCCCTGATTCCAGGCCACCTACCCCAAAAGCAAAGAAACAAATGTTAAACACAAACAGTCCCATAAAACAGAAGGGGAGGATGGGAACATCCAAGGCCACATAAACTTTTCACCCCTACAACAGTAAACAGCAAACCCCCAAAAAAGGAGACCCCCTCCAAACCAGAGGGAATGAAAATCCCCCAATCCCTACCCCCACTTCAAACATGCTTCCAAACATTACGAAGTGCCAACACCCCAGTTACCCAGCATTGTCCGCTCAGTTCTTCCCCAGTTTATGCTCCTTAATGAAATCTTCGGCCACCTCTGGGGTCTAAAAGTAATACACCCGGCCTCCGAACGTCACCCATAATTTCACCGGATAGAGCCCCCCAAACCTGATACGCCGTCGGTACAGCACCACCTTGGCCTTGTTGAACCAAGCCAACCGCTTTCCCAACTCGACTCCAATGTCCTGATAAATTCAGACCTTGTTCCCCTCCCAGTCGTAGGTATGCCTGTCCCTGATGCAACGCAAAATCTTCTCTTTCTCCACAAATTTGTGGAGCCTCACAATCACCGCCCGTGGCCACTCCCCAGCTCTCGGCTTCTGCCTCAGGGACTTATGCGCTCGGTCCACTTCAGGCACCTTATCTAGCACCCCTTTCGCCAGCCCCACCAGCATCTTAGAGACGTACCCCGTGGCACTCACATCTTCCACTCCTTCAGGCAGGCCCACTATTCGCAGGTTCTGCCTTTTCGAGGCATTCCCCTGCTCCTCCATCTTTGCCCTCATCAATTTACAAAGGTCTCCTCGGAGCCCCACCTCCACCTCCAGACCCACAACACGATCACTGTGGTCCGAGATCACTCCTTCCATCTCCCGAATCTGTGACCCCTCGACCTCCAAACACTCCTCCACCCATTCCAATGAACTCTTCAGGGGTGCCATAGCTCCTTCGATGGCCTTCGAGCGGTCCTCCCACATTTCCTTCCTCTGTTGGCGGAATTACTCCTTAATGAAATCCATCAGCTGCTCCATCGGGGGCCTTCCACCTTGCAATGGCGCTTCCCCTGCAGCCATCCTTACACTGGCTTCTGCAGCACAAGTTTCCTCTGACTCTTTAGCCAGGTCTCTCACCGTCTTCTGCTGGGTTTGGTAACCAGCAGACATACCACTCCAAGGGGAAACTACTCCTCCGACCTTCACCTTCAACTTTTCATCAAAATTCCACCCAGTATCGGGTAAAAAGAGCTATTTTCTGTGCCTTCAAGCAGGAGCTGCCCTGTGTGTGACCACTTACACCATGGCCGACACCGGACGTCCGGGAAGAAAATTCTTGATACTTGTGGATGGCCACTCCAAGTAGCTGGACATCCAGGAAGTGGGTTTGACAACCTCAGCGGCCACCACCGAAACCCTGAGGTGCATTTTCACCATTCATGGCCTTCCAGAGGTATTGGTTCCTGATAATGGCGTAGCTTTTATGGGGGAGGCGTTCCAACATTTTGTGCAGACTAACGGAATCCAAACGGCCCCGGCAATGAAAAAACACCCAGATAGGCCATTGTATCTCAAATTGACTATTTTCCTCCTCTCAGACAATACCACACCTCACATCACGACTGGAGTCACAACAGCAGAGCTATTAATGGATCCTCGCCTTTGTACTTGGTTTTACCTGGTATTTGCCAGGGAGGGGAGAGGCGAGGCAAGCCTCCAAAAAAAGTTTCATGACACAGTGAAAAGCAACCGGCAGCCAGGTTTTTGGAAGGAATTCTGCATCTGATCCATCGCAGATACTGGGGAAAATTGTGGCAAAATATGATCCTGCCTTATACCTGGTGGCCTTACAAGGGAGACAAGCTGGGAAGCACGGGGACCACATAAGGAGCAGAGAGGCTACAGCCCCAATGACTGAACAGGGAGATCCAGTGGGCTCTACCTTCGGTATTGACTGATACAAGGGAACCGGGGAGTTCAGGAGATGCTCTTTCAAATCCTCCTGAGGGGAGTGGAGGGGGGGGGGGGGGGGGGGGGGGGGCTCCCAACACATCCTACAAAACCTCGAAGCAGCCTCCTGCTGTTGATGAAGACGCTATCTCATTGATGGAGGAATCAGGTAGGAAACTGAGATGTTCCACCAGGCCGAAGAAACCCCCTGATCGATTGACTTTGTGAAGTACTGTATTATACTACTGGCCTTATATTTCAGCCCTCGTTGTACACAGTTCACAGTTACTAACCTGTGATGTATATTGTTATGAGGTTTAAGTGGGGAGTAAAGTAGTAGCATGGCCCATTTAAGGGGTGATCTATCGTGGGCCAGGTGGCCCACTCAGGGCCTATCACAGGAACCCTGGCCAATGGGAAAGAATGGGGGAGCAGGGGCACAGGCAGTGTGGATCAGGCAGCTAAAGAATAAAGATCGCTATGATATACCTCTGTGCCTGTATATAGTGGAACCTCATTGTGGTTTCCAATAAACCTCTTTCTTATATAAGAAAAAACCTCAATAATAACTCGCACTGTTACAGATCTTGACTTATTGTGTTTTACAGTAACGCACAGGAGGATTTGTTGAAAGTGGATCTTGAACAGCTTCAATGTCACTTCACGTGGGCTCCACAGAGAGAAAACATTGACCTGGATGACATGAAGCAAAGATTAGAAGATTCAATCCAAACTGGTGTGAAATATCAAGAGAGGTCTTACAACCATCTCGCCTTTATAAACTGTCTGCAAAGAAACTGTGAGGAGGCGATTCAAAACTTAAAGGAAGCTGAAAAGATTCTGAGGGAAAATCATGACGATGAATTTTATACAAGAATCATCATCACCTATGGAAACTATGCCTGGATATATTATCACATGGAACAACTGACAGAGGCTCAGTCCTACCTCGACAAACTGGAGAAGATCTGTAAACAATTTCCTGATGCCTCTCGGTACACAGCAATGATACCTGAAGTATACGGGGAGAAGGGTTGGTCTCTGTTGAGTTCTGCAGCTCAATATTATGAAGAAGCAAAGGAATGTTTTAAAAAGGCTCTGGAGGAAGATCCGGATAACATTGAATGGAATGTCGGGTATGCGACTGCCCTGTCTCGTCTGGAGGATTTTTCTGGTACTCCAGAGAATCAAGGGCCCAGTGAATCAGTGAGGCAGTGGAGACGTGTGCTGGAGCTTGATCCAGATGACTCTGTAGCCATGGTACAGTTAGCTCTAAAACTACAGTTCAAACATAAGAATGACGAGGAAGGAGTTAAATTAGTTGAAGTTGCGTTGCAGAAGTCCCCTGACCAGCCATATGTGCTTCGTTACGCAGCAAGATTTTACAGATTTCAAAGAGATGTGGATAAAGCTGTGGAGCTGTTGAAGAAAGGATTGGAAATTACCCCACACTCTGCCTTCTTACACCATCAAATAGCTCAGTGTTACAAAACCAAACTGAATCCATTGATCAAACATCCAAGTAGCAGAGATCCCCACAATCCTGCTTTTCGGCAACGAAAAGAATTGATCGATCAATGCAAGTTTCATTTTCAAAAAGCAATAGGGAAGCGATCCCTAACATCAATCAAGTCACACCTGGATTTGGCAGAAATCTGGGCAATAGATGAAGAATATCGCAAAGCAAATGAGATTTACAAACATCTCCTGACATTGGAAGGTATACGTCCAGAGAATAAGCAGGCAATATGTTTGCAGGCTGGGTTATTTGAACTAAATCACAAGAACTCAGAATCAAATGCCATCAGCCATTTTCTGGAAGGAATCAAAGTCAATTATGATTCAATACAATGGAAAAGATGTCGAGAAAACTTGGAGAAGATAGCAGGAAGACGGCTTCGCAGGAATCCTAGGGAAAGCAAGGCCCTTGGTGTTTTTGGGTTCCTGCACCAGCTGGATGGTGAGAGATGTGAAGCTATTAAATGCTTTGAAAAGGCCTTGGAGTTCGATCCTGGCAATGAAGAATATCTCAGTGCTCTTTGTGAATTACGTCTTTCCATCAATGACGTTCCCAATTAAAACTAAACACATTTAGAAAAGTGTATGATATCCCTTGATCATTAAACAGGTTTAATCGGCTACATTTTCATTTATACTCTATTTTCACCTTCTTTCAAATGAGCATTTTATTCATGTGTGTTTAATTTTCAAACAATAATTATCTTATTGTAATTATTCTAAATCTCTGTGCTTCATTCAAGAATGTTAACCATACTGGTAAACTAATCAAATAGCATGTATTTCTGTATCCTTTAAGCTTTTACTGAAAGTGAAAAGGAACAAAATATTAAAGGATTTGGGGAATTAGAGATACTTGAACCAATTGGGCAATCACAATAATTCTTTATGACTTACACAAACTTAACATGGGTCTGATTGTAACTCCAGATGGGTTTTGGGTGGGTGCTGAGGGGATTTGGAAACTCACTGGTTTCTGCAGATTCTGGCTCTGGGTTCAGGACAGAGTTGGCAGCACAGTCGGTGCCCAATGATGTTACCAGAACCCAGTCACTGTATGTTAATGAGGTCCCCGCCTGCATATGCATATTGTATGGGAGATAAAGGTTAACAATTTAATATAAATACTTCTTACCACGAGATGGTGATCAAGAGCAGTCACATATATATCACGTGACGACCCCTGATTCGGGCAGAAGGTGTTTAGGCGTGAGATAGAGCAATTGTGTATTTGACCGCTCTGTAGTTATAGAAAGCAAAGTTTATTTTAGCAACCTTATACTTAGGAATACATTTGAATCTTACTTAAGTAGTGTTAATTCATCAGCTTTATTAATTTACTTAGCTTGATGTTCTTTGTTCAAAACGATACATTCAACACATCCAGACAAAGAAAACAGAGAACATCACACCACTTTGGGTAAGAGGTTTAACCCAGTTTCACCAAGTGGATAGATTTAAAATCACCTCCATCAAATTCTAATGTCACCTAGATAACTGGGAGCTAGATGTAAACTGATGTCATATGTTTTATTTGGATCGTCATCTGTTCAGTGATTGTAATGGAAAGACATTATAACAACTGTTCCAATGTGTGATGATATGCATAAGCAATCTTGTACATAATAAGGTACACGACGTCTGACCACCTTGTGGCAGTTTAAACCTACCCCGTGACTCTGTGCCTAGGGGAGTTGGGAGTAAGTCGTGTTGGTGGATAGACGTATTTTGCAGCACTTCTAGTATAGTTAGCTAGTGTTAGTTTGTTATTTATTTATTCCAGTTATCTTTACTATGCAGTTGCTTCATAATAAATCATTTCAAGCTAGTCAAGAACTAGATGTTCTGTAGTGCATCATTTACACCTACCAGCCTACAGCACATGACACATGACACAATAAATGGCAGTGTACTATGAGTGTGTAGTTGATGGTGTTTTTATGATAATAAAGGTGTAATAACAATATCCAATCCAGCCACAGAGGGTATAATAAATCCACTCTGCCACCCTATCTTTCACTTGCTGCCTCTTCACAGAAACGTTCCCCATTGGGTGAAAGGCTTTCCATCTGTGACAGCGGAGAAAGGGCCAACAATCACTGCAGACTCTTCAGATAAATCAACAGCTTGATTCTGTTGCTGTGAGGATTTGCTGACAGACGATCGGACTCCCATCCAGAGCGTTCATTCAGATCTCAGCCTCTGTCACTGGGAGTCTCGATGTCCTGTAACTTGTCAGCTTCACCAACTCTTCATCAAACCATCCGAGTCCCTCATTGGCCAACACAGAGCAGCCTGGACAGTACCGGGGAAAGACCATTTTCAAAGACTGGCATCATCATCTGAGGGGGAAAGCAGTAACTGGGGGAAGGCTAAAGGATATAAAAATGGGTCAAAATGAGTGAAGATATAGAAACAGAAAATAAGAACAGTGGGAGAAGGACATTTGTCTCTTCGAATGTGCTCCGCCATTCATTCTGATCATGGCAGATCATCCAACTCAATAGCCTGATCCCCCTCCACATCCTTATAACCCCTTTGTCCCATGTACTATATCTAACTAATTCTTAAAAACATACAATGTTTTGGACTCAACTACTTCCTGTGGTTGTGAATTCCACAGGCTCACCAATATCTGGGTGAAGAATTTCTCTTTATCTCAATTATCCTCAGTATCCTCAGACTGTGACTCCTGCTCCCTGACACACCCACTATCAGGAACATCCTTCCTACATCTACCCTCTCTCGTCATATTAGAATTTTATAGGTTTCTATGAGGTCCCCCCATTCTTCTGAACTCCAGCGAATACAATCTTAGCTGACTTGATCTCTCCTCATATATTTGTCCAACTATCCCAGGAATCAATCAGGTAAACCTTCACTGCACTTCCTTATATCTCCTCAGTTAAGGAGACCAAAACTGCACACTATATTCCAAGTCTGGCCTCACCAAGGTTTTGCATAATTGCTGTAAGACGTTCCTGCTCATGCCCTTGAATCCTCTCGCTATGAAGGCCAACATACCATTTACCTTCTTTTCTGCCCACTCCACCTGCATTCTTACCTTCAACAACTGGTGTACAGGGACGCCCAGGTCTCATTGCATATCTCTCCCCTAATTTATGGCCATTCAGATAATAAAATGCCTTCCTGCTTTTGCTACCGACGTGGATAACCCCACATTTATCCAAATTATACTTCATCTGCCTTGCATTTCCCACTCACTCAACTTGTCCAAATCACACTGAAGGATCCTCCTCACAACTCACCCTCCCACCCAGCTTTGTGTCACATGCAAATTTGGAGATAATACCTTAAGTCTCCTCATCAAAATTATTGATATATACGTATATTATGAATAGTTGGTGCCCCAGCACTGATCCCTGCAGTATACTTTTTTACCTCATTAAATGAACCTTTGGAAAAGGTTTGATATCAGATTATTCCTATTGTCTGGGGCCTTCTTTCCTGGTCCCCGTTACCACTGAATATAACCCTTACAAACTATAAACCACAAAAAGACCTCTCAAACTATAAGTTTACCTGACTTCACCTATTACTTACCAGTCAGCTCTCTCCCTTGTAGCCCCTCATGCTGCAGCAGGGCAAGACTGCTCTCTGAAGATTTAAAAGTTAGCAAACAAGCAGAAAAAGCACCTCTTCCCCTTGTGCACTAAATTCTCGATACCCACATTCATTCTGATTGTGTCTCACTCCAGATAAGCTCTCTCCCACTGCTCAGGCGCAAAGCGTGCGGTGAGTGTACTTTTAAGCACCTCTCTTAAATAGAGCTGAGATGACACACACCGGTTAACTTTCAAAAGTAATCAATACTTATTGAGATCTTATTAGATTTCAGGAGATTGACAGTTAACTGCCACTCAGCCAGATGGGCAGTTCCTTATTCAAAATTTCTCTAGACTACTGAACTTAGAAAAATGAAAGAGAACAACTTACCAATTCAAATCCCACTCTGCTCCAAATTCCCGATTCGCACTCTGGCTGTGTTTCACTCTGGATGCGAATTAGCTCACTCCTACTGCTCATGAGCAAAGCACGAAAGAGAATAAAATATAACGGCTGCCGATACTGATTTTCTAAACAGTGATTTAAATTGTATTGAGTGTTATTCCTTGTGTCTGAATAAAGCTCGTAGTCTTACAGTTGAAGAAGATGCTTTATTTGTATGAGTTTGTTCTCTCTCCAGTACTTATACTAGGTTACATATGAGCTGCTTGTCTGTGTCCTGCTCACCAGCTGCCGTTGCTGTGAAGAGTGCCTCTGACTTCCTGTCTGTCTGTATCTATACATCTCCCATGCTCCCTCTAGTGATTGCTTAGTTGTATTGCATTTACAATGACCCTTGTGTATATACACAGATATGCAGATCACTACATAATGGATCAGAATGTGAATGTTAAAATTCCAAGAAATAAAACTGTGGCTAAGATTTTGTTTGTGTTGTTGATTTGTGTGTAACAGCTAATAAGATGCAAAATATTGCAGTGATAAAATTTGCAGGATAATTTCAGATGATCGGTAATGTTTACCGCCAGTGCCAAACATTTTTCTGAATAACATTCCACATATTTCATTCTGTTAAGCACAGAGCAACTTTAACACCAGCTGTCAATCCATTTGATGGAGATCCTTGCTATCTCGGCTAAATGAAGACACTTTAGAGGGAGGAATGTGAAGAGGATATAAGGAAGTTCAAAATAATTAAAATCTTGTGAATATGGGCACAAATTTTATCAAGAAGTGATAAAGTGATAGAAGTTGATGGTAATTGATTCCTGGGGGGCAGAACAGTGGTGCAGTGGGTAGCACTGCAGCCTCACGGCGCCAACGTCCCAGATTCGATCCCCGCTCTTTGCACATTCTCCACGTGTTTGCATGGGTTTCGCTCCCATAACACAAAGATGTGCAAGGTGGGTGGCTTGGCCATGCTAACTTGCCCCTTAATTAGAAAAAATGAATTGGGCACTCTAAATTTATTTTAAAAAGGTAATTGATTCCTGGAACCTAGACAGGCTCATGGATTTTTGGGCTCTCAGCCAACCTTCTTTCATCCAAACATCCATTAGAATAATAAAACATCTGAGCCCCTGAGAAAATGTTGCTTGATGTATAACTCTGCCCCTATAATCAATGCTGTCAGCTGCACAATGTTTAGTTACATAGGTTAACATGTTACAAGTGCTTGAATTTCTGATGTTGATAGTATAAAGCAGGCTAGTTCAACCTGCTGTCCCCAGGCCAAATGTGGCACAGGATACCATTCTATGTGGCCCCATTGCCACTGTTCAATATGCCGGTTAGATGGATAAATGAAGTTGAAGATTTGCAAAAGGGTGCTCTTCTAAGCACAGGCTACCCATCTCCTGCATTTGCTGCTGGTAGACTAGTGAGCCTATCGAAAGAAAATTTGAGAGAGAAATAGACATTGATTGGCTAAGCATGAAAACTGGCATTGATGAGGCCAGAGAGAAGATTACAGAAATGGAGGGTGACAAAAAGAGTGTGTGCTGGAGCCTGTGATGACAGAGGGGCTGCCAGGACTTGTTGGGAGAGAGAGGATGTGGGACCTTTGGGGAGGGAGTGAACTGAGGAGTGCCACTGGGTGCCCATGGCCAAGCACATCAGCTGGAGTCTGAGGGTTCCCAGGGGGGGTGGCCTGGGGGGGGGCACCCAAATGACCGGTGGCACTCTCCATCTTTACAGGACACAGAGGGCAGTTGGCAGAGTGCTGAGCCAAATGGCTGCCTTTCAGGCTGCGGTCATGGCATCCGTGCTAGGCCACCCCAGTCCCGGCAGGACACTTGAACCCATGGCCGGCCTCCGAGTCGGTCTCCGTTACTCACCACGGCCCTGGCAGAAGTCTCTCAGCCAGCGGCACAATTGTCAGCACAGTATTGTGATTCTGGAAACTTTTATTAACTCCGCCCTCTCCCTCAGCAGCCATCGCGCCCCGTCCCCATTTTTCAATATGACAAATGAACCAGGCTATAGTCCCTTCCGCTTGGAAACGGCAGAGCATCTTGGAGGCCCTGAGAATTCCAGACAAAACCCAGTAATGATATGTTAATGCATGAAAATGCAGGTTTTGTGGACCAGTGCCAGCGTGGGGCATGGAGCATGTTGATGCCGCTAACGAGGCATCAGATCATGGTGGTCGGTTTGGTGCCCGGCGCCAAACTCAATTTTCGGCTGACCACCGATTGACCACCCAATCGCGATTCACAATTCCGGTGACATGAAGCGGAGAATCCAGTCAGGAATGCCGAATTTCAAGCAATCACCATAATTTCTACTACTGGACAAAAGATGTGCCAATTGGGTGAGAAGTCAACTCTGAATCGCTATGATATTGCTATGGAGATCGCGGTCTCCCCATTCTTCCGGATAGTTCAATTTATGTATTTTGTTGTAATAAGCGCGAAAGAGCACGAGGGGACACATTGAGAGCCGGAGAGCGGCGGGGTGCCAGTGGGAGCAAAGATAATATAAGGCGGGAACCGGAAGTACGACCCGCGGACTTCTGGGAAGGATTTTCCCCAAGCCAATAAATTCTGGCGTAGAGGAAACCCGAGACACTACACGTATAGTGTCTCCCATCCGCCCTCCTCCTCTAACCTAATAATAAGACCCTTTGGTGTGAGCAGGTAAGTGCTATATTATATTATTTTTTAAATTTATTTTATATTTGTTTACCAGAACTTGGTTGGAACTAAGAGGGATGGCAGGGAAGGCAGTGCAATGTTCCTCCTGCAGGATGTTTGAGGTGAGGGATGCCGTTAGTGTCCCTGCTGATTTTACCTGCAGGAAGTGCAGCCATCTCCAGCTCCTACAAGACTGAGTTATGGTACTAGAGCTGGAGTTGGATGAACTTCGGATCATTCGGGAGGCAGAGGGGGTCATAGATAGGAGCTTCAGTAGTTACACCAAAGACTGGAGATAGATGGGTAACTGTAAGAGGGACTGGGAAGAAGCAGTCAGTGCAGGGACCCCCTGCGGTCATTCCCCTGAGTAACAAGTATACCGTTTTGGATACTTGTGGGGGGGGGGGGGGGCTTACCAGGGGAAAGCCATGGGGTACGGGCCTCTGGCACGGAGTCTGTCCCTGTTGCTCAGAAGGGAAGGGGGGATAGGAGCAGAGCATTAGTAATTGGGGACTCAATAGTCAGGGGCACAGATAGGAGATTTTGTGGGAGCGAGAGAGACTCACGTTTGGTATGTTGCCTCCCAGGTGCAAGGGTACATGATGTCTCGGATCGTGTTTTTCGGGTCCTTAAGGGGGAAGGGGAGCAGCCCCAAGTCGTAGTCCACATTGGCACTAACGACATAGGTAGGAAAGGGGACAAGGATGTCAGGCAGGCCTTTAGGGAGCTAGGATGGAAGCTCAGAGTGAGAACAAACAGAGTTGTTATCTCTGGGTTGTTGCCCGTGCCACGTGATAGTGAGATGAGGAATAGGGAGAGAGAGCAATTAAACACGTGGCTACAGGGATGGTACAGGCGGGAGGGATTCAGATTTCTGGATAACTGGGGCTCTTTCTGGGGAAGGTGGGACCTCTATAGACAGGATGGTCTACATCTGAACCTGAGAGGCACCAATATCCTGGGGGGGGAGATTTGTTAGTGCTCTTTGGGGGGGTTTAAACTAATTCAGCAGGGGCATGGGAACCTGGATTGTAGTTTTGGGGTACGGGAGATTGAGAGTATAGAGGTCAGGAGCACAGATTTGACTTCGCAGGAGGGTGCCAGTGTTCAGGTAGGTGGTTTGAAGTGTGTCCACTTCAATGCCAGGAGTATACGAAATAAGGTAGGGGAACTGGCAGCATGGGTTGGTACCTGGGACTTCGATGTTGTGGCCATTTCAGAGACATGGATAGAGCAGGGACAGGAATGGTTGTTGCAGGTTCCGGGGTTCAGGTGTTTTAGTAAGGTCAGAGAGGGGGGCAAAAGAGGGGGAGGTGTGGCGCTGCTAGTCAAGGACAGTATTACGGTGGCAGAAAGGATGCTAGATGGGGACTCTTCTTCCGAGGTAGTATGGGCTGAGGTTAGAAACAGGAAAGGAGAGGTCACCCTGCTGGGAGTTTTCTATAGGCCACCTAATAGTTCTAGAGATGTAGAGGAAAGGATGGCGAAGATGATTCTGGAAAAGAGCGAAAGTAACAAGGTAGTTGTTATGGGAGACTTTAACTTTCCAAATATTGACTGGAAAATATATAGTTTGAGTACATTAGATGGGTCGTTCTTTGTACAATGTGTGCAGGAGGGTTTCCTGACACAATATGTTGACAGGCCAACAAGAGGTGAGGCCACATTGGATTTGGTTTTGGGTAATGAACCAGGCCAGGTGTTAGATCTGGAGGTAGGTGAACACTTTGGAGACAGTGACCACAATTCGGTGACCTTTACATTAGTGATGGAAAGGGATAAGTATACCCCGCAGGGCAAGAGTTATAGCTGGGGGAAGGGCAATTATGATGCCATTAGACATGACTTAGGATGTGTAGGTTGGAGAAGTAGGCTGCAAGGGTTGGGCACACTGGATATGTGGAGCTTGTTCAAGCACCAGCTACTGCGTGTTCTTGATCAGTACGTACCAGTCAGGCAGGGAGGAAGGGGTCGAGCGAGGGAACCGTGGTTTACCAAAGAAGTGGAATCTCTTGTTAAGAGGAAAAAGGAGGCCTATGTGAAGATGAAGCGTGACGTTTCAGTTGGGGCGCTTGATAGTTACAGGGAAGCGAGGAAGGATCTAAAGAGAGAGCTAAGACGAGCAAGGAGGGGACATGAGAAGTCTTTGGCAGGTAGGATCAAGGAAAACCCAAAAGCTTTCTATAGGTATGTCAGGAATAAAAGAATGACTAGGGTAAGAGTAGGGCCAGTCAAGGACAGTGGTGGGAAGTTGTGTGTGGAGGCTCAGGAGATAAGCGAGATACTAAATGAATACTTTTCGTCAGTATTCACTCAGGAAAACGATGATGTTGTGGAGGAGAATGCTGAGACCCAGGCTATTAGAATAGATGGCATTGAGGTGCGTAGGGAAGACGTGTTGGCAATTCTGGACAAGGTGAAAATAGATAAGTCCCCGGGGCCTGATGGGATTTATCCTAGGATTCTCTGGGAAGCCAGGGAAGAGATTGCAGAGCCTTTGGCTTTGATTTTTATGTCATCATTGGCTACAGGATTAGTGCCAGAGGACTGGAGGATAGAAAATGTGGTCCTTTTGTTCAAGAAGGGGAGTACAGTTAACCCCGGTAACTATAGGCCGGTGAGCCTAACGTCTGTTGTGGGTAAAGTCTTGGAGAGGATTATAAAAGATACGATTTATAATCATCTAGATAGGAATAATATGATTAAGGATAGTCAGCATGGTTTTGTGAAGGGTAGGTCATGCCTCACAAACCTTATCGAGTTCTTTGAGAAGGTGACTGAACAGGTAGACGAGGGTAGAGCAGTTGATGTGGTGTATATGGATTTCAGTAAAGCGTTTGATAAGTTTCCCACAGTCGGCTATTGCAGAAAATACGGAGGCTGGGGATTGAGGGTGATTTAGAGATGTGGATCAGAAATTGGCTAGTTGAAAGAAGACAGAGAGTGGTGGTCGATGGGAAATGTTCAGAATGGAGTTCAGTTACGAGTGGCGTACCACAAGGATCTGTTCTGGGGCCGTTGCTGTTTGTCATTTTTATAAATGACCTAGAGGAGGGCACAGAAGGATGGGTGAGTAAATTTGCAGACGACACTAAAGTCGGTGGAGTTGTAGACAGTGCGGAAGGATGTTGCAGGTTACAGAGGGACATAGATAAGCTGCAGAGCTGGGCTGAGAGGTGGCAAATGGAGTTTAATGTGGAGAAGTGTGAGGTGATTCACTTTGGAAAGAATAACAGGAATGCGGAATATTTGGCTAATGGTAAAATTCTTGGTAGTGTGGATGAGCAGAGGGATCTCGGTGTCCATGTACATAGATCCCTGAAAGTTGCCACCCAGGTTGATAGGGTTGTGAAGAAGGCCTATGGTGTGTTGGCCTTTATTGGTAGAGGGATTGAGTTCTGGAGCCATGAGGTCATGTTGCAGCTGTACAAAACTCTTGTACGGCCGCATTTGGAGTATTGCGTCCAGTTCTGGTCGCCTCATTATAGGAAGGACGTGGAAGCTTTGGAGCGGGTGCAGAGGAGATTTACCAGGATGTTGCCTGGTATGGAGGGAAAATCTTATGAGGAAAGGCTGATGGACGTGAGGTTGTTTTCGTTAGAGAGAAGAAGGTTAAGAGGTGACTTAATAGAGACATACAAAATGATCAGAAGGTTAGATAGGGTGGACAGTGAGAACCTTCTCTCGCGGATGGAGGTGGCTAGCACGAGGGGACATAGCCTTAAATTGAGGGGTAATAGATATAGTACAGAGGTCAGAGGTGGGTTTTTTACGCAAAGAGTGGTGAGGATGTGGAATGCCCTACCTGCAACAGTAGTGAACTCGCCAACATTGAGGGCATTTAAAAGTTTATTGGATAAGCATATGGATGATAATGGGATAGTGTAGGTTAGATGGCATTTAGTTTTTGGACTTCCCATGTCGGTGCAACATCGAGGGCCGAAGGGCCTGTACTGCGCTGTATCGTTCTATGTTCTATGTTCTATAACTCAAACTTCACAAAGTCGATTTTTCTTTTAAAATTCAGAAAGGCATTGCATTAAGTTCCCCTATCGACTGCGAGTGACAATGTATTTTCGAAGAAATCACCCAGCCAGCATGGTGTTTGAAAGGCAAGAGCGTTTTCTTTTTTTTGAACTGCAATCACTGTAATTGATGAAGATAAAAATTGAAAAAAGGCAAAGGCTAGTAGTGATTTATTGGAAATCACATGACAGACACAAGATTCAAGTTCTAACTTGCTCTTTTTGAAATCTGTGGGTTTGGGGTTAAACTGAGAAGGAGACTGCCCTAACTTGCTCTCTCCCAGCCTTGCATGAAATTCCATGCGTGGGGCGGGATTCGCTGATCCTGAGGCTAAGTGTTGACGCTGTTGTAAACGCTGTCGCGTTTCTCGATAGCATCAATATGGCCTCAGGAGCAGTGATTCTGACCCCTACAGGGGGCCAGCACGGCACTGGAGCGACACACGCCGCTCCAGCTGCCGATCCCTGGCGTCAGATGGATGCCGCGGGTCTGCCCATGAGCAGTGGGACCGGAGCCAATGCGCGCCCCTGTAGGGCCCCTGTAGCCCTACGCCATGTTGCTTTGGGGCCAGCATGGAGAAGGGAGCCACTGCCCGTGCGCGCTTTGGCGCTGGTCCCACTGCACATGCGCAGACCATCTGTGCGCGTGCATCTGACGCCGGGGATCGGCAGCGGAACACCAATTTGCTGTTCAGCTGGCCCGCCGATTTGGTGGGCGCCAATCGCGGGTCAGGCCACAGTGGAGGCCCCCCCCCCCCCCCCCAGGGTCAGACCCCCCCCCTCCCGCACCAAGCCTTCCCTGGATGGATCCACGCCGGCGTCCAGCCGGGTAAGAGCAGGCGGGAGTTGGGTTTTTAACGTGGCCACTCGGCCAATCCCGGGTGGAGAATCGTCGGGGGATGCTGCGTAGAGCGGCCCCCGGCTGCCGCTGTGTGACCGCGCTGGCGCCAATGGCGCCGATTCTCTGCTTCCCAGAGAATCAGCGGACCGGCGACGGGGCGGCATCGCACGATTTGCGCCCGTCCCGGCAACTCTCTGGCCCGGCCTGGGCTAAGAGAATCCCGCCCATGGTTCTCAACCTGTACCCAGAGAATCTTCATCTGAGTAGAACTTGTGCACATTTGCAAATCTGCAAGATTGAGATCAATCGACTTGATTTAGATCTATACATTCCTTCATGCCAAAGCTCCACTAGTGGTAGCTCCAGACATCTACTGGGACCAGGGTCAACATGGTAGAGCTCTTTCTCAGCAGCATCAAACCCTGCAAACCTTATCCTTTCCTTATGAAGTTTTTATCTTACTACCCATCTTTGCAGACGTCACTTGTGTGTCTTTTCTTTGTTTGTGTCTGTGTGCTGGGGAAGTTTTAAGTTTTATGGGGCTGGTTTAGCTCACTGGGCTAAACCACTTGCTTTTAAAGCAGACCAAGCAGGCCAGCAGCACGGTTTGATTCCCGTACCAGCCTCCCCGGACAGTCGCCGGAATATGGCGACTAGGGGCTTTTCACAGTAACTTCATTGAACCCTACTTGTAACAATAAGCAATTTTCATTTCATTTCATTTTTCAAGAAGAGAAAAATAGTGAAACTTCTAGGTTACAATTGCGTACTAACCAGTTCTTGCAACTTGTTAAAAATTTTAGTTTTATAATAAATCAATCGTTTTGAGTTTATTGAAACAAACCTGGTAAAGTATTCTGTGTACCAGCAGCGAAATTAAACAATTGGTCACTTTAGTGAGTAAATTAAATTATTAAACTAATGGTATGATCTATGAAGTAGTGGCGCTAGACAATCTGCACACTCCTCCCATCCTGGTCAAAAAAAATTTCTGGCAGTGGAGAGGCGACTGGATTGTTCTGTCTTACAAATGTAAAGTGTGTAAATTTGCTATATTTTAGGAGTGTCATTTTAGTTTAAAATGGATTAGTGAAGGAGGTCCTGTAACCTTCTCCAAATCTTACTGGACAATAAGGCTGGCTGTTTGGTTACAATGTGGACACTAAGTCCCTGATTGATTTAATGGAAAGAAAGTGCAAGATGTTCACAACTGTGGACAAATGACAAAGACCTGTGTGACGACTGTGAGTAAAGTGTCAGGATTTATGTTTCACAGGGAAGTGTTAGGAATGTCAAGTTTGCTATTGAGCGATACTTGAAACTGATTATTTAATTTAAAGTTGGAATGAAATTGGGGGTCTAAAACACAGATAATGAGCATTTCTACCTGGATACAAGACCATGTTGACATGGAGATGGGCTGTTAGTAGGGAAGCGTCCATGTCAAGCCATTATAGGAACGATGTGGAGATGCCGCCGTTGGACTGGGGTGAGCACAGTAAGAAGTCTTACAACACCAGGTCAAAGTCCAACAGGTTTGTTTCAAATCACTAGCTTTCAGAGCACTGCTCCTTCCTCGGGTGAATGAAGACGCAGATTCCAGAAACATGTATATATAAAGTCAAAGATGCAAGACAATGCTTTGAATGCGAGCATTTGCAGGTAATTAAATCTTTACAGATCCAGAGAGAGAGGTAAAAGTGGTGTGAATTGTCCCAAGCCAGGACCAACTCTCATACCAACTGTCCTGGCTCGGCACCCTCGATTTCATCAGGAATTTGAATTCTCCGGCCATTCGCCAAAGGCGATGTAGAATCCAGCCGGTGCTGTTAGGTGAATTGGACAGAGGAATTCTCCCTCTGTGTACTTGAACAGGTGCCGGAATGTGGCGACTAGGGGATTTTCACAGTAACTTCAGTGCAGTGTTAATGTAAGCCTACTTGTGACAATAAAGATTATTATAAAAGTGTCATTGCTCAACCTCAAACCTTTAGCTGATGGTAGGGTTGAATCTCTCATCAGAAACTCATTGTGCCCCCGTTGGAAAGAGTGAGGTGGGAAAATTGACAAGACAAGAGCAAATGGCAGTGTGTTTTAAAGGAGGAAATCCACCTTGCAATAAAATCTGAATATAGGATTGTGTTGCATTCTTAAATGTGCTGTAGCTCTTTAAATCAACGTCTGTCTGGGAATTTGTGATGCTGCTTTTAAATGAGATTAATTGCAGCTGAGTATGAAGTGGGAGTAATTCCAGAGACGGCAGCAGGTGACATCAGCAAGGTATTGACGCTTTAGATTTTGACAGGAGACAATGCGGAGAATTGGGAGCTGCAAAGATTTCAATGTAACAAAACACCCAACTTGTTAAACACTCTGTCCAACAGACGCCCACTGCACAAACATTCACATCTCCATAAACAACAGCATGGAGCAGTTGGGTTCAATGACCTCTCTCTGTGATCTACATTTAATCTGCTATCCAACTCTATGTCATTTTAACTAATAATCAGTAGCACCTCTAGGGCCAGGACTTTCCGCTCCTGATTGGGGTAGGGGTCCATGGCAAGATCTGGTGAGAACGCCTGAGGTGCAATTCCAGCCCTCTCAGTGCCAGGTGTATACAGTTAATATTTATTTATCTTTTTGTACTTTTTGTGCCATTGGGACAGTTTGGGCGAAATTCTCCCCCCCCCCCACGACGGGTGGGAGAATAGCGGGAGGGCCTTCCCGACTTTTTTGACGCCCTCCCGCTATTCTCCCCCCCCCCCCCGCCGAAATCCCGACACGAATCGCTGCCGCCGTTTTTTTACGGCCGGCAGCGATTCACAGCTGTTAGAAGGGCCGAAGTCCCAGCCCTTTACGACCTTTTTACGAACGGCAAACACACCTGGTCCTGCCGTTCGTAAAAACGTCGTGACCACCTGGAAAAAATTAACCATGGCACCGATTGGCACGGCAGTACCACGGCCGTGCCAAGGGTGCCATGGGCCCGCGATCGGTGCCCACCGATCGCGGGCAGCGGGCCCGATGCCCGCGCACTATTTGTCCTTCCGCCGCCCCGCAGTATCAATACGCGGGGCGGCTGAGGGGCAACCCGGACCGCGCATGCGCGGGTTTCGCGCAAAAACGCGATGACGTCACACGCGCATGCGCGGGTGGAGTCTTCCCACCTGCGCATGCGCGGCTGACGTCATATGACGCGTCAGCCGGCGCTAAGTCCGACAAGCGGGTTTAACGATTTTCGTTAAGCCCGACTTGTCGGAGCCTCCGACGTCGGGCTGCTAGCCCCGACGGAGGACCAGAATCGGTCCCCCGTCGGGAAGGGGCGCGATGCCGTAAAACCCGCCCGGGTTTTACGGCAGTTTGACGATTTCTCCCGTTTTGGGAGAATTTCGCCCTTTATGATTGGTCCAACTCACATTTACGTGGGTCCTTGAGGTAATTGAGAATTAACTATATGGGGGACAGCTTTGGCGTGTTTTCTTCATTTTTAATAATAATAATAAACGTTATTGTCAAAAGTAAGCTCACATTGACACTGTGAAAATCCCCTTGTCGCCACACTCCGGCGCCTGTTCGGGTACACGGAGGGGGAATTCAGAATGTCCAAATTACCTAAAAGCCGTCTTTTGGGACTTGTGGAAGGAAACCGGAGCACCCGGAGGAAACCCACGCAGACACAGGGAGAATGTGCAGACTCCACATAGACAGTGACCCAAACGGGAATTGAACTTGGGACCCGGAGCTGTGCTAACCACTGTGCTACCATGCCGCCCCCATGATTATGAGTTCAGGATGGGCTGGGGGGTTGGGAGAGGAGGGGAGGCAGTTGAGAGAACAGGGTTTGGGTGACTAGGAAAGGGTAGGTGGGGCCCTTGTTTGGGCCTCAAGGTGGAAGTCACCACGCTAGCAGGCAATGCTAGTGATCGGAAGCGGAGTGGGGGTGGGGGCTACAGTGGTTAGCTAGCGTGGGAGTGGAGGAGGTGGGGCGGTGTGATACGATTGGTATAGTGGACAAATTTGTGTGAGGACGGAGGGGGTAGCCATCTTGGGTGAGTCCGGTTTAGGGAGGGGAAGGGGGACTGTCCGAGTTGGATGATGATGGCGGATTTTAGGGGAATGGGGAGGCAAGATTTGTGACGTGGAACGTCCATGCATTGAATGTTCCAGTCAAACGGTCCCAGGTGTTTACCTAAAAAGGTTTAACGGCAGAGGTGATTTTCCTGCAAGAGACACACTTGCAGATGAAGAATCAGATGCAGTTGAGAAAAGGGTGGATGGGGCTAACAGGAACTGGAAGGGTTAATAGATCAGATGGGGATGGTGTGACCGTGGAGGTTTAGGCAATCGAGAGAGGAGAAGTGCTCCTTCTTGTCGCATGTTCATCAAGCATATTGACACATTGACCTTTCGTGGTGGGCAAGGCGGTGTTGTCAGGGTTGGTGGGGATGGAATTTGCGGGGATTATGATCTCGGACCACGCCCCATATCTTTTGAATGTTAGGCTTAGGTCGGGGGATTGCAGAGACCAGGGTGGAGGTTGGATTCGGCGCTGTTGTCGAATAAAGAGTTCTGTGGTAAGGTGGCAGGGTTGATCACGAATTATGGGTTTGGGCCAAACGTTGTGGCATGGATGCAGCTATTGTACGCATCTCCCATGGCAAGTGTGAGGAAAAATGAGATGAACTCGGGATATTGTTGGCTACATAGGGGGATGAAATAGGGGTATCCGTTGTCACCGTTGCTGTTTGTTCTGCCGATTGAGCCCTTGGTGATAGCTTTGTGGCTTTCCATCGAGTGGCAGGGGATTGTGAGGGGATGTAGGGTGCACAGTGTGCCATTGTATGCCGACGATTTATTGTTGTTGTGGCAAACCCACTGGAGAGCATGGGGAGGATTATGGACCTGCTGGGGAAATTTAGGGCCTTTTCAGAGTATAAATTGAAGGTTGGGAAAAGTGAGATCTTTCCAGTAAATGCTTTGGGATGGGGCCCTGCCGTTTAAGTGGAGGAGTTAGATTTAGATATTTGGGGATTTAGGTGGAGCATGATTGGGCCACCATGCACAAATGGAACCTGACGGGCTTGGTGGAGGAGGTTCGAGGGGATTTTAAAAGGTGGGATAACCTGTACTTGACACTGGAGGGAGGGTACAAGTGGTAAAAATGTCTGTACTGCCGTGATTCCGGTTTGTGTTTCAGTTCCTCACATTTCTTCTCCCAAAGGCCTTTTTCTGGAGGGTGGACAAGCTAATCCCGGGAGGCTGTTTCGGCAGACAGGACTCCAAGGGTTAGTAGGGCCCCGATTGCGGAGGCAGAGGCAGAGGCTGGATGGTGGTCCCAAATTTGCTGCATTATTATTGGGCAGCGAATCCCGAACAGATGCAAGGTTGAAAAGGGGGCGGGGGGGGGGGGGGGGGGAGAGAAGTCAGACTGTGTCCAGTTGGAGGAGGACTCATGTCAGGGGATGAGCCTGAGTGCCCTGGTGATGGTCCCGTTGCTGTTCTCCCCAGGGAAGTGTACAAGCAGCCCAGTGATTGAATCATCAATCCAGGGAAGTGTACAAGCAGCCCAGTGATTGAATCATCAATTGGAATCAGCTGAGGAGGCACTTTAAATTAAGATGCATGTCGGTAAATTTCAGCTAGCTGGGGGGAACGAGCTACGGTACCTGCAGCTCAAAAACTTCCTACGAAAGGAGACAAGGACGTACCCACAACCGCCACGACAAACACTACTGGAAGACCTACTGGACGCAAGTATCCTAGAGAAAGGGAACTGTAGTGACATGTATGACCGACTGGTAGATAGGGACGACACCGTACTGGACGCAACAAGAAGGAAATGGGAGGACGACCTGGGGATGGAGATAGGGTGGGGACTCTGGAGCGAAGCACTGCATAGGGTCAACTCCACCTCCACGTGCGCAAGGCTCAGCCTGACGCAACTAAAAGTGGTACATAGAGCCCACTTAACGAGAAACCGTATGAGTAGGTTCTTCCCGGAGGTGGAGGACAAATGTGAGCGGTGCCAAAGATGCCCGGCCAACCACGCCCACATGTTCTGGTCTTGCCCCAGACTTGTGGAGTACTGGACAGCCTTCTTCGAGGCTATGTCCAAAGTGGTGGGGGTGAGGGTGGAGCCATGCCCGATAGTGGCGGTCTTCGGGGTTTCAGACCAGCCAGATCTATTCCTGGGGAGGAGGGCGGACGCCCTTGCCTTTGCCTCCCTGATTGCCCGCCGTAGAATCCTGTTTGGCTGGCGGTCAGCAGCACCACCCAGAGCTGCAGACTGGCTGTCCGACCTCTCGGAATCTCTCCAAATGGAGAAAATCAAATTCGCCATCCGAGGGTCGGACGACGGCTTCCACAGAACGTGGGAGCCATTCATGCAACTGTTCCGGGACCTGTTTGTGGCCAACGTACATGAGGAAGAATAGTCGGGTGGCCAAGAACCAGGGGAAAATGGACGGGAATCGGGGGAAGGTAGCCGGGGGGAGGGGGGGGGGGGGGGGGGCTACGGGCTCGGTATGGGGGTTTGATGGCAAGCCAAGGCCCAAAACCAAACTATAAATAAATGCCTATAAACATGTGCCTCGGCCATATTGGGGAATGTAAAATATGTATGCTGGCTAAAGGGGGCGGCCACAATTATTGTTATGAAGATGCTTACCTGTAAATAGTCATGTTCAATTTTTGTATTTTCCTTTTTTTTTTCTTCTCTCTCTCTAATAACTTGTAATTTGTCATATATAAAATATGAAAACTCAATAAAAAAAACATTTATAAAAAAAGATGCATGTCAGTGCTGGCCCTGCTCTGTGGGAACCATGGGCTGGATTCTCTGCACCCCAAAGGCGAATTTGCGGCCGGCGCAGGGGGGGAGAATCCAGTTTGATGCTGTAACAGGGCCTAGCGCCAGTTCGGTGAATCTCCGGGCACCGAAAATCGGTGTCACCGGGGACTACGCCGCTCCGGGGGGCCATTGCCAGAGGCCCTCAGCAATCCTCCGGCCCTGACCAGCCGAGTTCCCGACGGCGTGGAACTAACCTGTTATTGCTGGTCCGCGACCACCTGGTCAGGGGCAGGCGGATCCAAGACCAGGGGGTGCCTTATGGATGACCGGGGAATTAATGTGCGGGGTTTAAGGGTTCGGCGCGCGGCCGATCAGGGGGTCTCCTTGGTGGGTCTACCTGCAGGGCCCGAGTCCCCCATGGAGCACAGTGCGGCCACTCGTATATGCCACCTTCTGCAGGATTTTGCACCTAGAGGGCTTGCCAGTGAAAGTTACCACCACACTGAAACTCCAGCGCTCCACTGAGGATTGTTTGTGAGATTTTGCTCACCTTCAGCCACAACTGCATCCAGGAGGTCACAGATGGCATTTTTGCCAAAGCATATATTTTGTTAGCTTCGATAGTGATCAGATGAGCTAGGGCGCAAGAGACCTAAACTTTGCTATTCCCACAGGTACTTGATGCAATTGACTGCACTAACGTGGCTCTTAAAGCTCCCTGGCAGTAAGCAGTCCAGTACGTCAACTAAAAAGGCTTCCATTCCTGCCATGTTCGCTGATCTTTTAAAAAACTATTTATACATTCATGTGATGTGGGTGTCGCTGGCTGGGTCAGCATTTATTGCCCATCCCTGAGCACATTTAAGAGTCAATGGGGCTGGAGTCACGTGTGGGCCAGACCAGTTAAGGACGGCAGATTTCCTTCCTTAAAGGACATTAGTGAACCAGATGGGCTTTTATGACAATTACCATTGATGTCATGGTCGTCATTAACTTTTAATTCCAGATTTAAATTGATTTCAAATTTCACCATCTGCCGTGGTCGGATTTGAACCCCAGAGCAATGTGCGATTTGAACCCCAGAGCAGTATACTGGCTCTCAGAATTACTAATCCGTGACAATGCCAATTATGGTACCACCTCCCGTAACAAACATATCATGCAGCTTTGCACAAGATACCCGAGTATCATCTACAACTCCTTCCAATATGGGCTATTGGGTTGAATTGCCCGTTTCTGGTTTGTACCTTTTGCATGGTTTGCAATGAATCTTCTAGCACCAAGGTTGGGATTTTTCCTGAATTCGGTCAAGTCAGTCAGCAGCTGTAAACTTGACGTCGCACCCACCGACTACAATGGCGGGAGTTTGCACAATATCGTGCATTTCCAGCTTGAGTAATATTCCCATCCTATCTCCACCTTCCCCATTCTTCACAATGCCTCCATTCTGGTGGTGCATTCTACAGCCTCCAATGAATCTTTTAAAACCTTTCTCCTGCCCAAAATCTCTCACATTTAACATTCAAAAATGTCCCCTTGTCCTAGATTCCAGTCAAATATGGAGCATTTCAATTTAATTTGTTCCTTCTTTCATGAATTTAAATACCTTGAACTCCCTGTAATGAAAATGAACTCAATTTCTGGCTCATCTGCAGTAAAAAATCTTGCTGCTGATCTTTTTTATTTGGTACCTTTCACAACCTCAGGGAATATTGAACAATAATACAAAATAGGAAATGGTGCTGTGGCACTCCATTCAGTCTTAACATAGAACATAGAACAGTACAGCACAGAACAGGCCCTTCGGCCCTCAATGTTGTGCCGAGCCATGATCACCCTACTCAAACCCACGTATCCACCCTATACCCGTAACCCAACAACCCCCCCCCCCCTTAACCTTACTTTTATTAGGACACTACGGGCAATTTAACATGGCCAATCCACCTAACCCGCACATCTTTGGACTGTGGGAGGAAACCGGAGCACCCGGAGGAAACCCACGCACACAGGGGGAGGACGTGCAGACTCCACACAGACAGTGACCCAGCCGGGAATCGAACCTGGGACCCTGGAGCTGTGAAGCATTTATGCTAACCACCATGCTACCCTGCTGCCCCTTTTTCATTTTCCCTGCTGCTGAAGAAGCCTGCTGCTTCTTTTTCATTGGAGATGGGTCAAAGGTTGGACACACGTTTGTCAATATGTATGCATGCTCCACCTCAACCTTTCTCTGCAAGACAACTTCTTTGACTGCAAGAGATGGCACAGACGTGAACCTGCTTACAGCTCAGGACTTTGAAAGCTCTGGAGATAGGATTGTATAGAGAACAGTGGGAGTTGCTGATTGCCATGGGACACTGCAGCTTGCACTTAGGGGTCCTGTTCCTGACTGCGTTCCCGAGACAATTTGTATTGGAATAATTTCCTTTTCAAATTCCATCTTGTTCCTGTCTATCTGTTCAAACCGGATAGAAATTTCCAAATGATCTATAGTACCAGGGTGACCCCTAGTGGAGAAACACATGGGCTGGAATAAAATGCAAGTTAAATTTGAAAGTTTAAATCTCAATTGGTTTATGGGACGGGGGTGGTGAGAGGGGGCAGAGGGGGGTGGTTGTTGCGGGGAGGGGGGAGGGGGGGAATGTCCGGTTATCCCTGCTCTTTTTCTGGTCAATTCAGTCAGAAAGAGATGCAGGGGGCAAGTCATAGAATCCTCAGAAGGAGGCCATTCTGTCCATCGAATCTGCACCGACCCTCTGAAAGAGCACACAACCTAGGCCCACTCCTCTGCCCTACCCCCATAACACCGGAACTCCACCTAACCTGCACATCTTTGGACATTAAGGGGCACTCTTTAGCACGGCCAATCCACCTGACCTGACATCTTTGGACATTAAGGGGCACTCTTTAGCACGGCCAATCCACCTAACCTCACATCTTTGGCCACAAAGGGGTAATGTTTAGCATGGCCAATGCACCTAACCTGCACATCTTTGGACTGTGGGAAGAAACCGGAGCACACGGAGGAAACCCATGCAGAAACGGGATGAAAGTGCAAACTCCACATAGACAATCACCCAAGGTCGGAATTGAACCCAGGTCCTTGATGCTGTGAGGCGGCAGTGCTTCGCAATGCTGACAGTTGGACCATTGCTTGCCTCATTCAGAAATCTATGGTGTACTACCTATTAGCACAGGGAATCAACTTCCATAACCTTGGTGCAAGATCCAAAGTAAAACTGGGAAAACACTGGAACCAGTGGATCAGCATATCTCCCTGGAATGTGATTCCGCTAACCTGCGCTCAGCTATTCCGCTGTCTAATGTACACACATTAGGGAATCAGCAGTTACTCCTTCTCGGGTTTGAGCGCCTTCCTCAGCAACACTGCACTGCATTGAGGCTGCATTGCCTCATATTCCTGGACAATAATGGAAAATCTCACACAGCAATTAACTTTTCCCACCCTAACACGAGTGATGTATGAATCTTTAAAAAAAAACTATTTTGGGCAAGCTTATGAAAGAGAACAGGTTTCAGCTAATATAAGCTAAGTACCGGACTTCTGGTGGCAGCCATGAGCTGAGTGGTCACACAAAAGGTGGCTCTCGTCTGGAAACCTTGGTTAAGGCCCTTTGATCAAAACAAACGAGCACCCAAAGAACGGATAATTCCCCAAACCAACTGACTGCAGTGCCGCCCAAAGCACCGAGGAACCAACAATCCAGCTGGAAAACTTCCAGAGAGGAGAGGGAAAGCTCAGCCTTGGAGCAGGGGATCCCGCATGGCAGCCAGGAACCGATGACGGACGGTCCCACAGACTTTCCAGCACAGATCCAGGCACTCATGGAAAGAATGATGGGTTTCTTCACCTCCGAGCTCCAGAAGCTTAGAGAGGAATCGCTGCTGTGGGGGTAGCAGTTGAAGCTGCGATGGTCCCCATGAAGGAGATCTTGAGCAGAATGGAACGAAGGCTTGAGGCCCAAGAGACAATGACATGGAACCTCGAGAAAGGCGCCACAGACCAGGAGCATCGGCTCACAGCCCTCGAAGCCGAGGTTGCGAGGCTGGGCAAGACATAGAAATGGCTGAAGGAGAAAATCGGTGACCAGTAGAACCAATCACGTCGGCAAAACCTGCAAATCGTGGGATGCCGGAGAACACGGAGGGGAGGAACCCCACGGAGTGTATGGATGCGAATCTGGTTGGTGAGCCCTCGGAGGTAGACTGCAGCCATAGGTCGCATCTGCAGCGGCCCAAGGTGGGAGAGCCAGGATAAGGAGCAGATCCTGAGTTGGGTGAAGAGCATTAAGCCCTGCAAGTGGGAAGGTCATTCTATCCGCTTGTACCAGGACATTGGAAAAGCGCTGGGCAGAATTTACCGGACCAAATCCACATTGTACAAAAGCAAGGTCCGGTTTGGCCCCACCAAACATTGGGTCACCTTTCAGGGTAAGGAGTACTACTACTTTGATACCCCACAGAAACACATGGGAAATATCAGTAGAGGGCAATGAATGCAGCACAAGCCTCAGGGATCGAAGAGGGGCAGGGGCAAACACACATCAGGGGGCGGAGGGGGGGGGAGGGTAATGTGGGAGAGAAGTATACAGAGTTATTGGGGAATCTGACCATTGAGGGGAGCCACTCCACTAGCGAATAGACTGATTTATGGAAGTATAGCGAAGGAAGAGGCACCACCTGGCTGGAAGGGAGCACCTGGCAGGAGGGAAGGGGAAACAGATGCTCAGGGAAAACAAAACGTAAGAAGGAAAAAAATGGGGTGGGGTGGGGGGGGGCGGGTTACGGTGTATAGAAGAAGGTAAAGACAGAAAAGGGGGAGGGACAGGGAAGGGGGGATCACATGGGTAGGGCCTGGGGGCAGGCGGGGAGCAGGTGGGGGAGGGGAGAGGGAAGGTAAAGGCTGGCTACAACAGGTCACACAGGGCGGTGATGAAAAAGAGGAAGCAGACAGTGGCCATTTTGAATGGCCTGACAGCGAGGGCAGGCTCGAGCGAACAGGGCCGGTCCCACAGGTTGAATATGGTTGACCCCACAGGAGCGGGGGGCAGAGCTCCCCCATCACAATAGCTACATGGAACGTGAGAGGCCTCAACATGCCGGTGAAAAGACCCAGAGTCCTTGCCCATCTCAAGAGCCTGAGGACGGATGCAGCCTTCCTACAGGAGACGCATCTGCGAGAGGGACCGACTGCAGGTAAGGAAGGGCTGTGTTTCGCAGATTACAAACCTGGGGAAGAGCAAAATCTTCCCAGTGAACCCCCGAGGGAGTGGAGTGGAGCTGGAGGTGTTACCGTTTAAGATAACTCAGATCAAGTTCAGGTACCTGGGGAGACTGATATTTCACAACTGTACGAGTCTCCATAAGTTGAACCCAGCCAGCCTGGTGGAGGAGCTAAAGAGTGGCTTACAAATATGTGATTCGTTCCCACTCTCACTAACAGGAAGGGTACAGGCGATCAAAATGAACGTCCTGCCCAGGTTCCTCTTCATATTTAGAACGCTCCCGATCTTCATCCCCAAATCCTTCTTCCCTAGGGTTGATAAGCTAACCATGACCTTTGGCTGTGGGGAAAAAGTCCCGAGGATACGGAAAGCCATTTTGCCAGAGGGGGTGACATGTGGGAGACCTGGTCCTGCCGATCCTCCCATTCTACCACTGGGCAGCGAACGCAGAGGGTGAGGGGATTGCTGAAGGAGCCAGAGGCAGAATGGGTCCAAATGGAGGATACCTCCTGCCCATGGGCACCTCTCCAGGCACTGGCCACCACTTCACTCCTGGCTCCCCCACACACACACTCAAGGAATCCAGTGGTAGTCGCCACATTGAACACCTGGAACCTGTTCAGGCACCTCTTCAAATTTGGTGGTATCTCTATGGAGGCCCTCACCTGCAGCCATAGGTTCACTCCGGTGAAGATAGACACCATGCTTAGTGCTTGGAAGGAGGATAGAGTGATCTTGAGGGTGAAGGACATGTACGTGGATGGCAGGATAGCAACCCTGGGGGGACAGTTGGAGAAGCTCCAGCTCCCGAAGTGGAAACATTTGTTCTTGCAGTTGCACGACTTTCTCCACAAGGAGTCCAAGACGTTCCCCCAGTTACCCGGACACATACTTCAGGACAAAATGGTAGCTGGACTGGCTGAGTGGAGACAAATGTAGCGACATATACGCATGACTCAGAGAAGAGGCCAGGACCCCACTGGATGAAATACAACGGAAATGGGGGGAGGAACTGGGTGTGGAGATAGGGGGAAGACTCTGAATCGAGGCACTGCACAGGGTCAACTCACCCTCCTCGTGCACAGGGCTAAGCCTGGTGCAGCTGAAGGTGGTGCACAGAATGCACCTAACCAGGTCACGCATGAGTGAAGTCTTCCTGGAGGTGGAAGAGAAGTGCGAGCGGTGTCAGGGGGGGCCCAGCCAACCACACCCATATGTTCTGATCCTGCCCCGACTCAACGGGTTCTGGACAGCCGTCTTCAAGGCCATGTCCAGTGTTGTGGGGGTTAAGATGGAGCCATGCCCGTTTGTGGAGGCCTTCAGAGTGTCAGAGCACCTTCACAGGGAAGGGGTCAGATAGCCTAGCCATCGCCCCTTTGATCGCCCAGCGGAGACCTCTGCTGGGGTGGAAGTCAGCAGGACCTCCCAGAACCTCGGAGTGGTTCTCAGACCTGGCTGAATTCCTAACGTTTGAACAGATCAAATTCTCAATCATGGGGTTCGAGGAGAGATTCTACCACACGTGGAGAATGTTTGTCAAACTCTTTGAGGACCCGTTTGTAGCCAGGAACTGGCGGGTTGGTGGCTTGCAGGAGGGGTGGGAGGGCCTGGGGGGTGGGGGGGGGGGGGGGGGGGGGGAGGTGCAAGCCTCTGACAAATAGGGGAACATGCACATGAAACAGGGGGTGTACAGGGAAGAGTGCCCTACGCTGAGAGATACAAAAGCCCCTCTTACCTTCAGAAACCGGGGGTGCTGTACAGTCTATGCACCCTTGAAAATGAAGGGTGCAACATGACTCTCCGCGTCACTATAAATGTTAATAAACATACTCTGTATGTATACCACTGTAGATAAGGGAACGCAACTGCGGGGACTAGGGTCACAGACGTTGTGACAACCTGTAAATAATAGGCCGTTTCAATTGTTGTTTTTCCTTTTTTCTCTGCTTGTTCTGTCTTGTGTAAAGTTTGATATTGTGTTAAAACTCCAATAAAAATATTTTTCAAAAAAATAAAAGATAAATATAGGATAAGAACCAATCGTTCAAAAGACAATTTATTCCTTCATAAAAGAGCAGACATATATACAAAAAAGGTAAAAACAAGGTTTCAAAGCAATTATTCTCCAGGTGAAAAACAGTTGATCACTTTTAGAAATCTCTTAGAAATCTGTACACAATTACTAGATAATATTTAGGTTAAAATGATTTCATAAATATTAAAAGCTATTTGTAATGCTGTCTTTGTGTAAGTGCTGTGTGAATTGCATTAAATCCTCTTTCAATAATATTTTGTCCGTTCAAGTGTTGGGTAGTTCTTCATAATAATAATAATCTTTATTGTCACAAGTAGGCTTACATTAACACTGCAATGAAGTTACTGTGAAAATCTCCTCGTCGCCACCTGTTCGGGTACACTGAGGGAGAATTCAGAATATCCAAATTACCTCCTAGCACGTCTTCCCGGACTTGTGGGAGAAAACCAGAGCACCTGGAGAATCCCACGCAGACACTGGGAGGACGTACAGACTCCACACAGACAGTGACCCAAGCCGGGAATCGAACCCGGGTCCCTGGCGCTGTGAAGCAACGGTGCTAACCACTGTGCTATCGTGCTGCCCGTAACGGCAGCATTTGTAGAAGTTTGACATGAAGGATGTCACACATCACGTGATGTTATATGTGATATAACTGATATCATGTGTGATATGGCTGATCATTAATTGAAATATAACCCTATCATTCACATCATCAATGCACATTCACCTCCCAACAAAAGCATTTTCAACTATTTCAAACTCTAAAGGTTATCTTCATTCCCCAGAAGCTGCGCAATAAACATTCCAGACATTAGGGCAGAGGAATAGATGTGACTGCCGCTCCGAACAGATGCAGCTGTTATTTAATGGGCCTGCGGCTCTTCAGCTTCCACACACCAAAGGACTGGACAAAGAGTGCAGTTCGCCACCAATCAGGAGTTTTGGAGCTGCATGTGATAGCAGCACAGGAATAGGAGGATTCTCCTCATTGGCATTAGTGAAGAGAAATCCAGACCATGCAGCAAGGAGCTGTCAGCTGCAATGCATCCTCCAGAGTCCAGGGAGCGTGGAGCAGATGAGGTTAAAAAAGGTTTCAGTGTGTACACCAAGGTGAGGCAGTCCAGCACTGTGCGATGTCACAGAGGCAGGTGAATAACAGGCTCCTCTCACTTGGTTGTAACCTGGTTGAGGATGCTTGCTCAACTGTTCTCTCAATGCTTTCATCTGCCACAGTCACACTGCACTGGAGAACATTTTATTGCTGCTATTTCAAACTGAAAATCCTTGAGACAAACCTTACCACACCACTAATTCGCATGAGGAATATTGAGTGACTAACTGGTAGTTTTGAGCTTCTGAAATTTCCAATGTTACTTCAGCACTTGCAACAGAAAAACGTTGCACTTTTCACCAGAATCATTTTAGGGCCCAGAGACTAGGGAAAGAGCCATGATGGAGCTGAGAACACACAGGGAGTGGACAATGGTGATGTTAGAGATTGTCTCACAGCACAGCGACTGGAACTATTCTTTACTTGTTTTCTTATTCCGATCACTCACTCAGATGCACATATTGCAGCAAACCCCCACTGCAGATGAAAGCTATGTAAATAGTTTGTGGGTCTCTTATTCAGCCATGTTTCTGATATATCTTCTTGCCCCCAAAGATGAAACTGCACCCCCTCCAGTGAGGACCACAATCCAACCTTCCACAGAAGTCACTCCATCCATGACAAGTTCATTCAGCCTGTGTGTGTGCGCAGAGGGGTGGGGGGGGTGTAATTTATCAGTGAGAGGTAGGTACGCTGGGTTAATGACAGGCAAAGGTAGGAGAGACAACATCAGCTCCAGCCTGTCTTCAGCAGCATGTGGTCTCATGGGACCGCCACTGGAAATCCATGTGGTACCTGGACACTGACATTTTCTCCAGTTATTAGAGGGTAAGTCAAGCTCTCTGGAGGACTGCGTGCTAACTGCAGACCAAATCCACTCCGAACATTACATTATCTATGACCACTGATGCACCGTCAGTTACCACAAGATGAGAATGGTGGAACAATCAAGGTTTTATTGAACAAGAAGTTGTACCTCCTGTAGCTGGAACCAGAATGGCTGCAGCGCAGGAGAACACACACTTTTATACGCCACCTGCTGGGCGGAGCCAGCAGGCAGGGATTTACCATTGTGCCTCTAATATACGGGCAGTGCCGCGATGCTGTTGAAGGCCTGGCGGGCCTCAGCCGACAGGGGAAAAACTGTGGACTGAATGAGTGGGCGGGTCTTGTCCGCATGATTAGGGACCCACTGGGCGTAGTAGTAGAAAAACTCCAGGCATCGTTTCAGGGCCTTGGGCCAGTGGGGGAGAGGGAGTTCCAGGAGGAGGCGCATACAGTCGGGGTCGGGCCCTAGGACTCCATTTTCCACTACATAGCCAAGGATGGCTAAGCAGTTGGTGCAGAACACGCATTTCTCCTTATTGTATGTGAGATTAAGGAGTTTGGCGGTCTGGAGGAATTTTTGGAGGTTTGCGTCGTGGTCCTGCTGTTCGTGGCCGCAGATGGTGACGTTCTCTAGGTACGGGAACGTGGTCCGCAGTCCGGACCGGTCAACCATTTGGTCCATCTCTCGCTGGAAGACCGTGACCCCATTAGTGACTCCGAAAGGAACCCGAAAGAAGTGAAAGAGATGGCCGTCTGCTTCGAACGCAGTGTATTGGCGGCCCTCCAGGCAGATGGGGAGCTGGTGGTAGGCGGACTTCAAGTCCACTGTGGAAAAGACTCGATACTGCGCAATCTGATTGACCATGTCAGATATGCGTGGGAGGGGGTTACGCGTCGAGCTGCATGTACCGATTGATGGTCTGACTGTAGTCAACAACCATCCTGTGCTTCACCCCAGTCTTCACTACCACTACTTGAGCTCTCCAGGGGCTGTTGCTGGCCTCAATGACCCCTCCTGCAGCAGCCGCTGGAACTCCGACCTGATGAAGGTCCTGTCCTGGGCCAAGTGTCTGCTCCGAGTGGTGACGGGTTTGCAGTCCGTGGTGAGGTTTGCAAACAGGGAGGGTGGATCGACCTTAAGGGTCGTGAGACCGCAGATGATGAGGTGGTGTAGGGGTCCACCGAATTATAAAGTAAGGCTTTGGAGGTGGCTTTGAAAATCCAGGCCGAGTAACAGGGCAGCGCAGAGGTGGGGGAGGACGTAGAGCCGGAAGTTGCTGAACTCTACGCAATACAGTACCCCCAAATGGGATCCGGAGGCCAGGGAGATTTTCTGGGTGATGGGGTGTACAGGAAGGGAGCAGAGCCTTACCGTAGTTGGGTGGATGAAGCTCTCTGTGCTCCCGGAGCAAAGAGGCAGGTCGTCTCGTGCTCATTGATCTTCACCGTCGTTGTCGCGGTTACGGGGCCGAGACTGATCCAGGGTGATAGAGACAAGCTGCGGAAGATGTTGGGAGGTCCCGGGCTGATCAGCGATGGCGGAGGTAGCAGTAGGCGATGAACGGCCAGATGACCAGGGGTCCCGAGGCGCAGTCCAAAATGGCGCCGAAGATTGCGGCGCCCACGGAATGCACATGGCGGGTGGCATCAAAGATGGTGGCGTCCACAGGCCGCACATGGCTTGTGGTGTGGAAGATGGCGGCGCCCACAGGCCGCACGTGGCTTGTGGTGTGGAAGATGGCGGCGCCCACAGGCCACACGTGGCTTGCGATGAGGAAGATAGTGGGACCCCTGGATCGCCCGTGGCGGGGTATAGTAATGTCGGGCCTGGAAAACGTGGCGACCGACCGGGCCTGGCAAACGGAAACTAAGTGTCCCTTCTTCCCGCACCCGTTGCAGGTCGTGCTCCGCGTCGGGCAGCGCTGCCTGGGCTGTTTGTTTTGTACCTCTAATATATGGACAGTGCTGTAATACATATAACATACCACTAGTGGTGACTACCACAACCACCCCAACAGACTTGCAGTCCACCAGCAGGCAGAATGAGGCAACATCAGGACTATCTCAGGCCCATCGCATTGTGCTCTTGAATTCTCCCATTGTTGCTCTCACCTCTAAAAGGCGGCTATGCCCAATTTTGACGTCCAAGGAAAACAATTAGAGGAAGCATTTTGCATGTACACAACCCAATTACATAAGATTGGCTCGCTAGCGAGTAGCACAAAATGCTCGTCATCTCCCAGCATTCCACGTACAAATTACCCAGATTCCGACAACGTCACATTGAGAGTGCTGCAGCTCGAGAAAGTTCCGCAGCCAATGCAAAGAAAGATCCAGTGTAGACTTATTATTTAACACTGTGCACCTTGATTTTTTAAAAGAAAGCATTCTTCGAACTTCCACAATTATTTACGGTCAAAAAGTCAAGCTTTTCTTCCAGCTGAACTCCACGTGTGCATTGAGATGAATAAACGAATGCAGGCTAGTTACACTATTACTAGCGCTCATCAGGCAGAATATATTCTTCATTGCACAGGACACAGAATATGTCTCGTTACGAACCAATTTACATTTTCAGTACAACAGTGAATTCATTTTTCTTCAACCTCACACACCGAGGAAAAGAAACCTTACTGGCTGGTAAGTCTAGTCTCACAAGACCCAGAAACTGTGACATCATCACATGTGTAATATTGTATTGCATAGACGATTGGAACAAAACAAAATCATCATAATTCAATGATATTGCACCAGTTCTGAAATACGAGACATTTTACAGGGAATAATTCTTTGGAATACAATCTCAAACATGAATTAAAACAAAACTGCTGATGCACCTTCCGATCGAAAGTTTTGTTTGTTTTGTACAATATTTTCTTCAAAATCTCCTAGCACACAGTTTACCTTCAGACTTGCCGTTTGCACTGTAGCAAGCTGCATGTACACGCCTGTCTTTGAGACATTTTCTGCTGGCACGAAATTGGGCCTGTTACTGACATTTGATACACAACATGCAGTACATTTGATCATGTTTAGTGCTGCAGGCGGTTGCCATGATTTCAGCTTGCAGGTTTGCAGAGCCAGGGGTGTGTCACCCGTGATTCTGTGATCCTGCTGGCTGTACGAGGCCCCACCGCCAGGAGAGCCTCCTTTCTGATGGGAACGCCGAAAAAAAAAGTGGGTGTCTCGCACCGGCATTTAAGAACCATAAGAAGTAGGAGAAGAGACAGCGCCTCCAACCTGATCCTTCATTCAATACCATTGTGGTTGATATTTGGCCTCAGCTCCTCTTTCTGCCCGACCCCCTATTTTCCTTCATCCCCTAAGAGACCAAACATCTCTCCACCTCTGTAATAATACCACAAACTTCTGAGGTAGAGAATTCTAAAATACTAAAACAGTGATTCACCATCCCCACCCTTATTTACCAGTGAGCTACACAGTTCTCCTTCAGAGTGATTCTCTCGTTGAATACTTGTGAGCCATATTTCCTCAAGACATTCCTGAAGAAGAATGAAAACAATCACAGGGGAGTATACAAAACAAACCTGTCGTAGTAACATTCAGACAGCTAACAGTTCATCAGCAGATATGGCTCAAGGATGGGCTTGCAAAGACCTGTCGACTGGATTTCATTGAAATGCAAAACATTAAATTGATACAGTAAATGCTTGGAAAGTCTGCCAAAATCCATCCCCAGTGCTAGATGGTTAATGTTTTGTATGGCAGTGCTAGTTGGTACTGTGGAAACAGAACCATCCTGAAAGGAACCAGCAAGATAATTACTCAGAGCACTATCTGATGCCTTACTTTCATTGCAAAAGACCACTCTGGAGGTGAAATTCTCCTCAGGATTCAAAGACACTCTTCGAAATTTCAAAAAGGTTTCACTTGGACCTAATAAATCCTCTTGTACTCTACAGGAATAACTTGCAACCATCTTAACACAAAAGGACCACTCTCTCCCTTCTCATGCTTGTCTGGTTCTTCCCCAAGCCTGAGGAGCCCATATGTATGACATTTTGCTTACCTGATATATAACGAGTTAAGGTTCGCGCCAAAAGTAAATCACAACAAGCAATTTAACAGCCAAACACAAATGGATTAATAGCAATCAAAAACAGATAATACTGAACAATCTCAGCAGGTCTGACAGCATCTGTGGAGAGAGAAGAAAGTTAACGTTTCAAGTCTGCTTCGACAAAGAGGCACCCAGACTCGTTGGCTCCCTTCTCTCTCCACAGATGCTGTCAGACCTGCTGAGATTGTCCAGCGTTTTCTGTTTTTGTTTCAGATTCCAGCATCCGCAGTAATTTGCTTTTTATCTTAGATGCACGGAAAATTTCAACATAAGATCAGGAGTGGGTATTCATCCCCACCAGCTTGTCCCCCCCTTCAATTAAATCCTGACTGATCTGTGCCTCAAACTATATAAACACCTTAGCCCCATATCACCTGATAACGTTAACTAACAAAAATCTATTGATCACAGTCTTAAAAATGTAAATTGACCCAGCATCAACTTGAGGTATGAGAATTAAATCTGATACTGGGCAGATATACAATCACTTATAAATCTGATATATTTATAGGAGTCACATGTCCACACATGGGCCCTTTTTAATGGAAAAATAGGAACTATTAGAGACCAGTAGAGATGCAGTTGGCAAGTCAATAGGAACTTGTGAACTGTCTAAAGAAGATCAAAAGGCTTTTTTAAAAAACGGTACATATACATTTATGAAAATACTTTGGCCTTGAAAGAATTGATAAAATATTTACCGATAGCTATTCAAGTATAAAGATTTCCTATTTTTAAATGTTTTCATGTTTTGAGGACTTTTCTATTTGCCAGTAATTTCTTTGCCTGTATTTTCTTAATGTAGCAGTGTTCCGCGAATCCAATCTTTTTATATTGGATTAAGTGATGCAGTCTGAAAACTTGCAACGTTGGGTTCTGACTCTATCACGGCAGTTTGAACGTCAACTGAACTCCTGCATTTGCTTATCCAGTCAGCAGAGATCACCAACATGGAGCTGACTATCATGGACAACCCACTGACGAGGAATGCTGCCGTATAACTTGCTGTTGTATCCACCAACCAACCTGCAAAGGAAAAGAGGATTTCTGAATAAAATCAGTGCTTGGCTACAGCGCTTGCCCTATTGCAAACAGTTAAAAAACAAAGCATCCACCACTCCCACAGACATCAGTACTGTCACACCTAGTGGGTCTGACACACATAACGTGTGCAGGAACCAACAATAATGCTGACCACATAATTGGTGCCAGCTTAGGTGGGCGCTAAGTCAGACAGGTAAATCAGTTTGGACAGCAGTTTTGGCAGCGGTAACCTATTGATGTGTAACACAACCCGCCTACTGTTAAAACCATCACGTAGGATCGTTCATGAATGAGTCAGCTATTAAATTCCCAGCCAGCCATGACTTTTGAGAGGCAGTGGGTGAGATACATTGAAAGTGTACTCAATCTCCCTCACTCCTTTCAGAATACTGTTGCCAACTCTGCAGCCAATCATACACCACTTGTGATAGTGATGCATGGTGGGTTTGGTTGAGACTCACAATGTAAGTGCATTAATTTGGTCTTCCTGGAACATGGGCTGCATGTAGTATGCACAGGGAATGATTGGAACGCAAGTTAAATATTAGAGCAAAGAATATCAAATTAGTTAATGGTAACATTATCATTATTTTTTATATGACTTCAAAAAGAATGGAGGTTTGACAGCATGGGAAAGGTCCATTTGGCCTTCTTTGTCTATGTTGCTCGTTGTCCACATCTGACTGGCCTGAAGGCTCTTCAGCGGGTTTATTGACGTACTGCTAAGGAGTGAGAATTCAGCACAAAACCTCGTCTTAGGCTGGGTGATTGCACCTTCAAATGAGAGCCTTTAAATTCAACTGCTGCCAATTACAAAAGTGCAGTTTAACTGACACCAGCTGAAACTAGATGTGACAAAGCAAATCAGTGAAAAATTCAAAATACACTTACAATTAAAAAAATCCTGAAGAGATTAAGTTGGGGGGAGCCAAGGATGGCTAGCGTATGGATAAGATTAATGGCAACAGCACAGTATTCAATCCCCATCCCGGCTGAGGTAGACTTGGGGCCTGTCTCCTCACCCTTACTGTAGTTAAAAAAGCACAGTACTTTGCCATGGTTCAGCAAATAATCAGCAAGGACTTGGCCTTGGGCAGATAATTGAAGACCACGGAGAAGAATAGATTCTGTAACGTATTACTGACCTGCTATTGGTGGTCCGATCAGATAAGGTATCCCATGAATAAAGTAAACTATTCCCAGAGCAGTGGAGAGGAAAGCATTTCCTGCTATATCTGATGTTACAACTGGGATAAGAGCAACATAAGCCCCATCAAAGTATCCATAAAGAACTGCATAGGGAACAAGGAGTGGGAAAGATCTCAGAATGGGAATGAACAGAGAGCAGAGACCATCCAGCCCAATTGTCAAAATGTAACAGTATTTGCGGTACTTCTTCAAAAACCTGCAGATTTAAAGAGAGAGTGTTGTTGAACAAAATATTAATATTCAGTAAATTCCTAATGCCCTATGTTTCAATACACTCGCTATGGACAATTGCAGCACTATTAGTGGCCATTCTTTCCTATTTAGAACTGATTTCGGCCATTAATTTGAACCTAAATACAATACATTTGACTGATACAAATCTCCAAACAACAGTAAACATTTCCCTTCAAACAAAATACAGCACCATTTATGTAGAGATAAGACTTTGAACCACGATAGCAGAATAATAATCAGATTCATTTACACTCATGTTCACCAGTCACTTAGAAATAAAAACAGAACATGTTGGAAATACTCAACGAGCCAAGCGGCAGCTGTGGAGAAAGAATCAATGTTAACGTTTCAGGTCATTGGGCTAAATTCTCCGATTCCGAGGGTATGTCGGGAGGATGTGTCTAGTGTTACGACCAAAAAGTTGGCACCACCCCCACACCGATGCTCCGCTCGGTGGGGGGGGGGGGGGGGGGGGGGCTCACAGTCGTGCTACGTAAAAGCCCCGGCTTTCCCTGCAGATACGGACGGAGAATTGCCGGGTCCGTGGCCACGCATGCGCAGTGGTAGCACCGTACAACATGGCGCCAGCCGCCCATGGACCTGGCCTACCAGATAGTGAGCCCCTGTTGTGGTGATATGCATCACTGTCTATACACAAGGGGTTAATGTAAATACACTACAACTAAGTAACCACTAGAGGGAGCACCAGAGATGTCATGACATGCAGACATACAGCCAATGGGTTATAGAATCATAGAATTTACAGTGCAGAAGGAGGCCATTCGGCCCATCGGGTCTGCACCAGCCCATGGAAAGAGCACCCGACCTAAGTCCACACCTCCACCCTAGCCCCGTAACCCAGTAACCCCACCTAACCTTTTTGCACACCAAGGGGCAATTTAGCATGGTCAAGCCACCCAACCTGCACCTCCTTGGACAGTGGGAGGAAACCGGAGCACCCGGAGGAAACTCACGCAGGCACGGGGCGAACGTGCAGACTCCGCACAGACAGTGACCGAAGCCGGGAATCGAACCGGGGACCCCTCAGCTGTGAAGCAACTGTAAAGATGGAGGGAGCGGATTCCATATTGTGGGCTCAGCTACCTATTTTGGAGATAGAGAGGGAGAGGCCACAGACTCTTCTGAAAACAATAAATTGGCGGCATTGTCAGCTCGGGGGCCACTGGCGGGCGGTGGGTTGCTGGCATCACAATATCATGGCGCCGTACAATGGGTCATTACAACAGGAGACAACCAATGGGTAATCCGGACACCCAGAGGTGGCATTACCACAAGGGAGCACTTCACAACCCATATAAAAGGATAGGGCACACATGCTCTGCCTCTTTCCACAGACAGACATCTAGAGAGTACATCAGGGTTGATCAACAGCATCACACCCAGCACGTGGCTTAGAGCAGACTGGTTTAGTTAGACTGAGTTACTACAGTTAGATTAGCAGGAGAGTCAAACTCATTTAAGAACTGTGTTAATAGTTCAATAAACATATTGAACTCATTACAAAGTCTGGACCTTCCTTTGTCAAAGCATACATCAAGGAAGCAGCTTATGCTGCACGAAGAAGCACAACACAACACCTGTAACATCCCTCGCCACGCCCGGACCACCCACCACCACCGAACCCCCTGGCCAGCCAAATGCCTCGCCCCCCCACCCCCCCCACCCCCATCGCCCCCGACTGTGGCGCTGCTGGGCACAATCTGCAGCCGCCACGCGAGGTTGACGAAACCCCAGACCACAAGTGATCCACGCCCGTCGGGAGGTCGGCCCATCGGGGCTGGAGTATCGGGGGAGGGTCTTCAGGTGGCGTCCTGAGGCCATCTCAATGGCGTGCGGCGTACTCACCGATGATGCCGTTTTGGAGGGGCGGAGCATCCAAAAACAGGCGCCACCCCTGATTTCGCCGTCAAAGGGATTCTCCGGCCAATCGCCGAATACGATTTTGGAGTCGGCAATCGGAGAATCCGATCCCAATGTCTTTTCACCAAAACAGGAAAGGTAGGTTTTAAGCAAGTACAGATGCAGAGTAAGGTGAGGCGAAGAGCAGGAAGAGATTAAATATCAAAAGGCATGATGGTGCACAGAAAAAGGAAGATCTGGAAGAGCTGAAAATGGCAAAAGCAGATCCTCCGGCTGCACTGGTTTCCTCCCACAGTCCAAAGATGTGCAAGCTAGGTGGGGGTATGGGATGGGGGAATGGACCTAGGTAGGGTGCTCGTTCGGAGGGTCGGTGCAGACTCCATGGGCTGAATGGCCTCCTTCTGCAATGGATTACCAGCATCTGCTTTTCAAAGACAAATTGAGGTAGAAGTTAAAAATTCTTGAAACAAATGTTGAGCTCAGCAGGTTGGATAGGTTCGTGGAGATGCAGACGAATCAGACACCCAGGATGAAATGGAAAAATATGCAAAATACGGGGATGCTGGAATCTGAAAGAAGAATAGAGGACACCAGGAAGGCTCAGCAGGTCTCCCAGCATCTATTAGGAGGGAAGCAGAATTAAACTTTTCGAGTCCTTAGACTCTGGTTCTGACGAATACTCAAAGGACTTGAAACATTAATTATGGGCACGATTCTCCCAAAACATTTCCCAGTTAATTTGAGGCGGGTTTTTCAGGTAGTTTCCCGCCGGCTCTGCTTGCAAATTTCCCATCGCTATTCAATGACACTTAGTCATTTTTTTGGGGCCTGGGAGTTTTTCACTGTTTCAGCCGACATTTAGGGGGCTCCGGCCTCATTAGGCTCTCGCTCAAGCGTAACAAGGCCGTGAATAGAGGCCAAAAACGAGATCCGTGCCGGGTGCCAAACAGGTTGCAATGCAACTGGCCCACTCCCATAGGCAAAATCGGGATCTTGCCGTCGCGTGGCAAGAAACTAATTATCAACACTTAAGCCCCTTTTCCATGCAATCAACAAGAGTCACCCCATTCTGCGACCTCCCCAGAAAGTGTTCGCGCTGGTGCCGATTAGTACTCCTTTTTAAAAACGTGAACCTGACAGAAGGGCTACTGTGGGGAGTCGAGGAGGTGGGTAGCCATCTTTGCCTACAGGCCAAGACCCGGGGTGCTGGGATTGCAACTCCAGTGCTCCGCAGGGATGGGCCCCCATGGGGGAGTGGCGGGATGACTGGAGAGATGGGCAAAGGATCCTGTGTCAGCCTGCATTGCAGAAGAAAGTGACAGAGGCATCATACTGGTTGTGCAAGAAGTTGTTTAATGTGCTGTACAATACCCCACTTCCGATGGTACCATCCCCCCCAACCTCCCCAACCCCTTTTCTCTACTCCAGTGCCCTCAGTGATCCTCAACGTGCCTGGCCCTCCTAGCTCTACCACTAGGCGGTACCTCTACTTCGTCCGCCTTCTCTGCCCCTGGTGGACATCCTATGGGGGCTCTGGGGCCGGAGGGCCCGGTTCACTTGTCGGCAGCACATGCACAGCCGTGCCGCCCTGTCCAGTGTGCTGACTGTGAGTCGCGGCCTCATCAGAGGAGTGGAGCCCCGGGGGAGCTGGTGGCCGCGTCGCCACTCCATGGGACTGATCCGGCCTGGCACCCAGCGCCCCTCTTCCCAATAGGTGCCCATAGGGCCCTGGGGTTCACCTTGGGACAAGGGGCAGCTGGTTCAAGCCGCGGCTGCCCATGGAACATCTGGCTCTGCAAGCCCTGGTCCGCACCATCGTGTCAACGCCCTGGGCGATGCTCTGCAGTGCCTCAGCCATGCCCGCCTGAGACTGGGACAAGTTCTGCAGCGCCTCGGCCATGCCCATCCGAGAGTGGGACATGTTCTGCAGAACCTCAGCAAGGTCGGCCTGGTGCTGGGTGACGTCTCCCAGCGAGTTGGATATTCGACCGTGACCCTCAGCCATGGGTGTCACTGACTGCACAATGCCTTGGACACCTTCACTCATGGTGTTGACGTCGGGCACCAGGCTCTCCACTGCCATTGCCACCCTACCAGTGTTGGCCTCAGTGCCACTCATTGCCGGTGACATCTCCTGCACCTGTAGCCTCTGGGACTCCTCCAAGCAGCTATGGATCTGCAGGAATGATACTAAGATCTCCCTCTGAACATCCTGGATGCTCCCTATTGTCTTCATTAGTTCCGGGTAACCCACTTCCAGAGGTTCAGCATCAGGCTGGGAACCAGCTTAATCCTGGGATCCAGCAGACCTCCGACTTCTGTCTTGCCTGGGAGTTTCTGTCTCCACCATTTGTAAATCATCAGTGGTGTGGTGCTCACCAAATATTGCCCCAGAAGCCTGACCATTAAAATCTCCCACCAAGGTGTGTGTATCTGTGCTGGTGGAGGGTGGGGATGACAGTTGTGCTACGACTATAACAGCTGCATCCTCGAAGCTCTCCTCCGAGGTGGTCTCCTCGGATTCAGGATAGCGGGCCATCCAGGATGGGCCGGCTCCGTCGGCTGGAGGACCTGCGGGAGAATGGACATGTGGTCAGTGGGAGGGATGGGGCAGTCAGTAAGGCAATCACAACTGACGTTTGACAGATCTCCCGGGGTGGAGCCTGGTGGTTCCTCACGTCTGCAGCTTCCGCCAGCCTCCGTGTGGGTGACTGCCCTGTCCTCGGCCACCCAGTCACCTCCAGGGCATGCTCCTCGAATGCCTCACGGTAGCATGGTGGTTAGCATCAATGCTTCACAGCTCCAGGGTCCCAGGTTCGATTCCCGGCTGGGTCACTGTCTGTGTGGAGTCTGCACGTCCTCCCTGTGTGTGCGTGGGTTTCCTCCGGGTGCTCCGGTTTCCTCCCACAGTCCAAAGATGTGCGGGTTAGGTGGATTGGCCATGCTAAATTGCCCGTAGTGTAAGGTTAATGGGGGGATTGTTGGGTTACGTGGGTTTAAGTAGGGTGATCATTTCTCGGCACAACATCGAGGGCCGAAGGGCCTGTTCTGTGCTGTACTGTTCTAAGTTCTAAGTTCTAAGAATTCTTATGCCCGCGCCCCTCCACCAGTCTGGGCCATTTCCCAACGATTATGAGAGAGCTTTTCCTGAGGAGACACAGAGAGGGCATCATTAGCCACATGGGTGGGAGGGGATGAGGAGGGAGGGTTGGGGGGTTTGAAGGGGGAGAGATATGGAGGAAAGGCTGGGGTTGCTTGGGTAGTTGGTGCGTGGTTGCTCCCTTGTAGGGGGCTTTGGTGTCTCTTCATTTACATAGAATTTACAGTGCAGAAGGAGGCCATTCGGCCCATCGAGTCTGCACCGGCTCCTGGAAAGAGTACCCTACCCAAGGTTAACACCTCCACTCTATCCCCACAACCCAGTAACCCCACCCAACATTAAGGGCAATTTTGGACACTAAGGGCAATTTATCATGGCCAATCCACCTAACCTGCACATCTTTGGACTGTGGGAGGAAACCGGAGCACCCGGAGGAAACCCACGCACACACGTGGAGGATGTGCAGACTCCGCACAGACAGTGACCCAAGCCGGAATCGAACCTGGGACCCTGGAGCTGTAAGGCGATTGTGCTATCCACAATGCTACCGTGCTGCCCAAAGCTACTTGTGCTGTCCGGTGTAGGTCGTTGACCTTTTTCCGGCACTGGAGGCCAGTCTTCCTGGTCACACTCCCCGAGCTGACTGCTGCCGCCACCTCATCCCTGGCAGCACTGGCTGCCTTGCGGCTGACTCTCCGGGACCCTCGGGGGGCACAGGACATCCTTGCTGGCCTCCATTGCAAATAGGAGTCCCCCCAGGTCAGCATCTCTGAATCTTGGGGCTGGATTCCAGGGCACCATTGTTGTGAGCTGGCTGGGGTTGGCTGAGCAAGTGCAGCTTAAGTGCTGCTCGACCTTGGTCGCGGGGGCTGGAGAGCACGGCCCAGGCGAGTCAGCTGGTGAGCCTTCATTTGTGACGAGAAGCCCGTGAGGCCTCGTTAAGTAGACCAATTAAAGTTGAATTGTGTTGCTGACCTTGCTGGGCCGAGCACCGGGGAGCTCGCGGCAGTTCCCGCTCGCTACCACACTTGGAAATTTTTCAGGAGATTTGTGCACATAGACAAAAAGCTCAGTTGCTGACACAGAGTATTAGCGCTCATGGGACCGAGCTGCAGAATACTAATAAAAAGCACAATGAACTCGAGGAAAGAATCCTGAATGTCGAAGATGTTACTTCCTCAACTGAAGCCTGGATTCAATCCTTAGAAAACCAGCTCCATGATATGTCAGAAATCCTGGAGGATCTGGAGAACCGAGGCTGAAAGAAAAATGTCCGGGTGATCGGTTTGCCGGAAGGAATGGAGGGTAAGATCCCGATTAGGTTTTTTGAGAGCTGACTGCTATGTTTCCTGAAGCTTGATGTGAAGGTTGGGCATATCAAGGTGGAAAGGACACATTGGGCAGGATTCTCCGTTGCCCGACGCCAGTATCGTAATCGGCGATCGAGCGGTAAATCTCTGTTTACGACCACATCGGGGGCGGGGCCTTATTTCAGATGCTCCGCCCCCACCGACGGCCTCATCAAGGAGTACGCTGCACGCCATTGGGACGGCCCCAGGACGTTACCTGAAGGTTATGCTCCGTCCTAATGGGCCGAGTTCCCGTCGGTGCGGGGACGACCAGTCGGAGCATTGGTGAGGGGGTGGCACCAACTTTTTTGTCGTAAATCTAGACGCATTCTCCGGACATAGCCTCAAAATCAGAGAATCCAGCAATATATCCGGTCTTTGAGGCCGAGGGCCAACCGACCTGGCCTGTAACGATTTGTTTTGATAACTTCCTGGATCGCCAGAAAGTTCTGGAGGCGGCGAGGTGAGATGGGGCCTGGGTCCATGAGGGGGCGAGAGTCTCATCCTTCCAAGATTTCTCAGCAGTGATACAACAGAAGTATAAAGATTTTGATGAAGTTACAAACGGCTCAAGGCAGCTGAAGTGAATTATGCCCTGCTTTATCCTGTGGCCGAGGATGATAGCCATCAAATCAGTTGAGACATCTGATGTTCCTTGTTTCCTTTTGGTCTGCGTTTGGTGTATGTTTGCATGTGGGGGGGGAATTGTATGATGGATACTATGTAACTGCAATGTATGTTTCGCTGGTTGCAGCGCCTTCTTCCTCTGTGGCTGGGGTGAGTCGTATTTGCACCGTTGGCAATGTGGTGTTTTTTTTTTTGTCTGGCAGCTGTGTGCTTGTTTGCTGCAGCCTCTCTTGCTTCTTGGTCCCCTAGAAATTTCCAATGCTGGAGAAGGGGTGGAGTGTTCTCTCTCCTTCCTCCGCGACTACTCAGAGAGTAGTAAGGCCGTGGAATGCCCTGCCTGCAACATTAGTGGACTCACCAACACTAAACGCATTCAAATTGTCATTGGATAGGCATATGGACGATAAGGGAATAGTGTAGATGGGCTTTAGACGGGTTTCACAGGTCGGCGCAACATCGAGGGCCGACGGGCCTGTACTGCACTGTAATGTTCTATGTTCCACTGTCCCCATATCAGCGTGCTCTTTTCCGGTGGTCTGTGCTGCTCATTCCTCACGCACATGTACTCTAACAGGCGGACACGCGCAGTCATTGACACATATACTCTTTATGCTTGCAGACTCTCACCAATATGCATGCACTGATGTTCACACACATACATTCTTGTACACGCATTGGGCGCCTTTCCATCAACATAGAGCTGCTGTGGGGGAGGGAATGGTGGGGTTGTCCTTGATTTACAGCTGGTGGCATTGTTGACATCCTGCCTGTTAGAACATAGAATTTACAGTGCAGAAGGAGGCCATTCGACCCATTGAGTCTGCACTGGCCCTTGGAAAGAGCATCCCATTTAAGCCCCACACCTCCACCCTATCCCCGGAACCCAAGAACCCCACCTAACCTTTTTTGGACACTAAGGGCAATTTAGCATGGCCAATCCATCTAACCTGCACATCTTTGGACTGTGGGAGGAAACCGGAGCACCCGGAGGAAACCCATGCAGACACGGGGAGAACGTGCCGACTCCGCACAGACAGTGACCCAAGCCGGGAATCGAACCTGGAACCCTGGCACTGTGAAGCAACTGTGCTAACCACTGTGCTACTGTGCTGTTTTATGTTCTCCTTCGCAGGTTGCTCTGTATTTGATTTGGTTCATAATGCGCTCTTGGGTGAGTTGGAATGTTTTTTTCTCTCTCTCCTCCACCGTGTTCCATGTTGGAGAGGCCTTTTCCGATCGGCTGGGCTGGTGTGCCTTTCCGCTGATGTAGGGCACGGGGAGGGGGGGGGGGGGGGGGGGGGGTTGAGTGTGTTCTGGGTGCCAGGTGATTGGTGTCCTCATTGTCTTGTATTCTTTATATTTATATTGTCAATAAACTAAAATGTTCGCAGGTTGGGTTTGCTGTTTGCTCCTGCTGGTAACTGCAGATGCCTGGAGGCTGCTGTTGCAGTTTACTTCCATTTCTGTAGCCGGGAATAAGATTTTTTTACTGAGATGTCTGGGTCCTGGAACACCGGGCTCAGAGGGACGTTTGATCCAGATGGCAATCCGGTTTGAATCAAGACGACGCTGTAGGATCTCATGCGTGACATTAATCCAAATGGGCCGCCTAATGATGCAGTTGAAGAAATACTTTTGCAGATTGCGGATGCTTTTGTTGTCGGTTGTGCTGAGTGCTGCATGTAACTAGCACGCCACCACAGGGTAAACACACTGGGAATCAAGAATGTTCAACTGCACCTTGAGCGCCAGTGGAATATGTGGCTGCCAGGATTTGGTTCCGGAGAGATGGTGCCATCTGGGAGGACCTGAATAGTTGTGGCTCCTGGACAGAGAATAGCTCTGATACGTTCATAAGATATTGGAGCAGAATTTGGCCATTTGGCCCATTGAGTCTGCCCCTCCATTCTATCATGGCTGATCTCATCCTGACCTTAAGTAAGTTTAAAATAATACGTTAATTCCTGCGACAAAGTTCTGGACATGATAAAACATTCTCAGGCTTATCTTTCGTTTCTGTTGAGGAACCTGCGAGATGTTATACTGTCTGTTTGATTTTTCTGTGAACATGAGCTGACATAGCTTTGTATTGGTACCAATATGGAATGGTGAGGTTTCCTTGTTGTTTAATGGTTTGTGTGATAAATGGAATGTTATGCAGTTGATTTTCAAATCTCTGTTACTGTTGACAGTTTAACAAACATAATATTCTCAAGAGCATTCTTGTAGATACACGCGCCATGTCTCAGACAGGTTTTATTTCATAGCATTCCAATCAAACTGAGGACGGGACACTTTGCCTGGACTATGGAGGCATCAACGCGACAGAGGCAGCAGCCAACAATCAAACAGCCAAGTGTTCGGTTTCAATACTGGAGATGTACCTGCAACCAGAGGATGAGTGTGTGGATCGGGGGAGAGTAACCCAAGCACACCTCGTGCTCCCGGCACTGGTTTGGGGTCCAGGGGCTCCTGATGTGGCCGGGGCTGAGTGTGCTGGGCAAATTTCTCCAAGACAACCATCTCAGTGGATGACACACTGAGAGAAGGCGGGACACGTAAGGGTGGGGGAGGCCTGGGGGATTTGAGGATCTCAGAGTACAAGCCCTAACTGATTGTTGGTCTCTCTCCTTCCCAACTTCCTTACAGAAACCAAGATGGATGGTGTTGTCGACCACGCAGCGGCCGCCCTTGTGATGCTGGTGGCAGCTCAGGCAGCCAGACGCTGGAGAAGGCAGCAGCTGCTTCGATGCAGGCTCCAGGCGGCATCCCAGGTGCAGGGGGCTGCCGTACACCCTGCAGATCTGCCGCCCATAAGACCAGGAGGGACCCAGAGGGGGGACGCCGGCAACCAAAGGTATACAGGCGTCGTTGGTTGTTCGAGGAGATGATGGACAACATGTCCCGCAGGAGTTTCCATCTCAACAAAGGGACAGTGCGGCACCAGTGCCATGTCCTTGCAGACTTGGCAACGCCTGGAAGCGGAGGATATCCGCTTTCAGTGACCATGAAAATCACCGCAGCCCTCCAGCGGGTCTCCCAGCAGCCTCTGCGCCATGCGGGATTCACTCAAGTCCCGCGAGGTGTTGGAACTCTGCCCAAAAGGGGCAGGAACAAACAGCACTCCCAGATGTATGTCTTAAATCTACTTAAGACCTACTTACCTGGGATACACGGGCCTCTCCAGCGAGACTGCAGCTGGGGGCCGAACGTGGACCAGGCGGAATGGCATCCGGGAGGTCTCCCAGTCCATCAGAGACCACTGGGTGGTCAGGGATAGTGCTGGGTGCGCCCCTGGAACATGGACTGCTTGGCATTGCCCAGTTGCCACCTGACACTGCCAAAATGCCCAGGTGGAACTGCTAAGCTGGCTGGAGCACTGCCTGGGTACCAGAATGCCAGTGAAGGGTGCCTGGGTGTCAGGGTGGCACTGCCAAGCGTCAGGGTCCAAGGGGGGCCATGTCCATGAAAGGAGGGTGGTGTGCGTAGGGTAAGTAAGTAGGGGCCTCTAGGAGGTTAAAGGGGTGATGGGTGGGGATCCTGGAAGGGAGGGAGTGCTGTAAGAGGGCTTGGAGGGACCTGAAGAGGGGGGCCCCAACAGACCCCACAGCAGGGTGTCCTCACTTGCGGGTGTGGGGTAGTATCCATGTGTGTGGGGGACAACATTGCCCATGGTGGGGAATGTGGGGGACTAATAAGCTCACTTAGAGCACCCTGTCAAAATTGAGGCCCAATATCTGAGTTCAGCTCCCCAATGCTAAAAATAAATTCTACGGGTGGGATTCTCCGTTGGCGGGATCCTCTGCTCCGTCGGCCGGGTGCTCACGCCCACGCATTTCCTGACGGCGCAGGGTTGACCACAATGGGAATCCCATTGGCCGGCTGCCAGGGTGGATCCCGCTGCCGACAGAGGGGGTTCTGGGGGGGGGGGCACGCCAGAAAGCGGGTCAGGGAGGATGAAAAATCCCAACCTAAATGTGTGCTCAACCGATAAGAAATTCCTATGGACCCAAAAAAGTGACCAAGTGTCATTGAATGGTGGTGGGGAATTCGAAAGCCCGCTGCAAATGAACTTAGAAATTCTTCGGCAGAATCTCATCCGATACAAATGTTTAGCTGGCCCAACCCATTTCAAGGTGCCCGGGCAGTAGGATTCTCCACCATCGCTGGGCTGCCGCTGTCCAGGGGTAAATAATGGCACGCAAGTCGCCTTGCACACACTGAGGCACCAGGGAGTGCCCGACATCAACAGAAAAGGTTCCACTCCCTGAATGTTCAACCCGTGTGCAACCACCATATGAAGATCATGCACATATGTGCACGCTTCCCAGGGAACGTGCATGACAGGTACATCCTGAGGCACGTGAAGATCCTCGGCGTCTTCGAGGACCATCCTAGGATAAGAGGTTGGCTCTTGGGGGATAAGGGGTACCTGCTGAGGTCCTGGCTGATGACACCAGTGCGCAGGCCGGAGACTGATATAGAGACCCGGGATAATGAGGCCCATGTTGCCACCCGTGCTGTCATTGAGGGTGCATTGGACTACTCAAAATGCTGTTCCGATGCCTGGACTGCTCTGGTGGTATACTGCCGTGCACCCCCCCAGAGGGTCTCCCACTTTGTGGTGGTCTGCTGTGCCCTTCACAACCTGGCACATCAGCAGGGTGACATGCTGGAGGAGGAGGAGTGACATGAGGCCTCATCTGAGGAGGATGAGGAGGGGCTGGACCAGGAAGGACTGAAGGACGAGCCCGCAGAGAACCCAGCCAGAGGAAGGAAGACAGGTGGCAGCGAGGGTCCAGCAGTATATAAGTCAGGAGAGTGATGATTACCCGCTGTGAGGTAAACTCTGGTGCTCCTCAGTCTATGCCAAAGCCTGACTCCTGTCTTTCTGCTGACAGCGTGCTCATACCCATCACCTCCATCAGGGGCACTTACTGAAGACCACTATGGCCAGGGGCTGGGGGTGGGAAAGCAGAGGCCAACAGGAGGTGGGGGTGCAATAACATGACAGAGGATTCACATGTATCACATATAGAACATTTTCATAGTAAACATTCTAAACCCCATTGTCCCTCAGTACAGATGGTGCCCCACTCCACTCCCGCCAGTGCCCGCTCAATGATCCTCAATCTTCTTAAGCTTACGTGCCCTGCAGCTACATCTAGGTGTGTCCCCAGGATGTACTCAGAGGTGGAGGAAGCCTGCTGCTTTCCACGCCCTATGACCTTTGATCTTACATTGGCGGGCATCCTCTGGGGGCCCTAGAGCTGAAGTGCCCCAGCAAACTTACCAGTGTCACTGGCGTTGCCTTGCCACCCTGGTCTGCCAGCTGACCTTGAGACGTGCCAGTGTCAGGAGAGGGGGTTGGGGGAAGTGAAAATCGCTGTCTTCTCCCTGGTGGAAGGCACTGGGTCAGCCTCCGGCGCTCCCTCCTCCCAGGCGGTTCCAGTAGGGAAAGAGAGGTAGCTGGAGGGTGCTCTGCACAATGTTCTGGCGTTCTCCTGTCATTTTCTGTACTTATGTCTGCAGTAGTGCTGTACAGTACCAGTTTATATTTTAATGTTTGTTGTATTATTTGTAAATATTGATAAAACTCGACTAAAAAATATATATAAAGAAGAAAAGGGAGGGGGCTTGCATGAAGCACAAATGCCAGTATAGACTGGTTGTGCTAAATGGTCTGTTTCTGTGTCGGAATTTCCTTGTAATGAAACATCTGTGCCTCTCTCCAGAGATGGTGCTGACCTGCTGAGTGGTCCCAGCATTTTCTGTTTTTATTTCAGTTTTGCAGTCCTTTGTGAACAATGGCTAATTACTCAGAGTTAGTTATCACAGAATTTCCCAAAAAAATCTATTTTCACTCAGAATCATTACCATTCGCCAACCATTTAAATGGGGGATTCACAAAACATTTTGAAACTCTTTGGTTTGTGTAAGATCAACAGACATCTAGACTTAGGAATTTTATTCCTGATACCCAGTGACTTCATTTCGCACAATAAAGCTCTTGCTACGCTGTCTATTCTCCTGGTGCTGTGCACATATTTTCTCAGTCTGATGCTGTTGACACTGCCAACATCTATTGGCTTGTCCAGATCAATCTTTAAACCATCCACTTTCAATTAGCTTGGAGAAATAGCCTTTAGGGACATATTTAAGTCTATTAAGAGTGGCTAAGGTAAATATTGGTCCCTTAGAGGATGAGAAGGGAGTTTTAATAATGGGAAATGAGGAAATGGCTGAGGAACTGAACAGGTTTTTTGGGCCGGTCTTCACAGTGGAAGACACAAATAACATGCCAGCGACTGATAGAAATTAGGCTATGACAGGTGAGGACCTTGAGAGGATTGTTATCACTAAGGAGGTAGTGATGGGCAAGCTAATGGGGCTAAAGGTAGACAAGTCTCCTGGCCCTGATGGAATGCATCCCAGAGTGCTAAAAGAGATGGCTAGGGAAATTGCAGATGCACTAGTGATAATTTACCGAAATTCACTAGACTCTGGGGTGGTCCCGGTGGATTGGAAATTAGCAAACGTGACACCACTGTTTAAAAAAGGAGGTAGGCAGAAAGCAGGAAATTATAGGCCAGTGAGCTTAACTTCGGTAGTAGGGAAGATGCTGGAATCTATCATCAAGGAAGAAATAGCGAGGCATCTGGATAGAAATTGTCCCATTGGGCAGACGCAGCATGGGTTCATAAAGGGCAGGTCATGCCTAACTAATTTAGTGGAATTTTTTGAGGACATTATCAGTGCAGTAGATAATGGGGAGCCAATGGATGTGGTATATCTGGATTTCCAGAAAGCCTTTGACAAGGTGCCACACAAAAGGTTGCTGCATAAGATAAAGATGCATGGCATTAAGGGTAAAGTAGTAGCATGGATAGAGGATTGGTTAATTAATAGAAAGCAAAGAGTGGGGATTAATGGGTGTTTCTCTGGTTGGCAATCAGTAGCTAGTGGTGTCCCTCAGGGATCCGTGTTGGGCGCACAATTGTTCACAATTTACATAGATGATTTGGAGTTGGGGACCAAGGGCAATGTGTCCAAGTTTGCAGATGACACTAAGTAAAGCGAAAAGTGCAGAGGATACTGGAAGTCTGCAGAGGGATTTGGATAGGTTAAGTGAATGGGCTAGGGTCTGGCAGATGGAATACAATGTTGACAAATGTGAGCTTATCCATTTTGGTAGGAATAACAGCAAACGGGATTATTATTTAAACGATAAAATATTAAAGCATGCCGCTGTGCAGAGAGACTTGGGTGTGCTAGTGCATGAGTCACAGAAGGTTGGTTTACAGATGCAACAGGTGATTCAGAAGGCAAATGGAATTTTGTCCTTCATTGCTAGAGGGATGGAGTTTAAGACTAGGGAGGTTATGTTGCAATTATATAAGGTGTTAGTGAGGCCACACCTAGAGTATTGTGTTCAGTTTTGGTCTCCTTACTTGAGAAAGGACGTACTGGCACTGGAGGGTGTGCAGAGGAGATTCACTAGGTTAATCCCAGATCTGAAGGGGTTGGATTATGAGGAGAGGTTGAGTAGACTGGGACTGTACTCATTGGAATTTAGAAGGATGAGGGGGGATCTTATAGAAACATTTAAAATTACGAAGGGAATAGATAGGATAGATGCGGGCAGGTTGTTTCCACTGGCGGGTGAAAGCAGAACTAGGGGACATAGCCTCAAAATAAGGGGAAGTAGATTTAGGACTGAGTTTAGGAGGAACTTCTTCACCCAAAGGGTTGTGAATCGATGGAATTCCTTGCCCAGTGAAGCAGTTGAGGCTCCTTCATTACATGTTTTTAAGGTAAAGATAGATAGTTTTTTGAAGAAAAAAGGGATTAAGGGTTATGGTGTTCGGGCCGGAAAGTGGAGCTGAATCCACAAAAGATCAGCCATGATCTCATTGAATGGCGGAGCAGGCTCGAGGGGCCAGATGGCCTACACCTGCTCCTAGTTCTTATGTTCTTATGGTGGAAATTGCAAAGAATTAAGAACCTCTACTAGTCAAAGGTGTCAATTAGTCAAACATGGTATCAAAAAGATAAGCTGAGTAGAAAATAAAAGTTGAGAATGGTTAACAAAGGAGGCAGAATTTGGCTGTATGGACCAATGGGATGAGATTAATTATTTAAGTATTTAAGGTACAATATTAAAAATATTTTCAGTACATTAGTGGTTTACAGCTAATGGGTTCAAGATATAAATTAAAACTTCAACACAATCCTTCCAAGGGAGACAGAAATTCTTCTGAAGGGCAGAAGTGGTGGGATGCGGTGACTGATTTCTGCCCTTGTAATGCTCTCACTGATGGGAGCTGGTGGAGTTTACGTCCACTGTGATAAGTTCTGGAAGTGGTAAGGAGATGACAGAAGGCATTCCTGTCCTAATCCAGAGAAGCTGCGCCTCAAACTCAGGATTCAGTATAGGTTGAGCAGAAATTCCTGCCCAGTGTTCTGGGGCTAAGAACTCCAATTCTTCATACTACTGGCAATGATTCTGGTGGCCCTGATACTGCAAATTTTCCTCTGGTCCATGAGTCTTACAATTCTAGTGCAAAATAACATCAGAAACTTGTTTCTGCTTACCTTCTGTCCGTTAGCCAGCCAAATGAAATGTTGCCAACAATGTCTACGATGCCTAGTATTGACATTAAGAAGGCTGCTTGTTGTTGGCTGACCCCAGAGCTTACCGCATATGGTACAAGATGCACAAAAGGAGTGCTGCAGCCATAGGCTAAAAACAGCAACGATGCACCAAACACAAGGAAGTCTGGTGTCAGGAGGAAGGCGTATTCTTTATATGACGGGCAGCAGCTACAGAATTGCTTGTTACATCTCTCTTTCCTGATGAAACTTGAATCTGCAGTAGGGCTGGGCAGCTGAGGGTCATCACAGTGTGTGTTATAGCTGCATTCCTCAGAAATTTTTCTTCTTGCGATATTACTGATGGTGGAACTGGGCAGATCCTCGGTAAGAGTGAGGGGCCGTAGCAAAGCACCGCAGACACAGATATTAGCAACAAGGCCTCCAAGGATCAATAATGCCCCACGCCAAGAGTACTGTTCAATCAGCAGCTGAACCACTGGGGCTAAAACAAAAGTTCCAATTCCACTTCCTGACATGGCCAACCCATATGCCATAGCTTTCCTCTTACAGAAGTACTTTCCCACAATTGATATGGCTGGAGAATAAGCTAAAGCATATCCGCAACCTGGAACAGAGAACAATTATTTTTTTATTATGAGACATGTTTTGCTACAGAAAGCCAGATGATAAAGAATAAAGCTACACTTTATCGGTTTGATTTACAGAGATACACATGCCAAACTTGCACCTTCCAACCCGGCAACCACGGCTTCAGATTGCTTCAATATAAAGAAGCATAAGTCAATCCCCAAATTGAATCCCCAGTTACTGTCCACCAGCTGAACACTAATAAATATTCAATGATTTTATCATCTGCAATACGCACTCCTTTATCCAGTTGTTTTTGCTTTCATCTTTCGGACCGCCAGTAACTTAAACAGGCGTTCTCAAATAGAGATCCCTGGTCAAATAGAGGTCCTCAAGAAACCTCAGGGTTCCACTGGTTTGTTTGGCAATTGGAGCAGTCCGGCAATACAATTGTATGCATAGTCAATTCAGGTTCTTACCGCCGGACACCAGCTCCACTTGGTCGACAAGTTCCTTTGCCTGTTTATTAACGGTAGTAACAGCAGCATTTAGCTCGATAAATGTCCCTTTCTTTGATTCAGTCCTATTCTGTGCACACTCACAACACACTCAACCCTTAAATAAAAGTGGGAGTTGTCACTTCGCTTCAGGGGCATTAAAACCTGGATTGGGGTGGGCAAAGCAGGGTTTGTCAGCCCTGAAGTTGCCATGACAGCGCGAGCCCCCATTTCAACTCTTTTCTTTACCCTTGCGTTGAGTCACCCTGGCTGGGATTCTCTGACCCCCCACCTCCGGGTCTGAGTATCCCCAGGGGGAGGCGCGAATCCCGCCCTGACGCCAGCTGCCCTATTTTCCGGCGCCGTTTTTTGGGTGGTGGCGGGATTCCCACCATGCCAGTTGGGGGCCGTTGACAGCGGCTCCCCCGGCGACTCTCCGGCCCCGATGGGCCAAGTGGCCGTCCATTTTTGGCCAGTCCCGCTGGTGTAAATTACTCACCTCATGCACGGCGGGACCCGGCAGGTGAGTATGTGGGGACGGTTCGCAGGGGGGGCGCGGGGGGATCCGACCCCGGGGGAGCCCCTATGGTGGCCTGACCCATGATCGGGGCCCACGGATATGTGGGCGGGCTTGTTCTGTGGGGGCACTTCTTTCCTCTGCCCCTGTAGGGCTCCGCCATATTGACCGGGGGGGAGGCAGTGCGGAGAAGACAACCCCTGTTCTTGTGCGGAAATATGCCAGCCAGTCTGCGCATGCACGGAAATACGCCGGTCAATCCTTGCATGCACGGGATCCCGCCGGCTGTTCCGCGCATGTGCGAACTCAGCTGGAGCGGCGCAAACCCTTCCGCCATCCACCTAGCCCCCGAAAGTTTGGAGAATTACTTACTTTCGGGGGCTGTTGACGCTGGAGTGTTTACCGCCGGTTTTCCCACCGACGTGGTGACTTAGTCCCCAGAAGGGAGAACCCTGGCCCCTGTGTTGGTTGGATATATATTTTAAAATGTAAAAAAAAATGCAGGGGGATGGATGAAAGGAGTGTTACTAATTGAATAGCCTATTAAAATATGATTTCAGGTACAATTTATTAATTTATTCCAATGTAGGTAAATTTGACATCATCCATTGTGCACCAATTAGGACTGAAAAGGATTTTTGTTAAATGGTGAAAAGCTGGAAGCAGTGGCGATCTGAAAGATTGTTTGGGGGAGGGGTTAAATTCTGAGAAATTATACAAACTAAGGTTGTGTTACCTCGAATTTAGAAAGTTAAGGGGTGATTTGATCAAAGTTTTCAAGATATAAGGGCACAGGAAGGATAGACAGAGTGGCACAGTGATTAGCATTGCTGTCTCACAGCACCAGGGAGCCGGGTTTAATTCCAGCCTTGGGTGACTGTCCGTGTGGAATTTGCACTTTCTCCCCGTGTCTGCGTGGGTTCCCTCTGGGTGCTCTGGTGTCCTCCCACAATCCAAATGTGTGCATGTTAGGTGACTTGGCCATGCTAAATGGCGCCTTAGTGTCCAAAGATGTGCAGGTTGAGTTGCGGGGATAGGTTGGGAAAGTAGGCCTAGGTAGGGTAGGAATGGATTCGATGGACTGAATGGTGTCCTTCTGCACTTTAGGGATTCTATGGAGTGTATGGAAACTGTTTTCATTGGTTGAGGAGACCAGGACCCGGCAAACTATTGCCCCAACCTCGCTTTCCTCACTACGTCTTGAACTTATTGCGACCTCCCAAGTCTAAGCTATTCGAATCCCTCCAGTCAGATTTCTGCCCCAGTTACAGTACTGAAACAGCTCTTATCAAAGTCGCATGTGATGTCTTATGTGGCTGCAACAAAGTTAAACTCTCTCGCCTCATCCTCCTCACCCCATCTGCAGCCTTTGACCTGGCAGATCACATATTCTTCATCCAATACCTCTCCAATATATCTAATGGTAGCCAGAGAATGAACTCTAATTGTTTCTCTTTCCACTCCTGCTCTATTAATGCTGATATCCCCCAAGGTTCTATCCTTGGCTCTTTCCTATTTCTTATCTACATGCTGCCCTTTGGTAATATCATCCAAAAATTGGGGCTGGTTTAGCACAGGGCTAAAGAGCTTGCTTTTAAAGTAGACCAAGGCAGGCCAGCAGCACGTTCAATTCCCGTACCAGCCTCCCCGAACAGGTGCCGGAATGTGGTGACTAGAGGCTTTTCATAGTAACTTCAGCCTACTTGTGACAATAAGCTATTTTCATTTCATTTCATTTCAAATACAGTCAGTTTTCTCGTCGTTACGAATACAGTTATTTTTTAAATAAAGGCAATTAGGAATGGGCAATAAATGCTGGCCTGGCCAGCGAAGCCTAAATCCCTTTCCATACCCCCAAACTTTTTAATGCGATGGCCAATGGCTGAATCGCGAGTGCAAACAGCGGGGGGGGGGGGACATAGGACATCCCTGCCTAGTCCCACAGTGGAGAGAAAAGTATCTCAAGCTGATATTGTTTGTGCGGACACTCGCCCTTGCCTCCTTATATAATAGCTTTACCCAGTTCACAAATCTTGATCCAATTCTAAACCGCTCCAGAACTGCCATCAAGTACCCCCATTCTACCTGGTCAAACGCCTTCTCAGCATCCAATGCCACAACCACCTCTGTTTCCTTCCCCTCCACCGCGGTGTGCCATAACAACGTTCAACACCCTTCTAACGTTTGAAAAGAGCTGCTTCCCTCTCACAAACCCCGTCTGATCTTCACTTATCACCTTCGGGAGGCATTCCTTCAGCCGACCCGCCAGTACCTTCACCAGTACTTTTGCGTCCACGATTAAAAGTGATTTGGGCCTATACGACCCACACTCCGTCGGGTCCTTATCTTTTTTAAGCAACAGGGAAATTGATGCCTGCCCCAAAGTTTGTGGCAACACCCACTTCTCTATCGCCTCTTCCATCATCCACACCATCAGGGGCACCAGCTTATCCTTGAATCTTTTAGAATATTCCACCGGAAATCCATCTGGCCCTGCCACCTTCCCCGACTGCATCCTCCCAATCGCGTCTTTTATCTCCTGCTCCACTATCGCTCCTTCTAATGTAGCCCTGTCCCCCTCCCCCAATCTCGGGTACACCAACCCATAACTCCTATCTCCCTCAAACATCTCATGTATTACCCTCTGCCGCTCCAACCTCTCCTCTTCATCCACTCTAGCCTCAAACAAGATCACCTCACCCCTCACCACTGCCTTTAGAGCCTCCCAGACAACTGCCTTCGACACCTCACCCGTACAGGAGAAACCTACATATTCCTCAATTACCTTTTCAATTTTATGAGGTGACAGTATTAACACCTTTTCACAATACATTACTGGAAAAGGACAGCTGCTTTTTGAGACACAAAGAGACAAAGAAAACACTGCTATGGGAAAGAAGTGTTTTGTGTTAACAACCGAGAAAGATGCTTGTGAGCATTTGTCTTCTGTTTGAAAAGAATGGACCAGAGTCAACAGAGTTCTTAAACATTTAAAGAACAGGGAATCACTGAGAAGGGCCTTGATGGTGAAGATCAAATCCAGAAAAATCAGGCTTGGTGGAACGACTTTCGAAGGGTACTGGAAGCTTTGGCCTCCTGTTGCAGGGAGAAGTGAGCCTGCTGGAGAACTTGGACACACTGTGGGGCTATTCCTGTAATACTGCAATTCTGCCAGACTCCAGAGCGGTTTTCTAAGATGTATTCTAGTTGCATTAGTTAATGCGAATGCCCCTTTTCTTTAGTTGGAAGTATTAATTGGCTGTTTGTTTAGTTTGTTTGTTACAGTAAAATTCTTAAAACTTGACAGCCTGACTTTTAGTCATTTCCATCGGTTTCTGGGAAATAAATCTTTTTTTTAAAGTTAGCAATCTTGACCAGGGTTGCAATAGCATCTATGCTGACGGTAGCCAGCTCTACCCTTCCACCTCCTGTTTTAACTCCTCCCTGTCACCAATACTGTTGATCTAACATCCATTAATAATGAGCAGAAATGTTCTTCAATTAAATATTGGGAAGATGGAAACCATTGGGCGGGATTCTCAGTTTCAGAAACTAAGTATCGACGCTGGGACTGAATGAATGGACTTCGCTAAATTAACACAGGTCCCAGAATAACTCTTGATGCGTTAATGGGCTAGCACCAGCGCCATGTGGAACTCGACTCATTCCAATGAAAATGGAGTCTGATTTGCTGGAGTCAGGATTGGCACTTGAGAGACTGGCAACCTACATCCGCATATAAGCACTCCACTCCCCAAACACACTCATTCCATCCACAAGGTGGCAGCACTGAGACGCAAAGCTTGAGATCCTGCTGGGCGCCATGGAGGAGAGGTTGGCTGTCCTATGCCCAGGGGTGGGAAGGAGGTTGCCACCCGCTGCCGTACACCAGACCTGGGCTCAGGTGGCAGGCGCCATGTGCCCCATTGCCAGGACCAGACAGCAGTGCAGGAAGAAGCTGCACAAACTCCTAAGGTGAGTAACCAGCACCATACCCCTGGCACCAACCCCCGTCACACACAACTGTAATCCCCCCCCCCCCCACCCCCACCCAGAGGACGACCAAACCCCACCTGCTGGCCATGTGAACTCTCTCCACCCTGCACCACATGTCAATACCAAAACCTCCCATGATGTCCAGATGCCCTGGCCACAAAGGCCACCAGCTGCCCACATCCTGTGCTGCACATGTCCGACTGCCTAACATTGTGCACTTTCTGCCCAGTCCCTGTGCTCCATGTCCGCGAGCATGCAGACCCTGGTCAAGGCGAGAGCATGTTCCAGTTGTCCCAGGGCCTGCTGTAACTAATAGATATAACTCGTAGAGTTGACGAGGGGGTGCCAGTGGATGTAGTATATTTGGCTTTTGACAAAGTCACGCATAAGAGATTAGCATGTAAAATTAAAGCATATGGGATTAAGGATAGTATATTGAGATGGAGAGAAAACTAGTTGGCGGACAGGAAAAAGAAAGTAGGAATTAATGGATTTTTCAAATTGTAGGCAGTGACTAGTGGGGTCACGCTGGGATCGGTGCCAGGGCCTCTGTTATTCACAATATACAATAAATGATTTAGATGTTGAAACAATATGTAATATCTCCAAATTTGCAAATGATACCAAGTTGTTGGTGAGCTGTGAGGAAGATGCAGAGATCCTTCAGTGTGATTCGGACAAGTTGAGTGAGTGGACAAATTAATGCCAGATGCAGTATAATTTGGAGGAATGCGAGGTTATCCACTTTGGGAGCAAAGACGAGAAGGCAGACTATTATCTGAATGGCCATTGTGCAACGACACCTGGGCGACCTCGTACGCATAGGTAAGCGGGCAGGTACAGTAGGCAGTTTAGCACAGGGGCTGGTTAGTACAGGGGCTAGTTTAGCACAGGGCTAAATCGCTGGCTTTGAAAGCAGACCAAGGCAGGCCAGAAGCACAGTTCAATTCCCTTAGCAGCCTCCCCGAACAGGCGCCGAAATGTGGCGACTAGGGGATTTCACAGTAACTTCATTTGAAGCTTACTTGTGACAATAAGTGATTTTCATTTCATTTCAATTCAGTAAAGAAGGCAAATGGTATGCGGGCCTTCGTTGCGAGAGGATTCGAGTACAGGCGCAAGGATGTCTTGCTTCAATTCTACAGGGCCTTGGTAAGGCCACACCTGGAATATTGTGTGCAGTTTTGGTTTCCTTATCTGAGGAAGGATGTTCTTGCTTTAAAGGGCATGCATGAAGGTTTACCAGACTGATTCCTGGGATGGCGGGACTGGCATATGAGGAGGGATTTATCCATTAGGATTGTATTCGCTAGAGTTCAGAAGAATGAGGCGGGATCTCATAGAAACCTATAAAGTTCTAACAGGACTAGGCAGAGTAGATGCAAGAAGGATGGTTCCCAATGGTGGGTGTGTCCAGAACCAAGGGTTACAGTGTGAGGATCTGGGGTGGACCAGATAGAACAGAGATTAGGAGAGTGGTCGGCCAGTGGAATTTGAGACCAAAACATTGTCGATGGGATTCTCTGCTGGAGGGATTCCCCATTCCGCTGGCAGCCCACCCTCACTGCTTGAAAATCTTCCAGCTTACACCGAGGTTGCCGGCAATGGGGAGCTGCGGGGGAGGGCGGACGCTGTCCATGTTACCGGATGGCTGATCGCTGGTCAGAGGCAGATTATCTCAAGGTAGGTCCATCAAACTTCAGCATTACTCACTGGTACCATGATGTGTTAGATATGCTGGGTCTACGAGGACTGCGTTGGCTGCAGTAGAGAGAGAGACAGGCTTCCAACACTTGAAGAAATGCAACTCGATTTTATTGAACAACTAACTATAATACATGCTTAACTGTGGGTTGACACTATGCTGAGTTGACTGGAGACATGAAGCTAACCTGACCAGACTAACTGGCTACCACATGGTGTATGTTCTAGTTGCTGCCCATGAGCTCTGACTGTCTCAGAGGCTGGATCCCAAGAGAGCAGGAAAACTAGTGCCCTCTGGCTTTATAGTGGTTGTGTCCTGTCTGGTGATTGGCTGTTGTGTTCTGTGTGCTCACTGGTCATCCTGTGTGTCAATCACTGCCTGTCTGCACACTATCAGATACCTGGATGTATATTATGACACTGACAGCCTCTGGGGTCCATATTGCAGAGCCCTTCCAGGCCGATCAAGGTAGTGGCAACACATTTCAGGAAGCTCAATGGTGTGCTTGATGATGGCTCTGGTGGACACATGGGTTTGATTACAGCACTCCTCTGCCTCACTCTGGGAATGCCTCGCTGGTATCATCAGCCTAGGGGAGAGCTTCTGTCACCGTAAATCGACCCATCAACCTGGGCTGGGGCTTCAAAATGTTCTGGGAACCATGAGATATGCAAGATGTTTGCAACATGACAACTCCCTGCAAAATGGGTACAGACCTGCATTATTCTTCTCCTGTGGTCACAGGCCAGTTAAACATTCATGGAGTGACACCCTTAACAGTTTACAAATGACTGTTCCCAAGGAGCTTTAATGGCCACATGAGTGCAGTCAATGGCACCTTGTAATCGAGAAAGCTCAGCAGTGACGTTGAGCGCTAACTTTTCAGCTTGTCTGTCTTCTTCAGTGGCGGAGTGGATAAAATCCACTGTGGCATGAAAAATGAGAGCATCGGTCTCCTCCTTCATGTGTGGCAGCCTTTGAGATGCGACATATGTCATGTGTCTCACTCTAGAAACCACCACTGGCATAAAAATTGAAAGCCGCTGCAACCTTGAGGGCCATTGGTATGAGGTTCCCAACAAATCCGCACGGCTGCCTGTCTCGAAGAAAAATCCAATGTGCCTCAGTGACAATTTTCTGGGACAAGATATTTAATGTCACTTTTTTGAACACTGGAGAGTTTCTCACTGGTTTAGTCCACACTTAGAATTTGTTTTAGCATTGGGGAGCTGAACTCAGAGATCGGGACGCCATTTTGAAAGGGTGCCCCGATCTCGAAGTGAGCTTGTGGATCCCCCACACCCTCCACCCATGGGTAATGTCACCGCTCACACAGATGGGCACTATCCCACACACCCCCAAGGGAGGACACCCCTCCATGGGGTCCCTGGGGATTCCCGCTCGCTAGATACCCCAAAGCCCTCTTGCAGCACCCCTTCTCTTCCAGAACCCCCACCCATCACCCCCAAACTCCCAGAGGCCCCTACTTACCTGCCCTGCACTCCCACACCCTTCAAACCCCCCATCCACCCTCATTTCATGGGCATGACCCCCCCCTTGGCCCGTGGCCCTTTGCAGTGCCACCGTAGCACCTGGTCACGCTTACACCGCCACCTTGGCACCCAGGGAGGGCTCCTGCCTGCTTGGCAGTGAGATCTGGACACCTTGGCAGTGCCACGGTGCCAGCTGGGCAGTGTCAAAGTGCCTACATTCCAGAGGGAGGGCCAGAAAGCCACCCTGCATTACTCTGATCACACAGGGGTTCCCCAATGGCCCGGGAGATTGTGCTGTTCCGCCTGGTTCACATTTATGTGGACCAGCACTGATTGGCGTCTGGCTGCAGCCTCCCTCGGGAGGCCGGAGAATCGACGGAGGCAGGTGGATCACAGGCAGCTAGGTCGCAAGTAGATTTACGACCTACTTCTGGGAGCGGTGTTTGGCCCCGCCCATTTGGGGCGGAGTTTTGATTCCGACATCTCGCGTGACTCCGGTGAATCCCGCGAGGGGTGGAGGTTATCGGGAGGCTCGCTGCAGTCCTCTCCTGAGATTCTCTGGCCGCGTTGTGCGCTCATTTGAGCACAATGCAACTAGACAATTGTGCCTTATATGTTTCAATGAGATCACCTCTCATTCTTCTAAATTCCAAAGAGTAGACTCCCCACCTGTTTAACCTTTGCTCATAAGCCAATCCATCCATACCAGGGATCATCATCGTGAACCTTCTCTGAAAGCCTGCAATGAAATAATATCTTCAATAAGGGGACCAAAACTGCCCACATTACTCCAGTTGTGATCTCACCAGTACCTTGTACAGTTGCAGCAAGACTTCCCTCCTCTTATACTCCAACCCCATTGAAATAAGGGCCAACATTCCATTAGCCGTCCTGATTACTGGCAACACCTGTGTGTTTTGTTATGCTCTTGGCGTAGCATAAGCTGCTTCCTTGATGTACACTCTGACAAAGGAAGGTTCAGACTTGGAGATAGCTTTAACACATTTATTAAACTGTTAACGATTCTCCTACTTGGATTCGACTCTCCTGTTAATCCTGCTACAGCTACTCAGACTGACGAACCAGTCTGCTACAATCCAGGTGGTGGGTGTGATGTGTTTCAAATCAACCCTGTCTGTGCTCACTAAATGTCTCCACTGGAAAGAGGAAGATCATGTGTTCTGTGTCCTTATATATGGGTTTGTGTCATGCCCTACTGTGGTAGTGTCACCTCTGTGCGTGTCTTGAATGCCCATTGGTCGTGCCCTATCTTACTGACCTATTGGTTGACTTTCTTTGTGTCATGATGTCTCTGGTGCTCCCTCTAGTGTCTATCTAGTCTACGTATATTTACATTAACCCCTTATGTATTTACAGTGATGCATATCACTACATCCCCCTTTTTTCGTGTTACATATTTTCTGTACAGTGTTAAAGAAAATTGAACAAAAACAGGTAGATAAGTGATGCTATGTACAAGTTATGATGACTGTGATGACTATACAATAGTATACAAGACCAAATAATAGTTGCAATGACTTTGAAGATAAAACAATACAAAATAAAAGTTGTAATCTGGTATAGAAGTGTCAATGGTGACGTTGTCATTCCTTTGTGAATGCCATCAGTGTCCTGGTGTTTGGTCATCAGGAGATGTTCAAGTGTTCAAATCACTTCATTGGCTGATTTGGAGTCTTTTTCTTTTTTTTCCAATGCTTATGGTAGCAATTCTGGATGGCATCAGTCCTGAAAGCCAGGTTGCCTGTTGGTAGTGCAGCAAACGTGAATTGGTAAGATGCAGCGTCCTGCCATGGTATGCCATTGTACTGAGCTGAGCAGTAACAGTGTCCCTCATTTACAGAGTTGTACCATGTCGCACCAGTCGTAGTTCCATTAGTGTTGTTGTCATGCTTGTTGTCGATGTTGTTGCCTTTGGCAGGCTTCTTGTTATTGTCTTTGATGTTGTTGTTGTGTTGGTTAGTTGTGTTGTCGTGTTTGCTGCACTCAAGGACCACACTCTGTGGATAATACGAGTCCTTCACACAGTTACTCGTGTCAGCGTCCTTGCTAGCATCTGCTGTCTCCTTGAGCGTGCCGTCACTGAGTCCGCGGCGCTCCCCATCTGGAGTCATGTCCGGCTTACTTGAATCAGTTTTGGCTTGTCGATGCTCCCCGTCTGGAGTCTGGTCTGTTTCACCTGAGTCAGTTTTGGCTTGTCAATGCTCCCCGTCTGGAGTCATTTCAGGTTCACTTGAAGCCTCTGAGGTTTCTTGATGCTCCACGTCCGGAGTCAAAACGTTCAGTAATTAATTTGCTTGTGGAGAGGCTCAAGCGAATGAGGTTTGAAGTAACGTGGTGTCACCGGAGTCACCAGTAGTCTCACTGTGAAAGTCTCTACACATTCTAGCTGAGGTCTGTCACGTTGCACATCTGGTATGGGAAGTGGGATGCCATCGTCACTTGGCGCACATACAGTGGGTAGAGTGACAGTGTCTTCTTGCTGTTCACTTGAGCGTGGTAGACTGTCATAGTCTGCTTACTGTACACTTGAGCATGGCAGACTGTCATAGTCGTTCTGGTGTTCACTTAAGCATGGCAGACCTGCATCGTCTGCTGCTGGCTGCTCAGAGGAGGTTGCTAGACACTTATGGTCTTGTTCATGCAAGGACTGCGTTCTGGAGTCTTGCGTTCCTTCCATCATGGAGTCCATCCACGAGCTCGCTGTGGAGGCTTGGGTCACTCCCTCTGTGGAGTCTTGCAGCGTTCCCTGTGTGGAATCGTGTATTGGTCTCACTGTGGAGACTGTCATCACTTCTTGTTCATGCAAGGACTGCGCTCTGGAGTCTTGCTTTTCTTCTATCATGGAGTCTGCCCACGAGCTCGCTGTGGAGGCTTGTGTCACTGGAGTCACTTTCTGTGTGGAGATGTGCAGTTGTCTCACTGTGGAGTCTTTCATTGCTCTCTGTGTGGAGGCTGGGTCCCTTCGCGGTGCGTGGACCACTCTCTGTGTGGAGTCGGGGACTGTTCGCGGTGCGTGGACCACACTCTGTGTGGGAGCAGGCCACTCTCTGGGGGCTTGTACCGCTCTCTGTATCTTGGCGTCAGGCTGCAGCATAATCCTGAACTCACGAGTCAGGATGTCATATATGCTGGGCTGAGGATTCCCCAATCCGAAGAACTCGTCGTCGGGGTTACTTCAATGTACACTTCTAGTTGAGGTTCGGATTTGGTAATGGGGTAGCCATCTCCCAAGGTGAATTCTTCGTCTGAGTCGTTGTCTTCCAAGACCATATCACCTTACTGCATGTTGCAGGGTTCTGCAGAGGTTACTTTCAGCTACTGGTCGAATTTCAGGCATTGTGCTGTCGTTCCAGGTGAAAGAATCTTGTTTTGAGGCTTAAAAATTTTTTTCCGCGCTTTGGGACATTTCCCCTTTAAGTGGGCGTGGTCCGGGGCCTCTGACGTCATGAAGTGTGTGTCGTAGAGCATAGGAAGAGATTGTGCATGCGCAGATCGCTGTTCCTTTATTTGGGGCCTTTTTCGCAATTGCGCATGCGCGGCTTCTCACACATACACAAACGGGCCTTCCCGTTCTGTGCGCTTGTCGCGCAACTGTGCATGTGCGGCTCCTTTTCCAAGATGGCTGCAAATCAAAACTGCCGTTTGTTGCTGCAAGCCTACCTCATGGTGAGTGTTGGCGCCTCTTTTACCTTTTTTTCTTGTATCTTCCTTGCTGAATTCTTGGAATTTGTCCAGGACTGCCTGGAAGTCACTCTTGTTTTGCCCCTTTGAGTATTTGAAGGACTGGAAGATTTCAGCTGCTTCTGGACCCGCAATGGTGAGTAGCAGCTTTATTTTCTCTGCATCCGCCACGCCATCTAGGTCGGACGCTACCAGGTAGATCAAATCAACCCTGTCTGTACTCACTAAGTGTCTCCATTGGAATGAGGAAGATCATGTTGCTGTGTCCTTATCTGCCTGAACGCACGCCAGTTTTCACTGAGATTGCCTTGGTACCTGAGCTGCTGTGGAACCGGAATCTCGAACATCATTTGCCTGGGTGCCGTCGCTGGTAGTCACTGTCTGCTGAGTTGTAACTATATGGATTTAAACAGCTACTCACTGTTACCATGTTTTGTTATGCTCTTGATGTAGCATAAGCTGCTTCCTTGATGTACACTCTGACAAAGGAAGGTTCAGACTTGGAGATAGCTTTAATACATTTATTAAACTGTTAACAATTCTCCTACTTAGATTCGACTCTCCTGTTAATCCTGCTACAGCTACTCAGACTGACGAACCAGTCTGCTACAATCCACGTGGTGGTTGCGATGTGTTTCAAATCAACCCTGTCTGTACTCACTAAGTGTCTCTACTGGAAAGAGGAAGATCATGTGTGCTGTGTCCTTATATATGGGTTGGTGTCATGCCCTACTGTGGTAGTGTCACCTCTGTGTGTGTCTTGAATGCCCATTGGTCGTATCTTACTGAACCATTGGTTGACTTTGTGTCATGATGTCTCTGGTGATCCCTCTAGTGTCTATCTATCTACATGTATTTACATTAAACCCTTGTGTATTTGCAGTGATGCATAACACCACACTGTGTGCTAGCTTTCTGTGTTTCACCTACAATTACCCCCAAGTGTCTTTGTGTTGACGCTTTCTGCAGTTTTTCTCCATTTAAATAATACTCTGTTCTTTTGTTCTCCATCCAAAATGAAAAACTTGACATTTTCCCACTTATACTCCATTTGCCAACGTTTTGTCTACTTAGTTAACCTATCAATATCTCTTTGCAAACTGTCTGTATCTTTCTCACAACTTGCCTTTTCACCTATATTTGTGTCGTCTACAAATTTGGCAACAGTACATTCGCCTACTTCCTCCAAGTCTTTTATATATATTGAAAGTGGGGAGAAAGGGGTATTTTTCAGGATGGCAGCCAGTGACTAGAGGTGTGCCACAGGGGTCTGTGCTGGGACCACAACTTTTCACTCTATACATTAATGATCTGGAAGAAGGAACTGAGGGCATTGTTGCTAAGCTTGAAGATGATACAAAGATATGTAGAGGGACAGGTAGTATTGAGGAAGCAGGGAGGCTGCAGATGGACTTGGACAGACTAAGAGAGTGGGCAAAGAAGTGGCAGATGGAATGTAATGTGGTAAAGTGTGAGGTTTTGCACTTTGGTAGAAAGAATAGACATATAGACTATTTTTGAATTCCTTCAACCAGAGGTTGATGAATCTGTGGAACTCTTTGCCGCAGAAGGCTGTCGAGGCCAAATCACTGAGTGTCTTTAAGACAGCGATAGATATGTTCTTGATTAATAACGGGATTGGGTGAATGAGCTCCATGGTTACAATAGTAATTGCGCTGTGAGACTGGGTAGATATGTGCTCATTCATGCTTCTCATCTATTTAACTATTTAGTAGAGTCCTTGTAAACAGTCAATTGTACTCATAATGAACTCCAGCCACCTAAATGATCCTCCTCTCAATTTGATTTGTGATCCTTGCAATTGAACACGTGTATTGAGCGAGCCACAGACAGTGGTGTAAATCACATTCAAAACCTAATGCTAACCTCCCCACCCCATCACATTCATGGTTTCTCCATCAACCTTGACGCATCCAACATAATCTTTCCTCTCTCCCCTGTTACCATTGAACCTGCTGGACCCGATTACCATGTCCCCACACATCCAGCTCTCCAACCCACCCCCCGTTGCCTACATGTATGATCATCTCAATGCCCATTCTGACCCTGAAACTTCCTATTATCCTCCTCTATGCTGTTGCTTTCTCCCGTAACCCAACCCATGGGGCCTTCCAATGCCCGGTCCCAACTCTGGAGATGCCTCTTGAAAAATGCAATTACCCCTCAAGCCCACCCAACACCCTCAATTCAGAACCTCGCCATTGATAGTATCGATCATGCCCTGTAGGTCCTTTATTCATCTTTCAATCCCTGCGTGTCCACCCCCACCCACACCCAGGATGCTAGTTTCTTCCCCCCATCGCAGTTCCCTGCACCCGAACACCAACACTTCACTACCTTGTGCCACAGAGATCAACGTGGAAACCCATTTATCTTTGTCACGACCCCTGGTACAAGTCACCTCCACACAATTGTGAACCAGGTGCCACGAGATTTTCATGCATTGCTGATTTTATTCTCAGGGTAGGACTTTATTGAAAACTGTTTCACATTAATGAGCACTCCTGGACTGAAAATATTTTACCAATACAAACTTACCACAGGCCAGTGTGTAGCTCAACACACTGCAAACAGGCCACTGACCTTATCGCTGCAGCTCAACTATCGGGAAATGGAAATTTTGCATCCCACCTCATTGAGTCATACAAACATACAAATTAGGAGCAGGAATAGGTCACTGGGCCTCTTGGACCTAGCCCTCCACTCAATAAGATCACGGCTAGTCTGATTGTATCCTTAACTCCACATTCCCGTCAACCCCTAATAATCTCTGACTCCCTTGCTTATCAAGAACCTTACCAAGTTACCCACATGCCACATTTCCCACTGTTGTGAGCTCCGAGGAATTCCCTCACCTTTAATTTTAAATACCCTCTCTGAACCTCTCCACCTGTTTTTCCTTCTATTAGCAGTTTCTGAAAACCTACCTCATTTTTTGAGCTTTTGCTCACCTGCCCTAATATCTCCTTATGCGGCTCAGGGTCAGACTTTACATTCCAAAGCTCCAGTACTTTGTTACACAAAACATTTTTTATGAATACAAGTTGCCATGTCTCAAATCACTCATATACAGTATCCCAACATGTTATTCTGAAGTCAGGAACTTAAAGCCCAAAGCAGGAAGCAAATAATCGACTGAAGAAAGTCATACTCATTTTTCCAATATCCCATCTGAAAATATCTATCCGGATAAAAGAGTCAGCAGGAATCTCCAGGATAAAATAGGATCGCCAGTCAAGTGGAATCGCAGCTCAACGTTTAAAGCTGGTTTTCGAACCCAAGCATCGCATCAATTTAACATTGGAGGATGAGCAAACCTATTTCATTTACAATATCTATGGGCCCTAAGGAGCACACTGAATTTAGCTTTCGCAAGTTCAATTAAAATGGACTTGTCAGTATTTCCAACTGGCTGGAACCCCAATTCATTGAACACGAGCAATGAATGCCAAATAATATCAGGTGGCATGTAGATTTTGGCAATCCCTGATAATGATAGGGAGTCCATGGAGACATATTTTGCAGTTTTTAACCATAATTAATAATTATCTTTATTATTGTCACAAGTTGGCTTACACTAACACTGCAATGAAGTTACTGTGAAAAGCTTCTAGTCGCCACATTGCGGCACCTGTTCAGGTTCACTGAGGGAGAATTTAGAATGTCCAATTCACCTAACAAGTACGCCTTCCGATTTAGAGTGTTGGGATCTCTGCAACCCCCCACCCGCCCTTCCCCACCTCACACATGTAGCATGTCCTGTGGCGGTGGAGACATCCCGCCATTAGCCAGCAGTGGAATCTTCTTGTCCCGCTGCTGTCAGCAAAGTTTCTCATTATTCGTACCGTCACTGCCAGGGAACCCACGGCAGAGCGGTCATTGTCTGTGGGACCAGAAGGTTCCTCCGGTGTGAAATGTCACAAAATCTGTCCGACTACTACAGCTGCAGCCCACACAAAAATGTATTCTAGTCATCTTCCAGGACTATAATGGTTCAATGACAATCTAACCCACACTCTAGTGCCATTCACCATTTTGCCTCATGCTGCAAGGCGGGAAGCTACCTTTTTTAGCTCTTCAACTTTATAAGTGCTGTTCCCATTGTCTCTCTGACCTTTCTCAATCTCGAGTGCCTCTGAAGGCTTTATAGCAGTTAACCAAATTGATAAAGTAATTATAATTCTTACCTGTCAGGACTCCCAGTGATAGATAGAGATACTCCAGGCAAGTAGCGAATGAGCTGAGAATGAGGCCAGCAGAAGCTAACACTCCTCCAAGAATCACTGCCACTCTCGTGGAATACCGATTGCTAATAATACTCCCAACAGGTGCTAAAAAGGACAACGGGAGAAACATAGTGAAAAAGATTAAATGGCACTGTAACCTTCTCTGCTTTTGCCCTCTATACAAATGCAAAAAGTCAAATGAAACTCAACATAAATTTCTAAGTCTCATGGAACAACTGGAAAGGCACTTTATGGTGATAATCGTTATCCTACCTTAAGATCTTCACCTAGTGCTACTAAATCTTCATCCATGTGCAGTCTAATCCCACCTATGTCCGCTTTAGCTTGGCCACATTCCAGAGACGTATTATTCCTGCCAGGCCTCTTCTCCCACTGCTGACGGATAGATACCAAAACTCCTCCTTTCAATGCTCTCACACTCCATGTTTACCCCCCAGATATATTGTTTTAGCCAGGGATACCCTCCACAATTTAAAATCCTGCAACGCCTCTTCTCATTTTTGTCAAACTTGTGTAAAGCAAATAGCACATTCTATCCTTAACTCCAAGTTTCCCCTCTGCAGTGCTGTCAATATCTGAATGAACCACAGGACCTGTGAACAGAACTCAGAATCTCCATTGTACGACAGTCCCGCACTTTAACATTCCTCTGGTAAGGACCATCCTCTTGGTTGTGATACTGAAATAAAAGCTACCAGAATATAACCATCCCATGCCAAACTTATTCAATCAAACTTCCAATACTCCGTAGACAAATCACTTAATTGTCCTTGTTCAGTCCCTTAGTGAAAGTCTTTGCCTGGTCTCCAAGTCCTAGGCTGTACCCCTGTGGCTGCAGACTATCAGTCAGGAAGACGGTGGATTGATATGCAGGATGCCCTCATGCAGTTTGAGGCCTAGAATGCCCAGCTTCATACTGCACCACCTTGGCACCATCTGAGTGGCTGACAGGTAACACTAGGGGCACTGGCAGAGTGGCAGTGAGGGCACCAATCAGTGGACAGTGGGTTCAGGCTCCACGGAGGCACTGTCACAGCCCCTGGGGTGGTGCCCTCAGCAATCCTAGAAATCTGTTGGAGATCAAATTGCTGGACTGCTGTAAGACCCTGAGAACCCCTTTGGCACTGGTATCTCTTACCGTGATAGCAGTAGTATGAGCCTGCATGGCTCAGAGTCCAGATTCCAGAGGACTTAAGATGATTTCAGTCTAAGCCTTCGTTGGAGCACTCAGACATTGGGTGGTTTCTACTTATTCTGCAAAGAAAGCTGAGACCACAGCCATCAGACTCTGCATCATGATCGGGTGTGCACAAGTGTTCTCATGAAGGTGGTCACCACTCCCACACTCAAAAGAATGGTCTCCAAGCTCTGCGCAAATGCAAAAAATCTAATAGAACAAAACAGAAATCTCTGAACTCATGAATCACCTGGAAAGGCACTTTGTGATGATAAGGGTTGTGCCAAGATGGTGCCTGACTCTTCCCTCCACCCTGGCTGTGGTGATAGGTTCTGCGAAAGGCTTGCCAATGTACCAAGCATTTCAGCGTACACGCCCCCCAAAGTGTCATTCGCTGCCCAGCTGAATTCCCTATCTCAGTCCTCTGCAACATAACTGAGGTGAGCCCTGAACCTACAGGGAGCCATCACCAGAGTTATTCCTTCCTGGCTGCAGAGCTCTCGTATCCAGTGACTCATCACATGCAGTTCCTGCCTCTATGCTCCCCTCCAGATGTCACTTCAAAAATCTTCTTCGATGGTCAAGGCTATCACAGAGGCGCGAGTCACGCTTGATGCAGATTGTTGGTAGGTGAGCGAATGGGGTGTAGTGAATGGAGCCGTGTGTAAGGTTAGAAATTCCTTGGTGAGGATGTAGCACCTGAAGACGCCTTCAATGAGATGGTCCACCCGTGAGAGGTCATCAAACGTTTTGTGAAAATACATACATGTCCTCAAAGTTGGACTGCTGGCACTGAGCTTGACAACTATCGGCTTCCTTTACTTTCGAGTGTCTGACTGAAGGTCCTCCAAAATGAATTACACCACGTCGACTTTAAGGAGTAGCAGGTTGGCTTTAAGTGGTACTAGCCTTGCACGACCTCCTACTGCCACTCAGCAGCACCAGTAGTACTGGGCTACAAGCTGCAATCACTATAATCAGCTGGTAGCACAGAAACTGCCTGCTGCCTGCATTACTTTGAACGGATGTGGGTTAATCGCATGCCATTATCGCCAAGCCCAGTTTTGGGGCTATTAAAGTTTTAGTCCTGAGTCTTTGCTTTCCCTGAAAAATAGAATGGGAAGATAATTGGGGCAAATTGGAAGAGCAACTGATGAAACCACAAATAAAACAATGTCCATAAACTCTTACAAAATCATACCTTATTAAATGGAGGGACTGGTCAGTCACTAGGTGCTCCACACCAATGGACAGAATTGGAAGTATCTTTTAGACAGTAGAAGGATATCAGATAGCAGCAATATCCTGCAGATTGTAAGCAATTATGCTTTCAAATGGCTGCCAAAAACGTTTTCTCATTCGTCACAGCACATGCTGTAATTTAATAATTTGTTTAAGTCATAACCACTATTTTGAGCGCTAACAAAATGCCACTTTTGGAACTAGTCATAAGAATCTGATAGCAAATGAATAGTGGGTAAAGACTGGCACACTATGACCTTTGCCTTCAGTAGTTTTGGTTAGTGCTGCACAGCAAATTCAGAACCTTGCAATCTGCAATGGAACTTCAAGCTTATTCCATGGTCTGACCAGATGTAACAACACATCTTCACTTGTGGCCAACCCACATACTTTAACACTTAATAATTGCCTGATGCATCACCAGTGTGTCTTGCTTTAACTTTCCAAGTGTCGTTCCAGGTTGCAAAGACTGCCAGAAATATTAAAATTTCTACTGATAATTTCACTTCTTGAACAAAATACTCCTTTGGCAGCTGCTTGCAATTTTAAACTTCACTTCACCTCATTCCTGCATGGTAATAAGTTGTATCCAGGTAGGAACCTCATTGCTGATTAGAAGGGCAAGGGCAGTGTTGATTCATCACAAATCAAGTCTATTACATAGAACATAGAACATACAGTGCAGAAGGAGGCCATTCGGCCCATTGAGTCTGCACCGATCCACTTAAGACCTCACTTCCACCCCAACCCTGTAACCCAATAACCCCTCCTAAATGTTTGGACACTAAGGGATAATTTAGTATGGCCAATCCACATACCTGCACGTCTTTGGACTATCATTGTGGAAACTCTTGAAATGACGGGATCAAAACATCTTTAGCTTTGCTGCCTGATCTGCTCCAACTGTGTTCAAGCTTATTCCATAATTGTTATTTATTTTATGTTAGTTTTGTACTAACATACAGTTCAAAACTTCTTTGAGATATTTACCAACAATATCTACCTTGTAGTTTTTCACATCTTCATTGGGTTGATTGTAATTCCCCCTCTCCTCACTACTCATCCAACACCACCTCCCGCACTGCCGCCCCCCCCCCCCCCACCCCCTCCCAGATATCAGGCAGGAAGGGGCTGTTAAAATAGATTTCACCCCACTCCTGTCCAGATACAGCCTACTCTAATTTTGAAGATTTAGACCTGACACAAGTCTCTTTATATATATATTGGATTCCAATGACATAATTAACACAGGAACGTATTTCAAGCTGGGGGTCTGAGCAGAGGAACAGTGATGGATCCCACCCACCCCCTTGCCCACCTAACCACTCTTCTTCAACCACGCCAACCTTGCCAGGCTTAACTGCCAGGTCCACAGTGAGGAGCGACGCCATAAGTTTGAACATTTTTAGTTACTTCCGCATGAGGTATAAGCATGAGTACTCATCTAGGTCCTGGAGTATTAAGTTGAAAGAAAATGCATCACAGGAGGCAAAAGTCAGTGATAGCCCTGAAGAGAGGGGATAAGTTCAGAATCCAGCAAAAGAAGACTAAAAAGATAATAAAGAGAGAGAAAATAAACTACGAGGACAAACTAGCGAGGAATATAAAAACTGACAATAAGAGATTCTTTAAATATTTAAAAAGGGAGTGGTCAAAGTAAATAGAGGCCACTTGGAAAATGAATCTGTGGAGATGGTTGTGGGGAACAAGGAAATGGTGGCGGTGTTGGAGGTAGCATATTGGGATGAATAGAGAATTGGCTAAAGGACAGGAAACAGAGAGTGGGCATAAGGGGTTCGTTTTTAGGTTGGTGACTTGTAACCAGTGGGATTCCATAGTGCTCAGTGCTGGGACCGCAACTGTTTACAGTATATTTAATGACTTGGAAGAAGGAAGCAAATGTACTGTAGCCAAATTTGCAGACGTCACAATAATAGGTGGAAAGGCAAGTTGTGAGATGGATATGGACAGTTTGCAAAAGGAATATTAATAGGTTAAGAAAGTGGGTAAGAAGTTGGCAAATGGAGTATAAAGTGGGAAAATATGAAGTTGTTCATCTTGGAAGGGAGAACAAAAGAACAGAATATAATTTAATTGGATAAAACTGCCGACAGCTGCAACACAAAGGGACTTGGCCTGTACTTGTACACGAAAAACAAAAAGCTAGCACACAGGTGTAGCAGATAATCAGGAAGGCCAATGGAGTGTTGGTCCATATTTCAAGGCAGTTGGAGTATAAGAGTAGGGATGTCTTGCTGCAACTGTACAAGATACCTGAGACCACAAAGACCGCATATGGAGTACTTTGAGCAGTTTTGGGCCCCTTATTTAAGATCAAAGAAGTTCACTAGGATGTTCCTGATATGGAGGGATTGAGCAAGGTTAACAGATGAAGACTCTGCTCTCTGGAATTTAGAAGATACAGAAGTGATTTCATTGAAACATATAAGATTTTTAAGGGGATTGACAGGGTAACTGAGAGGATAATCCCCCCCCCCCCCCCCCCCCATGGGAGAGTCTCGAAGCAGAGAGCATAGTCTCAGAATGAAGGGGTGCCAATTTAAGACTAAGATGAGGAGGAAGTTCTTCTCTCAGAGGGTTGTGATTCTTTGGACCTCCTTTCCACAGAGAGCTGTGGAGCAGAGTCCGTGTGAATATTCAAGGCTGAGTTAGACAGATTCTTAAAATTGTAGAATCCCTGCAGTGCAGAAGGAGGCCATTTGGACCATTGAGTCTGCACCAACCCTTCGAATAAGCACTCTGTCCACTTCCGAATGTCCATCTCACCCTATCTCCATAATCCCAGAATCTAACCTGCACATCCCTGGACATTAAGGGGCAATTAATCATGGCCAATCCACCTAACCCGCACATCTTTTGGACTGTGGCTGGGAACCGGAGCACCCGGAGGAAACCCACGCTGACACGGGGAGAACATACAAACTCCACATCGACACAGAGTCCGGAATTGAACCCGGGTCCCTGGCGCTGAGGCAGCAGTGCTAACCACTGTGCCACCGTGATTGGCCCCTTATTTGACACTCTGAGACAGTGCAAGGTCATTACAGTAGGCCATCATTACTAAGCTCTTATTGCAATAAAGGATTCGCAGTGCCTTTAGTTCTATTCGAGCCTACAGCTGAAGAGTTGTTGCCAGACCTGTTGAGTTAACATAGAACAGTACAGCACAGAACAGGCCCTTCGGCCCTCGATGTTGTGCCGAGCAATGATCACCCTACTTAAACCCACGTAACCCGTAACCCAACAATCCCCCCATTAACCTTACACTACGGGCAATTTAGCATGGCCAATCCACCTAACCCGCACATCTTTGGACTGTGGGAGGAAACCGGAGCACCCGGAGGAAACCCACGCGCACACGGGGAGGACGTGCAGACTCCACACAGACAGTGACCCAGCCGAGAATCGAACCTGGGACCCTGGAGCTGTGAAGCATTGATGCTAACCACCATGCTACCGTAAGGCTCAAAAGGACAAATAGGAAATCTTCCAATAAAGGTTTTTTTATCAACTTTCCTTCAAACCATTCTTTGTGCTCCTATTCCCCAAATTCCTGGTTGCCCCCTGCAACCCCCTATCTACACCTCCCCCCCCCCCCCCCCTCCACTCGCCGCAGCACCTCCTAAGTTAAATGTAAGCAGGGTATTCAATTAAAATAGATCATTGCTGTCATACGCACAAAGAATTTTCACTAAGTACAGAGTGTTGTCAGGAAGCAAAGAGACTTGGAATGTAATTCATTGATATTGGCAAGCGATGAGCTCAAGCAGGAGATTTAAGAACTAAAATAAGTTACAATGCTTTTTTTTATGTATAACATTTTCTTGTCACAGAATCTTAAGACCCATTCACAGTTCTAACATTAATCGTGTTGCCAGCGATTATGCCCAACTTTCATGATGCCAGTACAACGGTTAATGCACTGCAGCTCAAAATTCATGACAGAACTTCAAAGGAATACGTGATCCCATGGGATGAAGGCTTCCCTGGTTGCACATTGGAAGTGTGCCACTTATAAATTCAACACACTCACCGAAAACCATTGTGGTGCAGTCGACAGTGGAGTGTATCCATGCTGTCATGGCGTAATCCTGAGCAAAATAATTCTGGAACTCCACAAAAAATATGGATAAGCACCTAGAAATCCAAAACAATACGTGAAAGCAATTAGGTGAGGTAAAAAGAGAAAAGATGTTCAAAATGCACAACAGATACCACAGCACCTGGGAAATGGAAAGATTAATCAACACTTTGTGGATCCATTGGCAGGTTTCCCGATTCCTTCATCGGCATGCGTTGAATGGCCTCCCATCACAATTACGCTGGTTGAACCTGTTCAGAAAGGATGCAGCACTTCCTTAGCTTTCCAAGTATAGACAGACAGAGTATAAAAGCACGGAGGTTATGCCGGAAGTTCAGGAAACACAGGGTTATTGTGTCGACATCTGGCACCACATGGGCCTTGGTGATGGTGCAGAAGAGACTTACTACAATAGTACCAGGGATGAGGGACATCAGTTACGTGGAGAGGCTGGAGAAGCTGAGGTTGTTTTCCATAAAGCAGAAAAGGTTAAGGGGAGATTTGTTTAAAGTGTACAAAATCGTGAGGGATTGTGACAGAGTAAATAAGGAGATTGTTTCCACTGGCTGCGTGTCTGCATGGTTGGTAACCAGAGGACGCCGATTGAAAGTAATTGGGAAGATCTCATTGCGATTGTGACTAGAAAGAAGTGGAAATGAAGACATGCATTTATGTAGCATTTTTTGAGACCATCGAACATCTTGACAGACTTTACACTCCATGAAATACTTTTTGAAGTGTAGTCAATTATGGGAAATATGGGAAATGCAGCTGCCAATTTGCACATTGCAATCTCCCACAAACCGTACTTGGATAAAGACTAGATAATCTTTTTCTGTAAAGTTAACCGAGGGAAAAATATTGGCTCGGACAAAATCGATGGGGTGATGCCACTGTTACACAATGGTCATTTGTGATTGTGTCCAATGGGAATGTGGTTTGACGAGATGATCAGACAGCCAAGTCGGATTTTGGATGTTTCAACTACCTCCCCCTTTCCTTCTGTTCTTCTTGCTCCTCCTCCTGAGTTACTCAACCCATCTCCAGTGGCAAGGGTTGTTCCTTATCACAACAGACTACCACAAGCCAGGACCCATGCCCTGGTGAGCACTGAATGGCTCCTCCAGGGTCCAGGCAGCAGAACTATTGCTCCAAAGCTGTACGGATCTGTTCGGTGGTGGCTCGTATGGCAACATGATTGACTGTCATAGTATGCTTGCAGGCTACATGTTCAATGGGCTGCAGAGCAGAATCAACGAGTCAGTGGTTAAGCAGACAGCCCACTGGCTTGACATGGTGGCTCAAGTACTGAGGGATAGTCGCAAAATTCAAGCATTATGACTGCTGTCAGGATAGCGGATGATTGGATACTCTAAAAAAAACAATTAGATACTCAAAATTTATTTTAAAAAATGAGATCCACAGGCTCACCACTATTTTGGTGAAGAACTGTCTCCTCCTCTCTGTCCTAAATGGTCTACCCCGAACCTCTGACTGTCACCCCTGGTTCTGGACACACCCGCCATCCTTTCTATATCTAGCCTGTCTAGCACTGATAGAATGTTATAAGTCTCTTGAGATCCCTCCTCATTCGTCTGAACTCCAGCAAAAACAATCCTACCCTAGTCAATCTCTCCTCATACGTCAGTCCCCCCATCCCCAGAATAAGCCTGGTAAACCTTCGCTGCACACCCTCGAGATCTGGAACATCTTCCTCAGTAAAGGAGACCAAAACTGCGCACAATATTCTAGGTTTGGCCTCACCAAGGCCGTATATAATTGCAACAACACATCCCTAATACTGTATCAAAACTTCAATTAAATGCAACATACCATTAGCCTTCTTTACCGCCTGCTGTACCTGCATGCTTACCTTCAACGACTGGTACACAAGGACACCCAGGTCCCGCTGCACACTCCCCTCTCCCAATTTACAACCATTCAGATAGTAATCTGCCTTTCTGTTTTTGCTTACAAAGTGAATAACCTCACACTTATCCAAATGATACTGCATCTGCCATTGATTTGCCCACTCACTCAACCTGTCCAGATCATGCTGTTGGATCTCTGCATCCTTGTCACAGTTCATCCTCCCACCCATCTTGGTATCATCTGCAAACTTTGAGGTGTTACATTTTGTTCCCTTGTCCAAATCATTAATATACATTATGAATAGCTGGTGTCCCAGCACCGATCCCAGTGGCACCCCATTAGTTATTGCCTACCAATTTGAAAAGGACCCGTTACTTCCTACTCTTTGTTTCCTTTCAGCCAAGCAGTTTTCTATCCACCTCAATACACTTCCCCCAATCGCTGGTTTAGCTCACAGGGCTAATCGCTGGCTTTTAAAGCAGACCAAGCAGGCCAGCAGCACGGTTCGATTCCCGTACCAGCCTCCCCGGACAGGTGCCGGAATGTGGCGACTAGGGGCTTTTCACAGTAACTTCATTGAAGCCTACTCGTGACAATAAGCGATTTTCATTTCATTTCAATCCCATGGGCTTTAATCTTGCACAATAATCTCTTATGTGGGTCTTTGTCAAACGCTTTTTGAAAATCGAAATATACCACAACAGTGGGCTCCCCCTTGTCAACTCTACTAGTTACATCTTCAAAGAATTCCAATAGATCTGTAAAGCATTATTTCCCCTTCATAAATCCATGCTGACTCTGACTGATCCCGGCACTGCTTTCTAAATGCTCCTCTATAAAGTCATTGATAATGGATTCAAGAATTTTCCCCACTACTGATGTTAGGCTCACTGATCTATAATTCCATTTTCTCTCTACCTCCCTTTTTGAATATTGAAGTGAAATTAGCTACCCTCCAATCAGCAGGGACTGCTCCGGAGTCTATAGAATCCTGGAAGATGACCACCAATGCATCCACTATTTCCAGAGCTACTTCCTTAAGCACTCTGAAATGTAGATTCTCAAGCCCTGGGGATTTATCAGCCTTCAATCCCATTAATTTCCCCAGCATCATTTCTCTACTAATACTGATCTCCCTCAATTCCTCCCTTTCACTAAAACTTTCATTCTCCAACATTTCTGGGCCGGGATTCTCCCGTACCCGGCGGGGCGGGGGGTCCCGGCCTAGCGGAGTGGCGCCAACCACTCCGGCGTCGGGCCTCCCCAAAGGTGCGGAATTCTCCGCACCTTTGGGGGCTAGGCCCGCACCGGAGTGGTTGGCGCCACGCCGACTGGCGCCAAAACCAGCGACAACGGCCTTTGACGCCCGCCAGCTGGCGTCGGAGCTGGCCGAAAGGCCTTCGCCGGTTCGCGCATGCGCCGGTGCGTCAGCTGCTGCTGAAGTCACCACCGGCGCATGCGCGGTAGGGGGGTTCTCTTCCACCTCCGCCATGGTGGAGGCTGTGGCGGCGGTGGAAGAAAAAAGTGCCCCCACGGCACTGGCCTGCCCGCCGATCGGTGGGCCCCGATCGTGGGCCTGGCCACCGTGGTGGCCCCCCCTAGGGTCCGATCGCCCCACGCTCCCCCCCCCCCCCCGGGACCCCGGGGGCCCGCTCACGCCGCCACCAGAGGTGGTTGAAACCATGGCGGCGGGATTGGCCTCTCAGCGGCGGGACTTCGGCCCATTGCGGGCCAGAGAATCGCCGCGGGGGGCTCGCCAATCGGCGGGGCGTGATTCCCATGCCCGCCAATTCCCGGGTGGCGGAGAATTCCGGCCACGGCGGGGTTTTCGCCGGCCCCGGGCGATTCTCCGACCCTGCGGGGGGTCGGAGAATTTCGCCTCTGGTATCTGATTTGTGTCCCCTTTCCTGAAAGCTGAGTGAAAGTATGTATTCAATTGCTCAGCCATTTCTTTACCCTCTATGAAATATTCCCCGTTTCTGTCTGTAGGGGACCTTCACCAATCTCTTTCTCTTCACGTACTCTTAGTGTCAATCTTTATGTTCCCTGCAAGCTTACTTTCATACTGTGGGCAGGATTCTCCGAAAATCGGCGCGATGGCCGGGACCCGGCGCCAAAAATGGCACGGATCAATCCGCCGTTGGGACCCCCCAAGCGGCGCAAAGTCCCCGGCCCCGAATGGGCTTGCAGTGGCATGACGCTATTCGTGACGGCGTCACCCGCCGTGGACGTGCCGCACGGCGTCACAGCACAAATGATGCGGCCCCTCCCCCCCGAATACCCGCTAAGATGGCCGCCCGCCACGCAGCCCCGAGGATCCAGGAGCGCGACATCGAGGCACTCCTGGACGCAGTAGAGGAGAGAAGGAAGGCTCTGTACCCCGGACATGGCCGCAGGGTCGCCCCACGCCTCAGCCGGTGCCTGTGGAGGGAGGTGGCAGAGGCCGTCAGCGCTGTGGCTGTGACACCGAGGATAGGCATCCAGTTCCACAAGAAGGTGAACAACCTCGTCAGGGCAGCCAGGGTGTGTACCCACCCCCCGATGTGCGGCACATCCCCAGGTGCAATCAACCCTAACGCTAACCCAACCCTAACCCTAATGTGCTACGCACCTCTGCCAATATACGCACAACCGCTGGCATGCATTCATATGCCTGTCTAACACTGTTGCCCTTTACCCCTGCCACCCACCCACCCGCCCCCCCACAGGAGAAGCGTGCACACAACAACAGGGAGCGTGAGACGACTGGAGGGGGCCCAGCTGATGAGAGACCACTCTCCGTCCATCAGGAAAGGGCCCTGGAACTGGCAGGTGGACCTGAGGCCCGGGAGGTTGCCGATGCAGAGGTTGGGGGCCCGGCAGCAAGTGAGCCACTCACGGCCCTTCCCCGTCCCCCATATCCCCCTGCCCCATATCCCCCTACCCCCATATCCCCTCTCCCCATATCCCCCTCGCCCATATCCCCCCTCCCCATATCCCTCTCCTCATATCCCCCTCCCCATATCCCCTCTCCCCATATCACCCCTCCCCCATATCCTACCTTCCCCATATCCCCTCTCCCCATATCCCCCTCCCACATATCCCCCTCCCCCATATCCTCCCTCCCCATATCCCCTTCCCCATATACCCCCTCCCCCATATCCCCTTCCCCATATCCCCTCTCCCCATATCTCCCCTCCCCCATAATCCCCCTCCTCCATATCCCTCTTCCCCCATATCCCCCTCCCCATATTCCCCCTCCCCATATCCCCTCTCCCCATATCCCTCCCCATATCCCCCTTCTCCCATATCCCCCATATCCCCCTCCCCATATTCCCCATCCCCTATAACCCCCCGCCCCCATATCCCCCTCACCATATCCCTCCTCCCCATATCCCCCATATCTCCCCTCCCCCATATCCCCTCTCCCCATATCCCCCCTCCCCCATATCCCCCTCCCCATATCCCCTCTCCCCATATCCCCGCTCCTCCATATCCCTCTTCCCCATATCCCCCCTCCCATATTCCCCTCCCCCATATCCCCATCCTCCATATCCCCTCTCCCCCATATCCACCATATCCCCTCCCCATATCCCCCTCCTCCATATCCCTCTTCCCCCATATCCCCCCTCCCCATATTCCCCCTCCCCCACATCCCCCTCCCCACATCCCCTCCCCATATCCCCTCTCCTCCATATCCCCTCTCCCCATATCCACCATATCCCCCTCCCCCCCATATCCCCTTCCCCATATACCCCCACCCCCATATCCCCTTCCCCATATCCCCTCTCCCCATATCTCCCCTCCCCATAATCCCCCTCCTCCATATCCCTCTTCACCCATATCCCCCTCCCCATATTCCCCCTCCCCCATATCCCCCTCCCCATATCCCCTCTCTTCATATCTCCCTCCCCAATATCCCCCTCCCCCTTATCCCCCGATCACCGCCCGCATGTCTAACCATGCTGCTGTATTGTGTATTGCAGGACCAAACGTCGAGGCACCCGTCCCCGTGGATGGCGACCGCCCCTCTGGCATGCGACGCCCGCAGGACGCCCCAGGGCGGCCACGAGAGAGGGAGGACCTGAGGCCCGGGAGGTTGCCGATGCAGAGGTTGGGGGCCCACCAGCAAGTGAGCCATCCACGGCCCTTCCCCCTCCCCATATCCCCCTCCCCCATATCCCCCTTCCCCCATATCCTCTCCCCATATCCCCCCTCACCCAAATCCCCCTCCCCATATCCTCTCTCCCCATATCCCCTCTCCCCATAACCTACCGTCCCATATCCCCTCTCCCCATATCCCCCACATCACCCCTCCCCATATCCTACCTTCCCCATATCCCCCATATCCCCTCTCCCCATATCCCCCCTCCCCATATCCTCCCTCCCCCATGTCCCCATATCCTCTCCCCATATCCCCTTCTCCATATATCCCCTCCCCATATCTCCTTCCCCATATCCCCCTCCCCATATTCCCCCTCCCCCATATCGCCCTCCCCATATCCCCTCCTCCATATCCCCTCTCCCCATATCCACCATATCCCCTCCCCATATCCCCCCCTCCTCCATATCCCTCTTCCCCCATATCCCCCCTCCCCATTTTCCCCCTCCCCCATATCCCCCTCCCCATATCCCCCTCCCCCACATCCCCTCCCATATCCCCCTCCCCATATTCCCCCTCCCCCATATCCCCCTCCCCATATCCCCCTTCTCCCATATCCCCCTCCCCATATTCCCCTCCCCTATAACCCCCCACCCCCATATCTCCCACATACCCCCTCCCCCATATCCCTCCTCCCCATATCCCCCTCCCCATATCCCCCCTCCCCCATATCCCTCCTCCCATTATCCCCCACATCCCCCCTCCCCCATATCCCTCCTCCCCATATCCCCATATCCCCCCTCCCCATATCCCCCCTCCCCCATATCCCCCCCTCCCCCTTATCCCCTCTCCCCATATCCCCCTCCCAATATCCCCCACCCCCATATCCCCCCTCCCCATATCCCCCGATCTCCGCCCGCGTGTCTAACCATGCTGCTGTATTGTGTATTGCAGGACCAAACGTCGAGGCACCCATCCCCGTGGATGGCGACCGCCCCTCTGGCATGCGACGCCCATAGGACGCCCCAGGGCGGCCACGAGAGAGGGAGAGACCCGGCCCCTCTGGCATGCGATGCCCGCAGGATGCCCGGGGCGGCTACGAGAGAGGGAGATACCCGGAGCAACAGGGAGACTATATCCCCCGTCTCGTGCGGGTGCAGCGACGCAGGCGCGTGACACTCAGCGACAAGTGACAACCCCCGCCGCAGCCGGGCCAGGACACCACTACCCAGGACAACACTACCCAGGACAGCCCTACCCAGGACACCACTACCCAGGACAACACTACCCAGGACAGCCCTACCCAGGACACCCCTCCCCAGGACAGCCCTACCCAGGACAGCCCTACCCAGGACAGCCCTACCCAGGACACCACTACCCAGGACACCACTACCCAGGACACCCCTACCCAGGACACCACTACCCAGGACACCCCTACCCAGGACAGCCCTACCCAGGACAACACTACCCAGGATAGCCCTACCCAGGACAGCCTTACCCAGGACAGCCCTACCCAGGATAGCCCTACCCAGGACAGCCCTACCCAGGACACCACTACCCAGGACAGCCCTACCCTGGACAGCCTAACCCAGGACAGCCCTACCCAGGATAGCCCTACCCAGGACAGCCCTACCCAGGACACCACTACCCAGGACAGCCCTACCCAGGCCAGCCCTACCCAGGACAACACTACCCAGGACAGCCCTACCCAGGACACCACTACCCAATACAACACTACCCAGGACAGCCCTACCCAGGACAGCCCTACCCAGGACTACCCAGGACACCACTACCCAGGACAGCCCTACCCAGGACACCCCTCCCCAGGACAGCCCTACCCAGGACAGCCCTACCCAGGACACCACTACCCAGGACACCACTACCCAGGACACCCCTACCCAGGACACCACTACCCAGGACACCCCTACCCAGGACAGCCCTACCCAGGACAACACTACCCAGGATAGCCCTACCCAGGACAGCCCTACCCAGGCCAGCCCTACTCAGGACACCACTACCCAGGACAACACTACCCAGGACAGCCCTACCCAGGACAGCCCTTCCCAGGACAGCCCTACCAAGGATAGCCCTACCCAGGACACCACTACCCAGGACAACACTACCCAGGACAGCCCTACCCAGGACACCACTACCCAGGACAGCCCTACCCAGGACAGCCCTACCCAGGACAGCCCTACCCAGGACAGCCCTACCCAGGACAACCCTACCCAGGACAACACTACCCAGGACACCCCTACCCAGGACACCCCAACCCAGGACAGCCCTACCCAGGACAACACTACCCAGGACACCCCTACCCAGGACAGCCCTACCCAGGACAGCCTAACCCAGGACAGCCCTACCCAGGACAGCCCTCCCCAGGACACCCCTACCCAGGACACCACTACCCAGGACACCACTACCCAGGACAGCCCTACCCAGGACAGCCCTACCCAGGACAGCCACCCAGGACACCACTACCCAGGATACCACTACCCAGGACAGCCCTACCCAGGACAGCCCTACCCAGGACAGCCCTACCCAGGACAACACTACCCAGGACACCCCTACCCAGGACACCCCAACCCAGGACAGCCCTACCCAGGACAACACTACCCAGGACACCCCTACCCAGGACACCCCTCCCCAGGACAGCCCTACCCAGGACACCCCTCCCCAGGACACCACTACCCAGGATAGCCCTACCCAGGGCAGCCCTACCCAGACAGCCCTCCCCAGGACACCCCTCCCCAGGACAGCCCTACCCAGGACACCCCTCCCCAGGACAGCCCTACCCAGGACACCCCTCCCCAGGACAGCCCTACCCAGGATAGCCCTCCCCAGGACACCCCTCCCCAGGACACCCCTCCCCAGGACAGCCCTACCCAGGACACCCCTCCCCAGGACACCACTACCCAGGCCAGCCCTACTCAGGACAACACTACCCAGGACAGCCCTACCCATGACACCACTACCCAATACAACACTACCCAGGACAGCCCTACCCAGGACAGCCCTACGCAGGACTACCCAGGACACCACTACCCAGGACAGCCCTACCCAGGACACCCCTCCCCAGGACAGCCCTACCCAGGACAGCCCTACCCAGGGCACCCCAACCCAGGACAGCCCTCCCCAGGACAGCCCTACCCAGGCCAGCCCTCCCCAGGACACCACTACCCAGGACAGCCCTACCCAGGACACCATTACCCAGGACACCGACACACATGACACAGAAATACAGGAGACTGACACACAGTGGACGGGTGGAGACGAGGCACCACCCTAGAGTACGATGGACTCTGAGTCGGACAATGCTCACGACACAACGCCACTGCTGTCTCCAACACCCTCCACCATCGCCGAGACACTCACCTCGGTTGGGCACTTTAGTGATGAAGCTTCTGGTACACTCACTGGTGCGCACAACACAGCCGTACCGGTGCAGCAGGTGGAGGTAGGAGCAGCAGAGGGGCCGGGAGGGTCGGAGGGCACCCTGGCGCAAGCGAACAGCTGCCGTCCAGACGGGTCCCGGGTTCCTGGAGTTACCACACCCACCCATAGACCTGATGCAGCCACTAAACCTGGGACGAAGGAAGAGGATGATGGCTGGCCTGCAGCAGCTGCAAACTCAGATGGAGGAGTCCATCCGCGTCCAGGAGCTGGGAGTGGTGCCGGTCATGCATGCCATCCAGACCGAAACCGCACGGGTGCCGTCCACGGTGGAGGCAATGGGTGCGACGGTGTCAGACATGGGGAGCAGGATGCGAGGCCTATGATGTTCCCCTGAGGGCGGCATGTGTGGCCCAGGACTTGGCTTCCCTCTCACAGGAGGCCATGAGCCAGAGCCAGCAGAAGATGAAAGAGGCGCTCAATGCCATGGCGCAGTCCTAGCAGGCAATGGCCCAGTCTCGCCAGGCCATGGCCCAGTCTCTGCAGGCTATGGCCCAGTCTCTGCAGGCCATGGCCCAGTCTCAGCAGGCCATGGCCCAGTCCCAGCAGGCAATGACCCAGTCTCTGCAGGCCATGGCCCAGTCCCAGCAGGCAATGACCCAGTCTCTGCAGGCCATGGCCCAGTCTCTGCAGGCCATGGCCCAGTCTCAGCAGGCCATGGCCCAGTCCCAGCAGGCAATGGCCCAGTCCCTGCAGGCCATGGCGCAGTCCCAGCAGGCCATGGCCCAGTCTCAGCAGGCCATGGCCCAGTCTCAGCAGGCCATGGCGCAGTCCCAGCAGGCCGTGGCCCAGTCCCAGCAGGCCGTGGCCCAGTCCCAGCAGGCAATGGCCCAGTCTCTGCAGGCCATGGCCCAGTCTCTGCAGGCCATGGCCCAGTCTCAGCAGGCCATGGCGCAGTCCCAGCAGGCAATGGCCCAGTCTCTGCAGGCCATGGCCCAGTCTCAGCAGGCCATGGCGCAGTCCCAGCAGGCCATGGTGCAGTCCCAGCAGGCCATCGATGAAGGCATCGGCACCATTGCCCATGTGCTAGTCGGCGTCGCACGGTCACAAACAGGGGTGGCCACCTCCCTGAGCTCCATGGCTGCAAACCCACAGAGCCTTGTCGATACCAGCCCGGCCTCCAGGACTGGCAGGACCAGGTGTCGGGGGGGCGCGGATGGCCGGTCCATTCACACCCCTGACCCATGTAGAGGCCCGGGCGCCATCAGGTAGCCCGAGGGAGGAGGAGGTGCTGGGGCCCGTCCCGGGTCCCCTGTAGGGGAGGTCCCGGAACACCGCAGCACCTCGGGCTACCTCTCCCTCTTCCATCCCAGGTGCATCTGGTGGGTAACGGGCAGGACAGGCTGGCAGCTCGCCATCGCCCGAGCCGCAGCCTGGCCCATCTAGGCCGGGCTGCCCCAGGAAACGGACGCCAAAGGGATCCCGAGTCAGAGGGCAGGAATCGCAGGAGTCCACCTCCAGTTCTGCTGTACCGTCTGGGGAACCACCCAGGCATAGTCAAAGGGCTCGTGAGGCCAAACAATTAGACACTGAGTAAGTTGGCATGGTTGCAGGGCACAGACGAGTTTTAGGGGCTAGGGCACGTGTATGGACAGTTTGTAATTAAAATCACTTTCACACCTACAGAACCTGCCTTTGTGCTCTGTCCGAAGCATGTGGTGGTGTCATGTACGTTGAGCGCCAGCGTGTGTGTGAGGGGTGGTCTTACATCGGCCCCAGGTGAGTGTGCACCCCCCCCTCCACCTGGGCTGCCCTCGCCATCCGCCTGGGCAGAGGACGGAACTGTGCGCTGCAGTGTCACGGCTGCATGCAGGGATGGTCCAGGTGGTACTGTGGCCATGGGTCAGACATTGTCCAACGATGTGGAGCCAGGAGCTCATCGCAGAGCGGGTCGTCATCATCCTCCATGGCCTGGAATAGACACGCTTCCACTGCGACCGTGTGAGCCCGGCTCGTCGTGCCGCAGGTGGATGTGCAATGGAGGGGTGGTGTGCATGCGGGTGGGGTGGGTGTGGTTGGTGGGTGGGTAGGGGGGTGAGGGTGTTGGTGCTGAGTGGGTGGGGGAGGTGAGGGTGTTGGTGCTGGGTGGGTGAGGGGGGGTGAGGGTGGTCGGATGTTTCCATGGTGTGTGGTATGTGGCCATACTCGCCGATTCCCATGCCCTCCAGTCAGTGAACCGGGCTGCTATCAACCTGTCCCGTGCCCGCTGGCACAGCCGGTAACGGTGGGCAGCCACCCGCCCATGTCCAGCCCGTCTGCCCTGACTATTGCCCCCATCTCCCTCATCTGGGGAGGTCTGCACCTCTTCCTCCTGCTCCTCCTCTCCCCCATCCTCTGCCTGCGGCACATCACCCCTCTGCTGGGCTATACAACATGACCACGATGATGCGGCCAACCCTATCTGGCGGGTACTGGAGGCCCCCCCCCCAGAGATGTCCTGGCACCTGAAACGCATCTTCAGCAGCCCAAAGCCCCTCTCCATCACACCCCTTGTCGCTGCATGGGCATCATTGTAGCGATTATCCGCGTCACTCTGTGGCCTCCGTATAGGCGTCATCAGCCGCCACCGCAACGGGTAACCCCTGTCGCCCAGCAACCAGCCCCTCAGCCAGGGGTGGCGTCCCTTGAACATGCCGGGGATGTAAGACTGCGACAACACGTATGAATCATGAACACCGCCCGGGTACTGGGCGCAGACGTGCAGGATTATCATGGGGTGGTCGCAGACCACCTGGATGTTCATGGAATACGTGCCCTTCCTATTGGTGAACAGGGCCCTGATGTCTGCGGGAGGCCGCACAACGACGTACATCCCATAGATCTCTCCATGGACCATGGGAAAACCGGCCACGGCAGAGAAGCCCACAGCCTGGGCTACCTGGCCTGCCCGGCCCACAGGGAACCGGATGTAGCGGTCTGCAATTACATAAAGGGCGTCTGTCACTGCCCGGATGCACCGGTGCACCGATGTCTGCGAGATGCCGGACAGGTCCCCACTCGGTGCCTGGAATGACCCCATGGCATAAATGTTCAGGGCCACAGTAACCTTGATGGACACGGGGAGAGGGTGTCCTCCCCCAGTGCCACACGGTGCCAGGTGTGCCAGCAGATGGCAGATGTGTGCCATGGTTTCGGAGCTCATCCGGAGTCTCATCCTGCATTCCCGGTCCGTGAGGTCCTGGTATGGCGAACGGGCCCGGTACACAGAGGGCCTCCTCCGGCGTCTCTGTCGCCGTGGCGCCACAACGTCCTCCTCCCTCTCCTCGTGCTCCTGCTCCTCTTTGTGCTCCCCCTCCTCCTCCTGTCGGGCGGCTGGCCCTCCAACCTGGGCGCCTGCTGCCTACCTGCCCCTCTGCGGCACGCTCCTCTGCGGCTGCCTGCGCCGCCTCTCTGTCACGCTCCTCCTCCTCCAGGGCAACATGTAGAATAGCGGCTGCTGCCACGGTGGCCAACATCGCTGGCTGATCAGAAAACATGATGGCCTGTGGCGAGGGGGCAACAACAACGTCATAATTGCCCGAACCCCCCCCTCTACCAGAGTCAGGTGCCATGGCTGCATGGGCGCGACTGTTGTAGGATGGCCCTTGACCAGGCGGATGACCTCCCTTGCCCTCGCCCCCCCCACCGGCACTCACCCCCCCTCCCAGCAGTCACCCCCCGCCACTCACACTTCCCTCCCTTCCCCGGCACTCACCGCCCCCCCCCCCCCCCCCCCCCCCGGGCACTCACCCACCCTTCCCCGACACTCGCACTTCCCCCCCTTCCCCGGCACTCACCCGCCCCCCCCCCTCGGCACTCACCCACCCTTCCCCGGCACTCGCACTCTCCCCCCCTCCCCGGCACTCACCCGCCCCCCCCCCCCTCGGCACTCACCCACCCTTCCCCGGCACTCTTCCCCCCTCCCCGGCACTCACCCCCCTCCCTGGCACTCGCTCTCTCCCCCCCCTCCCCGGCATTCACCCCCCTCCCCACCACTCACCCCCCCCCCTCCCCGGCACTCACCCCCCTCCCCGGCACTCACCCCCCTCCCCGGCACTCACCCCCTCCCCGGCACTCACACTCTCCAACCCTCCCCGGCACTCACCCCCCCTCCCTGGCACTCGCTCTCTCCCCCCCTCCCAGGCATTCACCCCCCCTCCCTGTGGGGGGGGGGGGGGGGAGGGGGCCTCCTTCACCGGGAGGGGGGGCCTCCGAAGGGGTCTGGCCCGCGATTGGGCCCCACCGATTGGCGGGCTTACACACTGACTGATGTCATGGTTTGTTTATTCTATATCTGTCTGGTACCCTCGCCGGTGTTGGGCGAGGTCTGTACACCATTTTGGTGGTAAAACCACACCGGGAATGTTGCAGCATGGTTGCTATGAAGATCCATTTTGTGGCCATCATCTATTAACTGTCCGATAGTGCAGATGTTGGCAGTGCTCGGACAGGGCAGTGTCAGAGCCACAGGGAGAGTAGAAACAGGAAACAGCAGCATTCTCCAGCCCAGAGGGTTGTGGAAATATCACCCCGAATATATTGAAGGCTGAGTTGGGGAATCGTTTGGTGCCTCAAGGAGTCGAAGGATATCAAACAGAGGCGGCAGAAGAGGATTCTGGGATACGTTAACTCAGTTACCTCGACTGTGCTGTGGGTATCCGAAGAACTCCTCCAGTGTCAAACAGGAGGAAGGTCATCATCCAGCAGAGGCGGCAGAAGTCAACTCAGTTACCGTGATATCACAGCTAGCAGGTAAGTGATTGGCTGGTGACTGATAAGTAGTTTTAATTTTTTATTTTTATTTTCTATTTTCTTTTATTCTATCTTGGCTTTGTTGTAAAGTTAACTTAAAAGTTAAGCCATGGTATGAGACCCTAGACCCGTGTCATGCTCCTCCTGTGAAATGTGGGAATTCAAGGACACTTCCGGTGTCACTGACTCCTTCGCATGCAGGAAGTGCGTCCGATTGTAGCTCTGAAGATGCAGGTAAAGTCACTTCAGAGCATCCGCGATGCTGAGGAAATCATGGATAACCCGTTCAGTATGTTGGTCACACCACAAATAAAAATTACTTCGGAAGATAGAGAATGGGTGACCACCAGCCACAGGTAGAGTAGGAAGGCAATGCAGGGTCTTCTGCGGTCATCTCCCTACAAAACTGATACACCGTTTTGGATACTGTTGGGGGAGATGGCTCACCAGGGGAAGGCAGCAGCAGCCAGGCTCATGGTATCCTGGCTGGCTCTGCTGCACAGGAGGGCAGGAAAAGAGGGCAGAGCTATAGTGACAGGGGATTCAATTGTAAGGGGAATAGTTAGGCGTGTCTGCGGCTGCAAACAAGACTCCAGGATGGCGTGTTGTCTCCCGGGTACAAGGGTCAAAGATGTCTCGGTGTGGCTGCAGGACATTCTGGAGGGGGAGGGTGAACAGCCAGCTGTCGTAGTACATATAGGCATCAACAATATAGGTATAAAATGGGATGAGGTCCTACAAGCTGAATTTAGGGAGTTAGGGATAAACTAAAAAGCAGGACCTCAAAGGTAGTAATCTCAGGATTGCTACCAGTGCCATGTGCTAGTCAGAGTAGGTATGGCAGGATAACTAAGGTGAATCTGTGGCTTGCGGGATAGTGCAAGAGGGAAGGATTCAAATTCCTGGGACATTGGAACTGGTTCTGGGGGAAGGTGGGACCAGTACAAACCGGATGGTCTACACCTGGGCAAGTCAAGAACCAATATCCTACTGGGAGTGTTTGCAAGTGCTGTTGGGGAGGATTTTAACTAATATGGCAGGGGGGTGGGAATCAATGCAGGAAGTCGGAGGGAAGTATGGTGGGGACAGAAACAAAAGGCAGTAAAGGGAAAAGTGGAAGGCAAAGAAACCAAAGGCAAAAATGAAAAAGGGCCACATTACATCGTAATTCTAAAAGGGCAATAAATGCCAAAAAAAAACAAGCCCGAAGGCTCTGTGTCTCAATGCGAGGAACATTTGTGATAAGTTTGATTAATTGATTGTGCTGACAATCATTAACGGATCTGATGTAATTGGATCACGGAGACCTGGCTCGAGGGTGACTAAGGATGAGAACTCAACATCCAGGGGTATTCAATACTCAGGAAAGATAGATGGAAAGGAAAGGGAGGTGGGGTATCTTTGCTGGTTAAAGAGAAGATTAACGCAATAGGAAGGAAGAACATTAGCCTGGACGATGTGGAATCTGTACGGGTGAAGCTGCGGAACACCAAAGGGCAAAACGTCAGTGGGAGCTATGTTCAGACACCACATAGTGGTTGTGAGGTTAGGGATGACACCAAACAGGAAATTAGAGATGCATGGTATTAAGGGCACAGCAGTTACTATGGGTGACTTCAATCTGCATACTGATTGGGCTAATCAAACTGGTAGCAATGTGATGGACGAGGATTTCCTGGAATGTATAAGGGATGGTTTTCTCGACCAATATAGAACATTTGAAAGGCATTGCTTGATTAGGGATAGTCAGCACGGATTTGTGAGGGGTAGGTCTTGCCTTACAAGTCTTATTGAATTCTTTGAGGAGGTGACCAAGCATGTGGATGAAGGTAAAGCAGTGGATGTAGTGTACATGGATTTTAGTAAGGCATTTGATAAGGTTCCCCATGGTAGGCTTATGCAGAAAGTAAGGAGGCATGGGATAGTGGGAAATTTGGCCAGTTGGATAACAAACTGGCTAACCGATAGAAGACAGAGAGTTGTGGTGGATGGCAAATATTCAGCCTGGAGCCCAGTTATCAGTGGCGTACCGCAGGGATCAGTTCTGGGTCCTCTGCTGTTTGTGATTTTCATTAACGACTTGGATGAGGGAGTTGAAGGGTAGGTCAGTAAATTTGCAGATGATACGAAGATTGGTGGAGTTGTGGATAGTGAGGAGGGCTGTTGTCGGCTTCAAAGAGACATAGATAGAATGCAGAGCTGGGCTGAGAAGTGGCAGATGGAGTTTAACCCTGACAAGTGTGAGGTTGTCCATTTTGGAAGGACAAATCTGAATGCGGAATACAGGGTTAATGGTAGGGTTCTTGGCAATGTGGAGGAGCAGAGAGATCTTGGGGTCTATGTTCATTGTTCTTTGAAAGTTGCCACTCAAGTGGATAGAGCTGTGAAGAAGGCCTATGGTGTGCTAGCGTTCATTAGCAGAGGGATTGAATTTAAGAGCCGTGAGGTGATGATGCAGCTGTACAAAACCTTGGTCAGGCCACATTTGGAGTACTGTGTGCAGTTCTGGTCACCTCATTTTAGGAAGGATGTGGAAGCTTTGGAAAAGGTGCAGAGGAGATTTACCAGGATGTTACCTGGAATGGAGAGTAGGTCATACGAGGAAAGATTGAGGGTGCTGGGCCTTTTCTCATTGGAACGGAGAAGGATGAGGGGCGACTTGATAGAGGTTTATAAGATGATCAGGGGAATAGATAGAGTAGACAGTCAGAGACTTTTTCCCCGGGTGGAACACACCATTACAAGGGGACATAAATTTAAGATAAATGGTGGAAGATATAGAGGGGATGTCAGAGGTAGGTTCTTTACCCAGAGAGTAGTGGGGGCATGGAATGCACTGCCTGTGGTAGTAGTTGAGTCGGAAAATTTATGGACCTTCAAGCGGCTATTGGATAGGTACTTGGATTAGGGTAGAATAAGGGAGTGTAGGTTAACTTCTTAAGGGCAGCACGGTAGCATTGTGGATAGCACAATTGCTTCACAGCTCCAGGGTCCCAAGTTCGATTTCGACTTGGGTCACTGTCTGTGTGGAGTCTGCACATCCTCCCCGTGACTGCGTGGGTTTCCTCCGGGTACTCCGGTTTCCTCCCACAGTCCAAAGATGTGCAGGTTGGGTGGATTGGCCATGACAAATTGTCCAAAATTCTATGATTAACCTAGGACAAAAGTTCGGCGCAACATCGTGGGCCGAAGGGCCTGTTCTGTGCTGTATTTCTCTATAATCTATAATCTATAATCTATAATTACAGCGCAGTACAGGCCCTTCGGCCCACGATGTTGCGCCGTCCTGTGAAACCCCTCTAAAGTCCCTCTACACTAAAGAACATAGAACAAACATAGGACAATATGTCAACGAACCAATGAGAGAACGGGCTAGACTGCGTATTGTGCAATGAGAAAGGATTAATCAGCAAAGCTGTGGTGTGGATCCTTTAGGGAAGAGTAACCATAATGCAGTAGAATTCTTCATTAAGATGGAGAGTGAAACAGTTATGTCTGAGTCTAGGGTCCTCTACTTAAAGAAAGCTAACTTTGATGGTATGAGTGTGCATTGGCTCGGATAAGCTGGCAAAGGATACTTAAGGGGTTAACGCTAGATAGGGAATGGCTGATACTTAAAGAACACTTGGATGAACTTCAACAATTCTACATGCCTGTCTGGCGCAAGAGTAAGATGGGGAAGGTGGCTCAACCGTGGCTCACCATGGAAATGAGGGCAGTGTTAATGCCATAGAGGAGGCATATAAATTGGCCAGAAAAAGCAGCAAATCTAAGGACAGGGAGAAATTTAAAACTCAGCAGAGGAGGACAAAGGGTTTAATTCAGAAGGGGAAAATAAAATACGAAAGTAAGCTTGCAGAAAACATAAAAGCTGACTGCAGAAGCTTCTACAGATATGTTAAGAGAAAAAGACTGGTGAAGATAAATGTAGGTCCCTTACAGTTAGAATCAGGTGAATTCATAATGGATAACAAAGAGATGGCAGACCAGTTGAACAAATACTTTGGATCTGTCTTCACTAATAATCTTCCGGAAATGCTTGTGGGCAGAGATTCTAGCATGAAGGAGGAACATAAGGAAACTCTAATTAGTCAGGAAATTGTATCGGGGAAATTGATAGGATTAAAACCCAATATGTCCCCAGAACCTGAAGCTGTGCATCCCAAAGTATTTGAGGAAATGGCCCTAGAAATAGAGGATGCATTGGTGATTATTGTCCAACATTCTATAGATTCTGAAAGAGTTCAAATGGATTGGAGGGTAGCTCATGTAACCCCACTTTTTATAAAAGGAGGGAGAGAGAAAAAGAGAAATTATAGATCGGTTAGCCTGACATCGGTGGTGGGGAAAATGCTGGAGTCAATTATTAAGGATGAAATAACTGGGCATTTGGAAAGTGGGGATAGGATCGGTCCAAGTCAGCATGGATTCACTAAAAGGAAATCAATGCTTGACAAATCTTCTGGAATTCTTTGAGACTGTGACCAGTAGAGTGAACAAGGGTGAACCAGTGGCTGTTGGGTGTCAGGACTTTCAAAAGGCTTTTGACAAGATCCCACACAAGAGATTAGTGAGCAAAACTAAAGCTCATGGTATTGGGGGTAATGTATTGATGTGGATAGAGAACTGGTTGGCAGACAGGAAGCAGAGTGTGGGAATAAACAGGTCCTTTTCAGAGTGGCAGTCAGTGACTAGTGGGGTACCTCAGGGTTCAGTGCTGGGACCCCAGCTGTTCACAATATACATTATTGATTTGGACGAAGGAATTGTGTGCAATAATTCCCAATTTGCAGATTACACTGAGCTGGGGGCAGTGTGTGCTGTGAGGAGGATGCAAAGAGACTGCAGGGTAACTTGGACAGGGTGGCTGCATGGGCAAATGCAATATAATGTGGGTAAATGGGAGGTTATCCACTTTGATGGTTAAAACAGGAAGGCAGATTATTATCTGAATGGTGTCAGTTTCGTAAAAGGGGATGTGCAACGAGACCTGGGTGTCATGGTGGGACAGTCGCTGAAGGTTAGCATGCTGGAACAGCAGGCGGTGAGAAAAACTAACGGCATCCACAGCGAGAGGATTTGATTATCGGCGTAGGGATGTTTTCCTGCAGTTATACAGTGCCTTGGTGAGGCCACACCTTGAGTATTGTGTGCAGTTTTGGTCTCCTAGTTTAAGGAAGAACATTCTTGCTATTGAGGGTGTCCAGCGAAGGTTCACCAGACTAATAACAATAATTGCTTATTGTCACAAGTAGGCTTTGATGACGTGACTGTGAAAAAACCTTAATTCCCAGGATGGCAGGACTGACATGTGAAGAAAGACCGGATCAGCTAGGCTTGTACTCTCTGGAGTTTAGAAGGATGAGAGGGCATCTCATAAAAACATATAAAATCCTGATGGGACTGGACAGCCGTGGTGTGGGAAGAATATTTCTGATGTTGGGAATGTCCAGAACTAGAGGCTACAACCTAAGAGTAAGAGTAAGCCATTGAGGAATAAGATGAGGAAGAACTTCTCTCAGAGAGTTGTGAACTTGTGGACTTCTCTACCACAGAAAGCTGTTGGGGCCTGGTCTGTGGATATATTTCATTTCATTTCAAATTAAGAAGGAGGATGTGCTGTAAATTTTGAAAAGCATCAGGATAGATAAGTCCCCTGGGCCTGACGGGATATACCCAAGGTTACTGCGGGAAGCGAGGGAGAGATTGCTGCGCCGTTGGCAATGATCTTTGCGTCCTCACTCTCCACCGGAGTAGTACTGGATGATTGGAGGGAGGCAAATGTTGTTCCCCTGTTCAAGAAAGGAATAGGAAAATCCCTGAGAATTACAGACCCATCAGTCTTACGTCTGTGGCCCTGCAAAGATGGAACACTCTCCCTCGCGGGGAGAGTCCAGACGATCAAAATGAACGTACTGCCCAGGTTCCTCTTCCTGTTTAGATCCATTCCGATCTACATCCCCAAGGCCTTTTTCAAAGTGCTGGACAAACTTATCATGGCGTTCGTATGGGGGGGGGGGGGGGGGGGGGGGGTGCTAGGATCTCAAAGAAGGTCCTACAAAAAACAAAATCCAGGGGGGGGGCTAGCCCTCCCGAATCTACAATTCTACCACTGGGCGGCAACAGCCGAGCGAGTAAGGGGATGGATCCAGGAGCCAGAAGCCGAGTGGGTGCGTGCGGAGGAGGCCTCCTGCATGGGGACCTCCCTCCGGGCCCTCGCCACGGCAGCACTCCCATCCCCACCCAAAAAACACTCCAGCAGCCCAGTGGTGACAGCCACCCTCCAATCCTGGAACCAACTGCGGCAGCAATTTGGCCTGACCAAAATGTCGGACAAGGCTCCCATCTGCAACAACCATAGGTTCACACCAGCACTGACTGACGCCACCTTCAAAAGGTGGAGGCAGGACGGGGGGACACTGACAGTCAGGGACCTATACACGGACGACAGGAGCCCTTGTCCTGTCCGCAGTAAGTTCCTCCCCCGTGCCAAGTTCCCAAACAGCAACCCCTACCCCCATCCCCACATAAACCTTCTGCTCACCCCCCACTGCACTTCCATGAACTAGCCCGCCCAGCTAGCCTGGCAGGCCCCACCATGACACCTACCATCCTGCCCCCCCCCCCCCCCCCCCCCCCCACTGATCATCCCCTCCCCACACCGGACTCAACCATCCTGCTAATGCAAACAAAAACAATCCCTCCCCAAGCCCAATCACAGAGATCAATCCCCCATCCCTTAACAAAGAACAAATACAAACCTGAAGCCGAACAATGGCCCCAAACACAAGTTAAACACAGCGTCAAAGTATCTTCACCCAAGTTCAATGTCCTCCTTCTCCTGCCAGTCCATTGTCTCTGATAAATTCCATCGCCTCCTCCGTCGTCCCGAAGTAGAGTCCCAGCCTTCATAGTCACCCACAAACTTGCTGGGTACAGCATCCCAAACTTCACCCCCTTCTTGCAGAGGGTCGCCTTGGCCTGATTGAAACTCGCTCTCCTCTTGGCCAGCTCTGCACCCAGGTCCTGATATATTCAAAGATCACTGCCCTTCCAGGTGTAGTGCCCAGTCTTCCTTGCTAACCTCAAGATCCGCTCCTTGTCCAGGAAACGGTGCAACCGCACCACCATCGCCATCGGCAGCTCATTCCCCTGGGGCTTCCTCAGTAGTGCCCTCTGCGCTTGATCCACTTCCAGAGGCCGTGCGAATGCCCCCTCTCCCAGCAGCTTCTCCAGCATCCTCCCCACATACGCACTAGCGTCGGCTCCCTCACTTTCCTTCGGCAGACCCACAATCCTAATATTCTGCCTGCGTGACCGGTTCTCCAGGTCTTCGACCTTCGCCTGGATCCACCTCTGCTGATCCCCCATAAGCTCTATCTCCGCTACCATAGAGGCGAGCTGCTCCTCGTGTTCCCCCGCCATCTCCTCCATCTTCTGGATCGCCTGACCCTGAGCCTCCAGCCTCGTCTCCACATGGTCAATCACAGCCTTAATCGAATCCACCGCCCTGGCCAGGTCCTTTAGAGTCTCCTTGCGTTGCTGGGTGAACTTCCCATTCAGGAGCCCACCAGTTGCTCTGTTCACCACTGAGCCGGCAGTGCCGCTCCCTGCCCTCCACCATATCCCCGTGTATCGCAGACACCGCACCAGTACTCTATTCCCCTCTTTTGCGACCGCTTCTGGCCCTCAGCTCCATGCACCAGTGAGTCACTCTCTTCTGCCAGCTTTCCTGCACCATTTTACCTCCTCACATCCACCCGTTAACTGGGGAAAAGGTCTGAAAAAATCGCCACGAGCGGGAGCCACCAAATGTGCGACCACTCATACCATGGCCACCACCAGAAGTGACACAGCATACTTGTTCTTTGGTCTTTTTGACAAGTCAACTTTGGTCATGATGCCCTCCCTGGTCAAATTTTTTCTGAACAATTATACTTAAGGCTCCAACATAATGGCCATTTGACAGAATGACAAGGGAGTGGCCAGTGATCATAAAGACACCAACTTCAGGCGAGAAGGAGAAGCAAAACATTGAAGAGCAAAGAAAAAATAAATCTCATAATAATTCCAATTCAGTGATGACTGTTCCTGATACCTCAATCAGCCAAAATAAGATTTAAAACTAAATTGTGTCATCTGCACTTCAATAAACTGCAGCATTATAAGACCAGACTCCGGTTTTAAAAGATCGCATCATTTTAAAGTAAATGAGTAACCCTAGAGTTAAACAGGTAAAACAGCAATGATATCATAAAATGTCTAACCAATATTTTCAGTGTTCTGGAGCCCAGCACCAAATATTCCAGAACTCCATCACATTCTTAGAATGTCTCCTTTGAATGATTGGGTGACAGCTCCCCATACCATGAACTCAGAATGAACCAGACTACACGGTTCTGTCTGCTTCAATGAGAGAGAAAAAGGCAGATGCTGAGTCAACACATTCAGGAGCGACAGTGGCCAATGCCTCAGAGCACTGAGTATGCTATACTATTCCAGGACTGGGAACAGCGTGCAGACAGGATCAGAGGAAGAATGTTTAAAACGCACATCTAAGGTTCAAACAAATGTCACAAATGCGGTCGTGAATATAAATGTAGGTGAGAGATCAACGTAAAGGCTTCAAAGCTCAAGACAAAGCTGATGCTTAATCTGAGCAAAGTATTATGACCACGAGAGGTTTAACTGACAAACCTGGAAACGGCCCTTGTGCAAACGGTCACTAAGAAGCAGCTGATTACAATCATCCAGCCCCATCCTCCATCTGGGGCTTCCATTAGTGGAACTTTTGAGTGTCGAGGCATCGCAATAGCACCACCGCCTGCTGAGCTCTGCACTGCTCCCCGGTTCAAATAGACTGACAAATTTGTTCTTCAGTCCAGCAGAGGTCAGTTCAGAACGACTGCACATGAAGACCTGGAATGTGTTCTTGTCAATGATTTTCATTAACCATCTGTAAAAAATAAAACGCAACGGATAGGTTGGTCAAAAGTCATACAGGCGTGATTAAAATTGAGGCAAATGTATTGCAATTCTAAAATGTCTGTATTGCTGCAAAAGATTTTAACATGTTACTTTTCAAAAGACCAGATCAAAAGACCTAAGTAAGTGCAGTAATAAAGTAGGAATTTAAAACAGATTGTTTAATCCCTCCATATTTTCTGATTTAATTTTGATACAAATTCAACTCAAGAAAGATCACAAATTTGCAAATGGTCCCTTGCTAGTATCGTATACACAAATTATTCTCTCAATACCTGACCAGACGTTATTCTTTGTAACAAGCTGAAGCAGGCCCAGCATCCAGTAGAGTTAGATACTGTGACTGGAGCTTAAAACGAATAAGGTTTATTCACCCATGGCAATTTGTGTTTAAAAGCAGCAATGAACAAGACAAAATCTGGGATTGGCTTTCCTGCCAACACCTCCTTGCTCACTGCTTTTTTCTCCCCCTAACTATTTCCCTGTGTTTTATCCTTCAAATTGTGGGGCGTTCATAATCAAAGACAAATAATCAGAACACATTTTTTATACAGCTTCTTAAAATTGTACTCCTATCACAGGTGCACAGCTCCCAAAAGCTTATGGCTGACATGTAATCCCTCTCTCACTCTATTACAACTTTGATTCTGGTATTTGCTGAGAATTGTAACTTGTTCCCAAAACAGGAGCAATGGTTCAGTTTGTCAGCCTGAGTTTGAGAGTCAGATTTGGCTTCAGGCAGTGTTTGCATAAGCTTTAGGTTTGTATAAGAAGGAGAAAAATGATCAGGTCAGTACTATACAGTAAAGGTTATTTTTGCAGACAACGTAACAGCGAGACAGGTGCAGTCAAGGTTTCAAGCTCATATGATGAAGTCCTCCAGGAATTTGATGCATACTTCATTGCTCGAACAAATTTGATCATTGAGCAAGCAAAATATAATAAGAGAAAACTAAAACTGGGTGAATGCATTCATTTATAAATTACCTGTACCAGTTGCGGAGAATTGCAACAATGGGGGTCATATAATCATAGAATCCTCATAATGCAGAAGGAGGCTATTTGGCTCATTGAGTCTTCATCGATCCTCTGAAAGAGCATCCTACCTAGGCCCACTTGCCGATCCTATCCCTATAACTCCATCTAACCTGTACATCCCTGGACACTAAGGGGCAATTTTATCATGACCAATCCACCTAACCTGCACATCTTTGTGCTGTGGGAGGAAAGTTAATGTGTCAGAAAAAGGTTTGAAGGTACATTGAAGCAAATGCCCATAGGATCAAGAATAAGTGCACCAACCACCATCTTGAGATGCTCTCAGTGTGGTAGGTAAACCCTGCACAAGCGATAAGAATGTCCAGCAGGGGGAGCAGAGTGTCACAAATGTGGAAAGTTTTTTTTATAAATTTAAAGTACCCCCCAGTTTTTGTTTCCCAATTAAGGAGCAATTTAGTGTGGTCAATCCACCTACCCTGCACAACCTTTGGTTTTGTGGGGGTGAGATTCACGCAGACATGGGGGGAATGTGCAAACTCCACACAGACTGTGACCTGGGGCCGGGATCGAACCGGGTCCTCAGCGCCGTAAGGCAGCAGTGATAACCACTGTGCCACATTGCCGCCCAAATGTGGAAAGTTAGGACACTTTAAAAATGTCTACCAATACAAAAGATGAGTAGCTCACAGGAAGAAAGAGAAAATAACAAGGCCAAATCAAGAAGCGGAAGAGTTACAGAGAAAGCAAATAATCTTCTCTGGGGAAGTTTAACGAATCAGAAAATTATTACTGAGGCGTTAAATTATAGGTTGAACGTCACCCCACAGAATTCAAACTAGATACTGGCGCAGGTGTTTCAGTGATATATGGATGAAATAAAGTGACTTAGAAATACCACGTTAGAGCAATCATCCATCCAGTTGCAACGTCCGGGCAGGACTATATGGAAAGAAATCGGCCAACGTTCAGTGAGATTAAGATACAAGGATGAAGAAATTATTAAACTCCTGTATGTTATACAGAACCAGGAATAATCATTATTGAGCAGAGGCTCATGTTTGTAGTTAAAGCTGAGTTGAGTAGAGGTTGATGAAATGTCTGTCGAGAGGTCTAGTAATGTATTCTGAAAGGAATTTCCATCCCTATTCTCAGGCTTAGGAAAGCTGAAGACAAAGAATCATGGAATCCTATGGGCAGATGCTAAGCCTATATGTCTCTTCAAAGCGAGGAAGGTCCCTGAACCACTCTTAGACAAAGTGATGTTCTTGAATGGTCAGAGTACCTAAGTACAATGGCTCAGTAAGAATCTGTGTGGACTTGACTCAATGAAACAGTGGAGTAGAATATGAGATTTCCCCCTTTGACATCAGTGGATGAAAGTCTCATCAAACTAGCAAAAAGTACCTTCTTCACAAAATTAGATGCTAACAAGGACTTTTCGCAGTTGCTTCTGGACAAAGAATTCAGGTTGCTAACTACTTTTATCACCCCATTTGGTTGTTATTTTTTAACAGGTAACCATTCAGAATTTCTCCGGCACCTGCGACATTCCGAAGAACAATGTCTCAGACCCTGGAAAACATGGAAGGCGTATTATGTCATACGGACTGCATTCAGTACACAGTTCATCAAGGGAAGGGCATGACTGTTGAGCGAAAGAAGACCTCAAAGTTTTTCAAGAAATGGGGTCGACATAAAACAACAAATATGTATTTTCAATGCCTAAGATAAAATTATTCAGGAACTGGGCAGCAGAGCGGCACAGTGGTTAGCACTGCTGCCTCACGACGCCGAGGTCCCAGATTTGATCCCAGCTCTGGGTCACTGTCCGTGTGGAGTTTGCACATTCTCCCCGTGTTTGCGTGGAGCTCACCCCCACAACCCAAAGATATGCAGGGTAGGTGGATTGGCCATGATAAATTGCCCCTTAATTGGAAAAAGTGAATTGGGTACTCTAAATTTATTTTTAATTCTTCAGGAACTTTGTGCAGATTTCATGAATCACTGCCGAGCTGCAAAAGTCCAAGGTCATTCGAGTTTCCACAGCCTAAAAACATCACAAGTTCCTTGGGATTGTCAATCAAATGGGCAAGTTCCAACCAAACTTGGCTTAAATCAATGAACTGTCACTATAGCTTTTGAGACAAAGGTCAACAGTGGTGCTGGAATGTGAACCAGCAAAATAACTCAGACAAGATTGCTAATCTTCTAATTTCACTAGAACGTCTAGCACACTACAATTCAGAGTTTCCAATTATTGGAACAGCGGACTCATTGCCAACAGACTTGAGCACAGTGCTTTCAAAAGTTCAAAAAGATGGGCAAAGAAGAGCAATTTATTACTCTTTAAGGTCTCTCCTGGGTACAGAGAAAAGGTATGCAACTACTGAGAAAGAAGCATTGTGGGATTAAGGTTTAAAGTTGAATCCAACCACAAACCTTTGGTTGCTCTTCTTAACCTAAAGGAAATGGCAAAAGTGCTGCCTAGACTTCAGCGGTTTAGACTGAGATTCATGAGGTACGACTGAGTTATCAATTACATAAAAGGGAAGGACCAGAAAATAGTAGATGTATTATGGTGATCAATGTAGGAATTTTTTATATTGATTGTATTATGTGCCTGTTGCAGTGGCAATATTAAAAGAACTTAGGTTAAGTATCCAAATTATGGGCTGGATTCTCCGCTGACAATAGTGGTGTTCACGTCGTCCAAAAGAACAGATTGGTGCCCACCCCAATGCTCCGGTCACACGCTGTGGGTGGTCTCAAGGTTTGCGCCTCATGCCAGAGGGAGGGTGCAAATGGGTCAAATTGACTCCGTTGCATCCTTTAGGCTGGACACTGGATTCTCCAAACCGCATGATCCCCCAGTCCTCTGGGTCGAGATTCATGCAAGCGGGAATTGCTGCAGGTATTTCCCAGCGTGGCCCTGGTGCGGTGGACCTCACGGTGGGCCAAAGAGGTAACTCTTTAAGGGAGTTGCCCCCAAAGACCATGGGAGGGCACCCCACAATGCAAATCCTGCCCAGCCTCCCCCACTAGATCCCACCCTCACCAGACCCCCACAACAGAGACTCCCAGCAGAGACCTCCAAAAGGAGGCACCCACCAGAGACCCCCATTACTTTAAAACTCCCCCGTGTGTGGAAAGGTGGTGCAGCGGGAAGAACTGCTGTCTCAATGTGTTGATGACCCGGGTTCGATCCCAACCCCAGGTCACTGTCCGTGTGGAGTTTGCATATTCTCCCCGAGTCTGCTTGGGTCTCACCCCACAACCCAAAGATGTGCAGGGTAGGTGGATTGGTCATGCTAAATTGCCCCTTAATTGGAAAGAAATGAATTGGCACTTTAAATGTGTTTTACAAAACTCACCTGTGCAATACACCTGTTGGCTCAGGCCAAGGAAGCAGCACCTGTAAATTCTTAAAAAGTAAAAACCTCATCTCTTGGATTTAAATCCCCTCAGACCTTTGATCTACAAGGCTTTCTTCACATCAATGGGAATTGGTTTTACACAGCCAGCTGTCTAGATTGTTTAATTCTGTTTCCCTTCATGCTTGAATGGATCTCAAGGACCCAGCTGTGAAACTAACCGTAATGTTTATAAACATCTAGCTATGATTGACAGCTCTTGAATGACATCAGAAGCAGTTAAGTGCTTTCTGCAGAAAAATGGAAGTGAGTTTGAAAGCAGTGATATTTTCACTGTCTCTGTCTGGTTTCCAGGCAGAGGTAGCCATAATAGGGGGTCTCTGACAGGGGTCTCTGTAATGGGGGTGTCACTGGTGGAGGGTTGGGTTTCCATTGTACTGGGGTAAACCATAAAATATCCGCGGTGGAGGTGCGGAGCAGAATTGCATTGTTGGGGGGGGGGGGGGCAGCTGCCGGATCTCCCTATCGGACTGCCCACTCAAAATGACGGCCTAATAGTGGGATTTGCGAGGGAATCCTTTGCAATCCCCGCCGTGCATAAATTTGCAGGGCAAGTGATAGTGAATCGTCTCTAGATTCTCACTCCCAGCGTGAGCACAAATCAGAGGCGATGACAATGTCCCCCAAACGGAGAATTCAGCTCTATATGTCTGATAAAGCTGTGGTTAATGGGTTAACTGCTAGCCAGGCTGCGATGTCACTCATGGAAGGGGCTGGGTCTGTTTTAATTTCATTTTTCAGTCCTGCCCTGTGTCTGTTTTTAGTTTCATTTTAGTGTTCTTCTCTGGGTTCTGAGGAAAGGAGATGTGTTTCTCAGGCTGACTTTTAACAGCTTCTCTCCAAGGGCTTTGTGACTAAATCTGTGACGAAATAGCCACTAAAGTATTAACTTTATTAGTAAGTGGCACTTGACCTGCAAGTGGATTTTGCTCAATCAAAACTTCAGGAGTAGATGGGAAAGTAAACTCAAAGACCCTTCTTCATTTTTTAAAGAGCTGTTTAACTGTTAATTTTTTCCTCAGATGTGAATACAGATAATCCTGTGTCAATCATAAAGTTTGTTTTAATTTTTAAAATCCTTATTTGTCAGTGGCATCACCTCCTGGGGGTAAAGGATCCTTTCCTCACAGTCTAAAAATTGAACAAGTGTTGGACTTTCTCATCCGGTTTCCTGACGTAAATTGTTGTCTGGTCCAGTGGAGGGAGTCAAACTGGAAGTCTTAAATTTCATTGAGGAAGTGGAAGCATAACTTTGCTCATTACGGAACCCCTATCAACCACGGAAACGAGATTACAAGAAGAGATTAAAGAACCACAACTGCAGCAAGACTAATGCAAGTAAATAGAAGAGTAGTGCCAGAACGGATGGCTGGAGTATACTCCTAACAAACCAATACTTCGCCAATACTTCAAACAGAGAAAACATCTCACAATCATTGATGATTTTTTAGTTTTAAACGACAGACTAATCATCCCGAAAATAGTAAGACGTTTTACAACACCAGGTTAAAGTCCAACAGGTTTGTTTCGAATCACTAGCTTTTGGAGCACTGCTCCTTCCTCAGGTGAATGAAGAGGTATGTTCCAGAAACATATATATAGACAAATTCAAAGATGCAAGACGATACTTTGAATGTGAGTCTTTGCAGGTAATTAAGTCTTTACAGGTCCAAACAGAGCAACTGGAGAGAGGGATAATCACAGGTTAAAGAGGTGCAAAGACTCGCATTCAAAGTATCGTCTTGCATCTTTGACTTTATCTATATATATATTTCTGGAACCTAACTCTTCATTCACCTGAGGAAGGAGCAGTGCTCTGAAAGCTAGTGATTCGAAACAAACCTGTTGGACTTTAACCTGGTGTTGCAAGACTTCTTACTGTGCTCACCCCAGTCCAACACCGGCATCTCCACATCATCCCGAAAATAATTTAACTTCAAATTCTCCAGAAAATCCAGCAAGGTCACGCGGTTGTGGTGAAATGCTGAGTTACAGCCTAACAACCATTCTGGAGACAGGCATAAGTCATCCCATTGAAGAGTTAATCTTGAGTTAATTTGCCATGCAAGTGCAGGGAATAACCAACAGCATAGTGGACCACTGATACCCTTCACTTGCTCTTCGAGCTTATGGCAATGTCTGGAAATGGATTTATTTGACTCTAAAGGCACAATTTTCATCATCGTCATTGATTCCTACTCCAGATGACTTCAAGTCAGCAGACTGGATAGCACCACGATGGAGGCAGTCATTACATCACTAAAAAGAATCTTCGCAATTCATGCCATTCTGAATGCTGTGGTGTCAGACAATAGTCCTCTGGTTTCTAACAAACTGTTCTGCAACTTAGTGGATGAATGGTTTCATGCATGTGACTAGATCGCCTAGATATCTTTAGTCAAATGGAGAAGCAGTAAGAGAAATTTGAACAACCAAGGAATTGATGAAAAAGGAACAAACATATTAACTTAGCCATTCTTAACTACCGAACCTCACCGCTGAAAAATGGCTCCGTACCATCAGAAATATTGATGGGAACTCATCTATGAACACAACTTCCAGCTCTACAACAAAACCGACAACCGGACATTACCTCAGGTGATCATCAGAGTTAGAAAGTGTGAGGAGCAACAGACAATCACACTCCTAATTTCAACTTCAGGCACAGAGCACCAGACTTAGAGGCTCTATGGGCCAGGGAGAGAGTGCAGATAGGCGATCAATAGAATGAAGGCACAGTAATGAAAGAGGTCCATAGCTGAAATCATCATCAAAGGGGACTGAGGCAGTACGGAAGGAAGTGAAAAGCCTTGATATCATTGGGAAGGAAAGCAATGGAAACGTAAGTGTCGAATTCCGATCCGAATGGAGACAGGGAACCAAAAAGAAATAGAAGCTCTATATCCATGCAGGTGGAAGATAATCCAATCACAGGATGAGAAAGTCCAGTTCATCCTCAAAATGGGATCAGGACCAGATCAGGGAGGTTGGTCAAGGCATCTGAAAGACCAACCCCATAAAGTTTGAGATTCTGGGCGGAAATATAGAAAGACGCATATAATTGGAATAGAGACTTGGGGGAGATGTCGAGTAAAAGGTTAAAATCTCGAGTACCTGATACTGATGTTACCACTGATGTAACTATGATGCAATGTCACGTAAGTAACTGAGAGCTGGAGAGGAACGGAGTACAAACTTGTGGAGAGTGCTGAAATGTGAACAAACAAGAATGGTTTTTACAAATAACAGGCAATGATAGCATTCTTAGGTAAGCAGGCAAACACTAAAGAAACCCTATCTAACTCCAGAATTCAAGGTGAAACAGGCAGCATTTAAAATTTGCAGCGTTTGCAGGGCTACAGAGCTTTTTTGTGTGTGGGCTCAGAAGAAATGCTGGGGCCACAAGAATAAAAATTGCAAATGGTTGACTTCGGTGGTGGTATGTAGGAGGCAGTCACACGTCGGGTAGGTCCTGCTCGAGGCTCGATTGTTTGGAACTTAATGCCCGGTGCAAGTGGCAATTTTTAAACAAACAGGTGCAGGAAGACATAAGGCGGGAGGGGGATGTCCAAAACTCAGAAGAAGGCCCCGGGAAGAAGGAGGTGAGTGAAGGTTCGCCGTCAAGGGAAAGGGTCAGCCTGGCAACAAGAAAGATGGTGAAGGCTAGGTTGCTGACTGAGGTCGCGCCCTTCACAGTAGAGAAAATGACCGAGGTGATGACCATGGAATTTTAAAAAACAGTTTGCTAAGCACATGGAGGTAATGAGGAAGAAAATGATGGTGGAAATGAAGGTGCTGATGGAGGAGGCGACTGCCCCGATTAAGGCAGCGGTGTCGAATTCATCAGCCGAGGTGCAGGAGCAGGGTAAGAAGCTGAAGGGGGTGGAGGAGACCTTGTCACAACATAACGATCAACTCACCTCGATGGATGAGGAGCTGCAGAGGATGGTGGAGGCCAACAAAGGACTGAGAGCGAAGTTGGAAAATAGATCTAGACGGCAGAACTTAAGAATCGTGGGTCTGCACAAAGAGGTGGAGGGCCCAAAACTGACTGAGTACTTTGCCATGATATTAGCAGAGCTGTTGGGGGAGGGGAAAGGTTCCCCCCGGTGAGAACTGGATCGGGCTCATCGATCGTTGAGGCCTGAACCGAAGGCAAATGAACCGCCAAAGGCGGTAATAATTTGTTTTCACAAGTGCCATGTAAAGGAGAAGGCCCTGAGTTGGGCAAATAAGAAGCGGGAGGTGCAGTGGGCAGGAACTGGTATACCTATATACCAGGACTTAACCGTGGAGCTGGCAAGGAGGCAGGCAGTCTTTGGTCAAATAATTATAATCTTTATTATTGACACAAGTAGGCTTACATTAACACTGCAATGAAGTTACTGTGAAAATCCCCTAGTGGCCACACTCCGGCGTCTATTCTGGTGTAGAGGGAGAATTCAGAATATCCAATTCACCTAACAAGCACGTCTTTCGGGACTTGTGGGTGGAAACCGGAGCACCCGGAGGAAACCCATGCAGACACAGGGAGAACATACAGACTCCACACAGACAGTGATCCAAGCCGGGAATCGAACATGGGACCCTGGCGCTGTGAAGCAACAGTGCAAATCACTATGCTACTGGGGAAGGCGGCACTGGCATGGCATATCCAGCGAAGTTGAGGGTGACCCACAACTCAAAAGACTCTCACTTAAAATAGAATCATAGAATTTACAGTGCAGTAGGAGGCCATCCGGCCCATCGAGTCTGCACGGCCCTTGGAAAGAGCACCCCACTTAAGCCCACGCCTCCACCCTAATCCTGTAACCCGGTACCCCACCTCACCATTTGAACACTAAGGGGAAATTTAGCATGGCCAATTCATCTAACCTGCAAATCTTTAGACTGTGGGAGGAAACCGGAGCACCCGGAGGAAACCCACACAGAAAAGAGGAGAAAGTGCAAACTCCACACAGTCACCCAAGGCCGGAATTGAACCCAGGACCCTGGAGCTGTGAGGCAGCAGTGGTAACGATTCTAAGGGTGGAGACCTCCGTGAAGGCAAAAGGACAGGGGCAGAAATGAGAAATGCGACTGAGGACTGGTCTTCGACCGAGGGTAGGGTGTTTCAGATTGTATATAATTCTCTTTTCTAAGGGCAGCATGGTGGCGCAGTGGTTAGCACTGCTGCCTCACAGCACCGAGGACCCAGGGTCGATCTGGGTCCCGGCTCACTGTCCGTGTAGAGTTTACACATTCTCCGCTTGTCTGCGTGTGTCTCACTCCCACAACCCAGAAAGACTTGCAAGTTCGGTGGATTGGCCACACTAAATTGTCTCTTAATTCGAAAAAAAGGAATTGGGTACTCTATACTTAATTTTTTAAAAAATTTTATTTTCTATTTCATGTTGGTATATGTGATTAAAGGGTGTGAAGTGCCTGTTTTGATAGGGTAAGAGTTGGGATATTTTGCAATGATGGTTTTCTGGGGTTTGGTTGTTTGCACTGGGTTTGTTTGTTTGAAGGGAATTTCTTTGTTTTCTGGGCCTGGGTAGGGGGGAGGGGACTGGGGGGTAAGTGGGGCCTGGGCAGGGGCCTCCATACTAGCAACCTTAAGTTGGCTAGTGAACGGGAGTGTGGCGAGGGGAGGGGCCGGTGTCATCAGAACCGGTCGAACAGGTTTCCATGGGCCTGGAGGGAGGGAGGTGTTTTCAAGAGGAATTGGATGGGGGGAAATATGGGAGGCGTTCGGTGGAAACAAAGGGACAGGGCGTGCCAAGCCCATTGGGCAGGGCCCGGAGTTATGCAGATGGTGGGAAGGAGAGGCGGGGGAGGGGAGAGGGTAAGACCCCCCGATGTTGCCATGCAACAAGAGACCCACCTGAAGGTGTAGGACCAGGTGAGGCTCAGGAAGGGCTGGGTGAGCCAAGTTTTTCATTCGAGGTTTGACAGTAGGGCCCAGGAGGTAGTGGTATTTTTTGATAAGAGGGATTGGATTGGATTTGTTTGTTGTCATGTGTACCGAGGTACAGTGAAAAGTATTTTTCTGCAAGCAGCTCAACAGATCATTCAGTACATGGAAGAAAAGGAAATTAAACAAAATTCAAGAAAAGACAATAAAATACATGAGAATACATAATAGGGCAACACAAGATATACAATGTAACTACATAAGCACTGGCATCGGTTGAAGCATACAGGGTGTAGTGTTAATGAGGTCAGTCAATAAGAGGGTCATTTAGGAGTCTGGTGACAGTGGGGAAGAAGCTGTTTTTGAGTCTGTTCGTGCGTGTTCTCAGACTTCTGAATCTCCTGCCCGATGGAAGAAGTTGGAAAAGTGAGTAAGCCGGGTGGGAGGGATCCTTGATTATGCTGCCCGCTTTCCCCCGGCAGCGGGAGGTGTAGATGGAGTCCATGGATAGGAGGCAGGTTTGTGTGATGGACTGGGCGGTATTCACGACTCTCTGAAGTTCCTTGCGGTTCTGGGCCGAGCAGTTGCCATACCAGGCTGTGATGCAGCCCGATAAGATGCTTTCTATAGTGCATCTGTAAAAGTTGGTAAGGGTTAATGTGGACATGCCGAATTTCCTTAGTTTCCTGAGGAAGTATAGGCGCTGTTGTGCTTTCTTGGTGATATCGTCGACGTGAGTGGACCAGGACAGATTTTTGGTGATGTGCACTGTTGGAACCAACAATTCTACGGACACGTGCTTGTAGGATTAGAATAGCGGTTTTAATATACTTACAACAGAGCCAGCCTGTTAGCCGTTGAACTTTCGGTGAACTGGCCGGCTGACTCTGTGGCACTGATCTTTATACAGCAGCTCCCGGGGGGAGGAGTCCTGGGTGGAGCCAAGGGAGAAGCCCAGTACAACTCTCAAGCATTCCCAGAGCTACTCCCCCTGGTGGTCAGATAGTGCAACTGCACTTACAATATAGACACATGTATATACAGATTATAATCCGGTGTGAATCACATTCACCACATTCACCCCTTGTGAAAAAAATCGACTCCAGCGGGGGTGGTGGCTCACAGAGTTAGTCTGTCCGGTGGACGAATTGTTCTTTTCGATCTGCAGAGCACCGGGGTTGCAGCCTCTTGCGGTGGCTGGGTGTGTGTTGAGAGCTGGGGTACGATGGCAGACTCCAGGGCGGGTCTTGTCCGAACTTTATACACCTCTGGCTCGACCAGAGACTGGGGGCGCTGGGGGCGGGCTGGTTCTGGCGTGTGGAACCGGTGGGGTGAGCTTGCTGAATCGGGGGCGCGAGGGGGCGGCAGCATAGGGAACGGGGTAAGGGGTTCCTCAGTGGGGGTGGGGGGGGGCTGGATCCAGCGGGTGCCAGGTCCCGAAGGGATACTGTATCCTGGCGACCGTCCGGGAACTCCACAAATACGTACTGGGGGTTGGAATGGAGGAGGCGCACCTTTTCAACAAGGGGGTCAGTTTTGTGCCCCCTGACGTGCTTCCTCAGGAGGACCGGGCCTGGTGTACTCAGCCACGCCGGAAGTGAGACTCCCGTGGTAGTGCCCCTAGAAAAAATGAAGAGTCGCTCGTGAGGGGTTTGATTTGTAGCTGTACAGAGGAGGGATCTGATAGCGTGGAGCGCGTCTGGGAGGACTTCTTGCCATTGGGAGACTTGGAGTTTTCTAGACCGGAGGGTCAGTAGGACGGTCTTCCAGACCGTCGCGTTCTCCCTCTCCACCTGTCCGTTCCCACTGGGGTTGTAGCTGGTAGTCCTGCTCGAGGCGATGCCCTTGTCGAGCAGGTACTGACGCAGCTCGTCACTCATAAAGGGCGAACCCCGGTCGCTGTGCACGTAGCTGGGGAAACCGAACAGGGTGAAGACACTATGCAGGGCGCTAATGGCTGTGTGGGAGGTCATGTCGGGGCACGGAATGGCAAAAGGGAATCGGGAGAACTCATCGATGATGTTGAGGAAATAAATGTTCTTGTTAGTGGAGGGGAGTGGCCCTTTGAAATCGATCGCAAGGCGTTCAAAGGGCCTAGAAGCCTTGACCAGGTGGGCCCTGTCTGGTCTATAGAAGTGCGGTTTGCACTCCGCACAGATCGGGCAGTCCCTGGTGACCGCTTTTACCTCCTCGTTGGAGAAAGGCAGGTTTCGGGCTCTGATGTAGTGGGAGAGCCGGGTGACCCCTGGATGGCAGAGGTCCACGTGGATGGCTTTCAGACGGCTGATCTGCGCGCTGGCGTATGTCCCGCGGGATAGGGCATCCGAGGGCTCGTTGAGCTTCCCCGGTCGAAATTTAATATCGTAACTATAGGTGGAGAGTTCGATCCTCCACCGAAGGATTTTTATCATTTTCTTTTGCCCCTTTGCGAGTTGTCAAACATAAAGGCAACCGATCGTTGGTCGGTGATGAGGGTGAACCTCCTACCTGCGAGGTAGTGCCTCAAGTGACGAACAGCCTCCACGATGGCTTGTGCTTCCTTCTCGACTGAGGAGTGTCGGAGTTCTGAAGCGGATAGGGTACGGGAGAGAAATGCAACGGGCCTCCCTGCCTGATTTAAAGTGGCTGCTGGAGCTACCTCTGAGGCGTCGCTCTCAACCTGAAAGGGAGTGGATTCATCCACCGCCCGCATGGCTGCTTTAGCGATGTCCTCCTTGATGCAGCTTAAGGCCTGGCGTGCCTCAGCTGACAGGGAAAATCGTGTGGCCTTAAAGAGTGGGCGGGCTTTGTCCGCATATTGAGGGACCCACTGGGCATAGTATGAAAAGAACCCCAAGCACCGTTTGAGGGCCTTGGGGCAATGAGGGAGGGGGAGTTCTAAGAGGGGGCGCATGCGGTCCGGGTCTGGGCCCAGGACTCCGTTCTCCATGACGTAGCCGAGGATGGCCAGTCTGTTTGTGCGGAAAACGTATTTCTCCTTGTGATAAGTGAGATTTAATTTCTGTGCCGTTTGGAGAAAACGGTGGAGGTTGGCGTCGTGGTCCTGCTGGTCATAGACACAGATGGTAACATTGTCCAGATACGGAAACGTGGCCCGCAGCCCGTACTGGTCTACCATTCGGTCCATTGCTCGTTGGAACACCGAAACCCCGTTGGTGACGCCGAACGGAACCCAGAGGAAGTGGAAGAGGCGGCCATCGACCTCGAACGCCGTGTAGTGGCGGTCCTCCGGGTGGATTGGGAGCTGGTGGTATGCAGACTTCAGATCCACCGTGGAAAATAGCCGATATTGGGCGATCTGATTAACCATGTCTGCAATTCTGGGGAGGGGATACGCGTCTAGGAACGTAAAGCGATTTATGTTCTGGCGATAGTCGACTACCATGCGAAATTTTTCCCCGGTCTTGACGACCACCACCTGAGCTCTCCAGGGACTATTACTAGCCTCTATGATCCCTCATTGAGCAGCCGTCGGACCTCCGATCGGATAAAGACCCTATCCTGTAGGCTGTATCGCCTGCTGCGAGTAGCTACTGGCTTGCAATCTGGAGTGAGATTGGCGAAGAGCGGAGGGGGGGGAGATGCACAGCGTGGCTAGCCTGCAAATAGTGAGTGGGGGCAGGGGCCCGCCGAAGCTGAGGGTGAAGCTCTTGAGGTTGCACTGGAAATCCAGGCCTAATAAGAGTGGCGCGCAGAGGTGGGGCAGAATATAAAGTTTAAATTTAGAATAACTAGCACCTCGAATTGTGAGCGTAGCGATGGTGCGTCCTTGGATTTGGACTGAGTGGGAGCCCGAAGCGAGGGCGATAGTTTGGCTTACCGGAAAAATAGAAAGCGAACAGCGTCTTACCAGCTCTGGATGTATAAAGCTCTCGGTGCTCCCGGAGTCAAAGAGGCATGGCGTGCTGTACCCGTTGATCTGGACCTCCGCCATCGAACTTCGTAGGTGCTTGGGGCGGGATTGATCCAGGGTGACCGCGTTGAGTTGCGGGCCGCGTGGTGAGTGCCCGGGGAAGTCGTATTCTTCAGATGAGCTTTCTGAGCATGCCGATGCAGATGGGGCCAGTGGATCGCCAATGGTGAGCGGCGAGGAAGATGGCGGCCTCCATGGATCGCATGTGGTGGGAGGGGGCGGAGTCGGGGCATAGGCCGCAGTGTTTCGGGCCCCGCGGGCCCGCTGGTGGTGGGAGCGATTTGTTCTCTCTGCAGGGGAGTTAAAAACTGGGGCCCTTTTCGCGAGGCACACTCTGGCATAGTGGCCTTTCTTCCCGCAGATGCTGCAGGTCGCGGATCGGGCTGGGAAGTGCTGCCGCGGGTGCTGGCTTTGGCCACAGAAATGGCAGGCTGGGGCAGCTGAGTAGCTGGCTGGGGCAGCTGAGTATCTGGCTGGGGCAGCAGAGTAACTGGCTTTGGCAGCGCGGTAGCTGGGGGGGCCGTGCGGCACAGGCCTGGGGGGGACTGTTGGTCGGGGGTCCACGATGAGGTCGCGGGGTCCGCAGGAAACGATGTGAGGCTGAGGAAGGAAACTTCCATAGTGGTAGCAGCCTCCACAGTAGTGTCTAAGTCCTGGGCCCCCTTTTCTAGCAGTCTTTGGCGCACATAGTTAGACCTAAGGCCCGCTACGAAAACGTCCCGCACAGCAAGCTCCCTATGTTCAGCCGCGGTAATGGCTTGATAATTACAGTCATTGGAAAGATTGTTTAATTCCCTTACAAACTCGGCAAGCGTTTTTGTAGGCCGCTGACGGCGAGTCGTAAACAAGTGGCGTGCATAAACCTCGTTAATGGGCCTAACATACATTTTGTCCAATATTGCCAGCGCTGCGGTGTAAGAACCAGCCGGATTTAGCTGTGTGGAGATTCTGCGGCTTACCCTCGCGTGCAGTAGGCGGAGTTTTTGTTCCTCCGTTGTTCCGGCGGTGCTGGCTTCTGCCAGGTAGGCTTTAAAACATCTCAGCCAGTGGGAAAAAATTTCCTTAACCTCTGCATCCTGTGGGTCGAGTTCTAGGCGTCGGGGCTTGAGGGCTGCTTCCATGATTTCTTCGACTGTTTCCTAAGTATATTAAATTGTTGGAACCAACAATTCTACGGACACGTGCTTGTAGGATTAGAATAGCGGTTTTAATATACTTACAACAGAGCCAGCCTGTTAGCCGTTGAACTTTCGGTGAACTGGCCGGCTGACCCTGTGGCACTGATCTTTATACAGCAGCTCCTTGGGGAGGAGTCCTGGGCGGAGCCAAGGGAGAAGCCCAGTACAACTCTCGAGCACTCCCAGAGCTCCTCCCCCTGGTGGTCAGATAGTGCAACTGCACTTACAATATAGACACATGTATATACAGATTATAATTCGGTGTGAATCCCATTCACCACATGCAGCCCTAGGAATTTGAAACTGCTAACCATCTCCACCTCGGCCCCGTTGATGCTGACAGGAGTGTGTACAGTACTTTGCTTCCTGAAGTCGATGACCAGCTCTTTAGTTTTGCTGGCATTGAGGGAGAGATTGTTGTCGTTACACCACTCCACTAGGTTCTCTATCTCCCTCCTGTATTCGGACTCGGCATTATTCGAGATCCGGGCAGCACGGTGGCCTAGTGTTTAGCACAACCGCCTCACGGCACTGAGGTCCCAGGTTCGGTCCCGGCTCTGGGTCACTGTCCGTGTGGAGTTTGCACATTCTCCCCGTGTCTGCGTGGGTTTCGCCCCCACAACCCAAAAACGTGCAAGCTAGGTGGATTGGCCACGCTAAATTGCCCCTTAATTGGAAAAATGATTGGGTACACTAAATTTTTAAAAAAAAAGAGAAAAAAAATTATTCGAGATCCGGCCCACTATGGTCGTATCGTCAGCAAACTTGTAGATGGAGTTGGAACCAAGTTTTGCCATGCAGTGGTGTGTGTACAGGGAGTAGAGTAGGGGGCTAAGTACGCAGCCTTGCGGGGCACCGGTATTGAGGATTATTGTGGAGGAGGTGTTGGTGTTCATTTTTACTGACTGTGGTCTGTTGGTCAGAAAGTCAAGGATCCAGTTGCAGAGTGGAGAGCCAAGTCCTAGGTTTTGGAGCTTCGATATCAGCTTGGCTAGGATTATGGTGTTGAAAGCGGAGCTGTAGTCAATACATAGGAGTCTGATGTAGGAGTCCTTGTTTTCGAGATGCTCTAGGGATGAGTGTAGGGCCAGGGAAATGGCGTCTGATGTGGACCGGTTGCGACGGTATGCGAATTGAAGTGGGTCAAGGCGTTCCGGGAGTATGGAGGTGATGCGCTTCATGATCAGCCTCTCGAAGCACTTCATTACAACTGACGTGAGGGCCACCGGGCGGTAGTCATTGAGGCATGTTGCCTGGTTCTTCTTTGGTACCGGTATGATGGTGGTCTTCTTGAAGCAGGTGGGGACCTCGGAGTGGAGTAGGGATAGGTTAAAGATGTCTGTGAATACCTCTGCCAGCTGGTATGCGCAGGCTCTGAGTGGACGACCAGGGATCCCGTCCGGGCCCATCGCCTTCCATGGGTTCACTTTCAGGAAGGCCAATCTGACTTCGGAAACTGTGATGGTGGGTATGGGTGAATTATGGGCTGCTGGGGCACTCGACAGCGGATTGTTGGTTACCTGCTCAAACCGAGCATAGAATGCATTAAGTTCATCGGGGAGGGGTGCGCTGCTGCCAGAGATACTGCTCGGCTTCACTTTGTAGCCCGTTATGTTGTTTAGTCCTTGCCGCAACCACCGAGAGTCGGTTGAGGTTCCAGATGGAGATGGTTGTGGCAGACCAGGGGGAATATATCTAATAGTAACAGGGGCATTGGAGGGGTGACTGGTGGCACTGACAAGTGTGTATGGACCTAACTGGGATGAAGGTGAAGAAGGTGTTAGGGGCCATTCCGGACTTGGACTCATACGAGCTAATAGTGAGAGGTGATTGGAAAACGGTGCCAGAACCAAGGATGGACAGGTCACAGCCGCGCTCGCTTGCCCAGTTGGGGTGGGGGGGGGGGGGGGTTGAAGCCGCTGGGAGGAGTGGACCCTTCGAGGTTATTGCACCCGAGGGAGCGGGTGTATTCGTTCTTCTCCTCGGTTCACAAAGTATATTTGAGGATAGACATTTTGTGGTAGGGAAGGTGTTGCTGGCTGGGATTAAGGGATCAGAGTATCGGTGATAGTGATTTCAGACCACGCGCCGCACTGGGTGGATGTGGTCCAAGAGAGGGGTAGGTCCTCAGAGGGCAGGGTGGAGGCCAGGTCCTCAGAGGCGGGGTTGTTAAGGAAGCTTCCGTGAGAAGATTGTGAAAGTGGTTGAGGAGTATGTAGGATACAGGGGAAATATCACAGCCAGTGGTGTGGGAGACCCTGAAAGTAATGAGGGGGAGATTATATCATTTAATGATGTGGAGATGCCAGCGTTGGACTGGGGTGAGCACAGTAAGAAGTCTTACAACACCAGATTAAAGTCCAACAGGTTTGTTTCGAATCACTAGCTTTCGGAGTGCAGTTTCTTCCTTAGGTGAATGAAGAGGTGGGTTCCAAAAACATGTATATAGACCAAATTCAATTATGCAAGAATGTGAGTCTTTGTAGATAATTAAGTCTTTCCAGGTCCAGACGGTGCGACTGGAGAGAGGGATAATCACAGGTTAAAGAGGTGTGAATTGTCTCAAGTCAGAACAGTTGTTAGGATTTCGCAAGCCCAGGCCAGATCGTGGGGGGTGAATGTAATGCGACATGAATCCAAGGTTCCGGTTGAGGCTGTACTCATGTGTGCGGAACTTGGCTATAAGTTTCTGCTCGCCAATTCTGCCTTGTCACGTATCCTGAAGGCCGCCTTGGATACCGCTTACCCAATATCATTTAAGGCCAAAGTGGATAAAGAGTAGAGAGAGGAGCATCAAAGGCTGATAGAGGAGATGTTGGAGGTACACAGAAGGTACGCAGGGGATGCAGATCCGGCTCTTTTGGTCAGAAGGAGGGAGCCCCAGGCTAGTTTTGAGCTGTTGTCTATGGGGAAGGAGGTACAGCAACTGAGGCTGGAGAGGCAGCAGATTATGAATACCAGGAGAAGGTGGGGCTCATGCTGACAGGCCAACTTTAGATGGAGGCGGCTGCGAAAGAGATGGTATAGGTACGGGATAATTGGTGGTGGCTCCGGAGCAGATTAATAAGGTGTTTGAGGAATCCTATAAAGGCTGTATAGGTCAGAGCCACCAGGAGAGGAGTAATTGATGGCGGTCCTAGAGAGATTCGGGAATGAGCCGAGATTTATGGAATGGGTACAGCTACTATATTGGGAACCAATGGCGAGTGTCCGCACAAACAACATGAGCTCAGGGTATTTGCTCTGCAGCGGGGGACCAGACAGGGGTGTCCTATGTCACCCCTCCTATTTGCATTAGTGATAGAGCCTTTGGTCATTACTTTGAGAAGTTTGGGGCTGTGGAAGTGGATAGCGCAGGATGGGGGTGGGGGGGTGGTGGAATATTTGGTGTCTTTGTATGCGGACGATTTATTGTTATATGTCTCAGAGCCGATTACGTCGATGTGGAATATAATGGGACTTCTCCAAAGATTTGGGTTGTTTTCAGGATCTAAATTAAATTTGAAGAGTGGTAGTTTGTGTGTCCCAGCCAGGGGTGGGAGCGGGACTGGGGGGGCTGCCATTTTGCAGGGCATCAGTCCACTTCATGTACTTGGGGGTGCAGGTGGCGTGGGACTGAGGGGGTCTCCGTGAGTACAATTTTACTAGTTGGTGAGGAGGGTGAAAGCGGACTTGGCAAGGTGGGACAACCAGCCTCTATCATTGGCTGGGCCCCCCAAATTTTCTATATTATTATTGGGCGGCGAAGCGGAAAATGTGCCGAGTTGGCTCTGGGGGGGGGGGGGGGGGGGGGGAGCCCCAGTGGGTTAGGATGGAGGACCGTCTGTGTAGGATGTAGGGGCTGAGGGCACTGGTAATGACGCCGCTTCCGATGGCCCCAGGCAAATACTTCGGGACTCCGGTGGTGGTGACAACTCTGAAGATTTGAAGGCAGTGGAGGCAACACTTTAAGCTGGGGGCTGAGTCAGGGGAGATGCCAATTGGGGGATTCATAGGTTTGAACTGGGGCAGCTGGATTGGAGGCTTCAGAGATGGGAGGAGAGAGAGAACAGAGTATTAAAAGACATGTTCCTGGGGGGGACTTTTTGCAAGGTTGGAAGAGTTGGGGGGGAAGTATGAATTGGAGCAAGGGAAAAGGTTTCGGTACCTGCAGCTCCGAGACTTTGCAAGGAAGGAGATTTATAGCTTCCCGATAGCGCCGGCTCCCTCTTTGCTGGAAGAAACATTGACGGCAAGGGGACTGGAGAAGGGTGTGGTGTTGGCGATTTCTGTGAAAAGTCTGGAGGAAGATATCACAGAATCATAGAATTTACAGTGCAGAAGGAGACGATTCGGCCCATCAAGTCTACACCGGCTCTTGGAAAGAGCACCCTTCTTAAGCCCACACCTCCACCCTATCCCCGTAACCCAGCAACCACACCTAAACTAAGGGCAATTTACCATGGTCAATCCACGTAACCCACACATCTTTGGACTGTGAGAGTCCAAATAAATGGAGACCACGTTGTCAAGAGTCAGAAATTCCAGTAGATCCCCCCGCAAAGCCGAGGCACAGGGTGGAGAAGCTGACCTCCACCACAACAGGACCTGCATCTGGGCAATCAGCGAAGTGAAGGCTAAAACATCTCCCTCGCATCTGCCTGCATGCTCGGGCCGATCCGACATCCCGAAACTGGCCTCTAGGGGACGTGATTCCACATTCACATGTAATACCCCGAGATGATACTAAAGACCTCCCTCCAATACCTCTCCAGCTCCGGGGACACGGGGAGAACGTGCAGACTCCACACAGACAGTGACTCAAGCCGGGAATTGAACATGGGACTCTGGAGCTATGAAGCAACTGTGCTAACCACTATGCTACCTTGCCACCCAACATGTTTGACATGTTTGCATTATCAGAGTCCTAGACTTCAAAGATAAATGCAAATTACTGCGAATGCTGGAATGTGAAACAAAGCAGAAAATACTGGACAATCTTAGCAGGTCTGGCAGCATCTGTGGAGAGAAAAGGGAGCTAATATTTTGAGTCTGGATGACATGGTATCCATGGAAGGGATTAAGGCCAAGTGGGAAGAAGGCTAGTTGGGGGAGGTAATGTAAGAAGGTTTTGTCATGGTCTGTAGACTGGCCGAAGTGAATGATGAACTACAGATCATCTAGTTTAAATAATTTATTATGGAAATGAAATGAAATGAAATGAAAATCACTTATTGTCATGAGTAGGCTTCAATGAAGTTACTGTGAAAAGACAACTGCGTGATAAGATAATTAGGATAAATAAAATAATAAACTACTAACACTAATTAACTGTTGCAGAGCGACTGCAAAATACGTCTATCCTCCAGCATGACCTACTCCCAACTCCCAGACAACAGGGTCACGTGGTGGGTTTACATTGCCACCTAGTGGTCGGAGTTTATGCATAACATTATGTACAAACTTGCTTTATGCATATCATCACAGGTTTGTGGTGTGAGGTGCTACAAAGAGTGAACATCTCAACCTCATGTGCGACGTTGGGGCTGATACAACTGAAAGTTGTGTATAGGACACATCTCACAAGGGCGAGGATGAGTCGACTCTTTAAGGGAGTGGAGGATGTTTGTGAGCAATGTGGGAGGAGCCCCGCAAACCATGTACATATGTGTTGTCCTGCCCGAAGCTGGAGAGGTATTGGAGGGAGGTTTTCAGTATCATCTCGGGGTATTACATGTATTACACAGAGGCCAGTTTTGGGGTGTCGAACCGGCCCGAGCTGCAGGCGGGAGCAGGGGAGATGTTTTAGCCTTCACCTCGCTGATTGCCCGGAGGCAGGCCCTGTTGGGGTGTGTCATAATATACACACAAGTATATGATGGTGCACAGCAGGCATTGATTGACACACAAGATGACCAATGGACACACAGAACACAGCAGCCAATCACCAGACAAGACACAGCCACTATAAAGCCAGAGGGCACTAGTTTTCCCGCTCTCTTGGGATCCAGCCTCTGAGACAGTCAGAGCCCGTGAGCAACAACTAGAACATACACCATGTGGTAGTAAGATAGTCTGGTCAGGTTAGCCTCAGGTCTCCAGTCAACTCAGCATAGTGTCAACCCACAGTTAAAGTATGTTTAATAGTTAAGAGTTCAATAAAATAGAGTTGCATTTCTTTAAGTGTTGGAAGCCTGTCTCTCTCTCACTGCTGCAGTAAACGCAGTCCTCGCAGACCCAGCTTACCCAACACATCAGGGTGGAGGTCAGCTTCTCCACCCTGTGCCTCGGCTTGGTGGAGGGATCGACTGGATTTTCTGACTCTTGACAAGGTAGAATTTGAGCTAAGAGGGATGAAGGAGGGGTTCTACAATTCGTGGGGACCATTTATTATGTACTTTCAGGAACTGGTTGCCACTGATCATGCGGGGGGGGGGGGGGGGGGGGGGGTCGGGTGAAGAGAGGGTGTTGGGTTTACTGTTTCATTGTTTTGTTGCTAACGTTTACCTGGAATGGACAAATTGATGTATTGGGTGTCGTTTCTGGGGGATTGTTCCCATGTTTGATTTGCATTTGTTTTTATTTTGTTGTTTATTTGATGAAAATGTTGAGAACAAAAATATTTTTTTTTTAATTGCAAATTTCTTGGACCTTTAAAGATTGCCAGTTAGGCTGGTCAAAAGCTGTTGTAACTCGGCTGAATTTGTGCAGTGCAAAGCTCCACCCATTTGTACCAGAATTTTACCTTTGAAATCTTTCCAAGTCCACCCAAGTTGAATATTTAAGTGAGCCAACACCTTTTTCAGGGGAGAGCCTGAATGACTGAAAGTCACTTAACCCAATGTGGTCTTCAAAGCATTTCCAACCCAGTTTGAATGCAGCAAATGTTGATGTGGAAGTAGGAGGTAGATCATTGATGTTACAGCAGTAAAACGTATGGCCATGAGTTCCATTTCTTTCGCTTTACCTTAACAAAGAATGTTATTAGATTAAATAAGTAGTTAAGTAGTTCATTCTAAGGGGGGGGGGGGGAAAGATCATACAACCTCTCGCACACCATCACGCCTTTCTTCCTCCTACGTACTATATTTGTGTTGATTGTTACTGCCTAACTATCCATGTTTACACACACACACTCACACACTGTATGCCAAGCCCAAGGTGGGCATTTTACACAGTGCCTAGAATGTCCAAAGCAAATGACAAGAACACATGACCATAAAAGTTCCTGAATTATTCGCACACCCCTGTCAGCATCAATGGGGCCAAGGTGGAGATGGTGAGCAGTTTCAAATTCCTAGGGGTGCACATCTCCAAAAATCTGTCCTGGTCCACCTATGTCGACGCTACCACCAAGAAAGCACAACAGCGCCTATACTTCCTCGGGAAACTAAGGAAATTCAGCACGTCCACATTAACCCTTACCAACAATTACAGATGCACCATAGAAAGCATCCTATCGGGCTGCATCACAACCAGGTTTGGTAACTGCTCGGCCCAGGACCGCAAGAAACTTCAGAGAGTCGTGAACACCCCCCCGGTCCATCACAGGAACCTGCCTCCCATCCATTGACTCCATCTACACCTCCTGCTGCCTGGGGAAAGCGGGCTGCATAATCAAAGATCCCTCCTACCCGGCTTACTCACTCTTCCAACTTCTTCCATCGGACACGAGATACAGAAGTCTGAGAACACGCATGAACAGGCTCAAAAACAGCTTCTTCCCCACTATCACCAGACTCCTAAACGACCCTCTTATGGACTGACCTCATTGAAATACTTTTCACTGTACCTCGGTACACGTGAAATAAACAAATCCAATCCAATCATACCCAATGCCACCCCACACACCAACACCACCCCCACAACCCCACTTCACCACCACCATCACCCTGACCCCCCCCCCCCCCCCCCCCCCCCCAATCACCCCAGAACACCCCCACCATCCCCTGGTCCGCAACAAAATCATACATTTTGTCTTGTGTCTTGTAGGAGCTGCTGGTGAAGAGGCGTGCCCTGCTGGTGTCCGCCCCGGAACCAACCCCAGCCCCATGTCCTGCCCATCCTAGCCCTGCCCCGCATCCACCTCGTCGTACGAGGACTGATGTATATCCTCCTCCTCCAGCACGTCTCCCCGCTGCTGCACAATGCTGTGGAGAAAGCAGCAGGCCGCCACGAAGCGGGCGACCCTCCCAACGCTATACTGGAGGGTCCCTCCAGAGCGATGCAGGCACCCAAACCACATCTTCAGGATGCCGAAGCACCACTGGATCACGCCCCTGGTCGTGACATTGGTCTGTGGCCTCTGGATAGGTGTCATCAGCCACGGCCACAACAGACCACCCCTGTCACCCCGGTGGAGGGGAGGGGGGGGGGGTAGTTTGGAAGAGGCCAGGAACCATCGTGTGTGCCAGGATGAAGGTGTCATACACACTGCCCAGGTTTTAGACACAGATGTGCATGATGCACATCTGATGATCACCCACCAGTTGCACGTTTATCGAGTAGAACCTCTTTCGGTTTGGAGAGAGCCAGTGATCTGCAGGTGCTCATCGGGCGACATGCATCCCGTCGATCATCCCTTGGACCCAGGGCATCCCGAAGGTGGCCTGGCACTCGTCCTTGCTTCCAGAGGTACCGTCGGCTGGCGCTGCCCATGCCAACGATATGGTCCCCTTCCCCCGTCAGGTGCCCCCCTCTAGGGGCTACTGTAAGCGTTGCCTCTGGGCAGGCCATGTGATGCCCCATTATTGGGTGGTGGCGGTTGGAGGGTGTTATTGAGGAGGGTGAGGTGCAGGGGTGGTTGGGTGGAGGGTGGGAACTGGGGGTAGAGGTAGTGGGAGCACAGTGGTTAGCACTGTTACTTCACAGGTCCAGGGTCCCAGGTTTGATTCCCGGCTTGGGTCACTCTCTGTGCGGAGTCTGCACGTTCTCCACGTGTCTGCGTGGGTTTCCTCCGGGTGCTCCAGTTTCCTCCAAGTCCCAAAGGACGTGCTGTAAGGTGATTGGACATTCTGAATTCTCCCTCTGTATAGCCGAACAGGTGCCGGAGTGTGGCGACTAGGGGATTTTCACAGTAACTTCACTGCAGTGTTCCAGTAAGCCTACTTGTGACAATAAAGATTATTATTATTATTATTATAGTGGGAGGGGGCACCCATACGGCCAGTAGCACTCTACAGAACCAGGGGCAATGTGGGTGGTCAGTGGGGCGGGCAGCAAGATGGCTGACTTGCAGGCTGCGGCAATAAGGGTCCGTGCCTGGACACCAGCCCAATCCCGTGGAGGTTACCCAAGCCCCACGTCACCCCCCTCCGTCTTTCCACCCCACCCCAGCCCAGTGTCAGGACCAGCAGTCCACTGTCTCACCTCTCTGTGTCCTGCCTCCTCTCTCTCCCTCAGCAGCCACGGTGCCAGTTTCTCAATTTTTAAAAGCACAAGGGACCCTCGCCGTCGGAATTTCCCCCAGTAGAGACGGAGAATCGCGGAGGCCCCGGAGAATACCGGGTCAGACTCGCTTATGATATGCAAATGGGATTTACTGTACGGGCGGAGTGGAACACAATTACACCGCTATCGAGGCACCGGAGAATTGCGATTTGGCACGGAACCAGCACCCGCCACGCTTTCGGCATCAAAGCCAATCCTCCGCCCAACCACCTTTCCCGATTCCGTTGTCAGCCGACTGAGAATCCTGCCCAATGTTCCCTCAAAGCACAGCCGCCTCACAGATCCTGGGCCGGCTGCACACAAGTTGGCCCCTTTAAGGGTACAGAAAATTTAAAGGAGCTGCACACTTAACCAAATTGCCCATGCACTCTAAAACAATTACAGGATAAGCTGCATGGGAGGGGGTGGGGGGGGGGGGGGGTGAGATGCTGGACCAGGGATTGAATGCAAGCCTGCTGAAAATATACCTCTCTGCTCTTCCTGGCACTGTATGGAGTCTTACAACACCAGGTTAAAGTCCAACAGGTTTGTTTCAAACACGAGCTTTCGGAGCGCAGCTCCTTCCTCAGGTGAAAGGCGAGGTATGTTCCAGAAACATTTATATAGACAAAATCAGAGATGCTGGACAATGCGTGCGACAATCACCAGGCAGGAATGTTCCCTTCCAGTCGGGGAACACTTCAGCAGTCAAGGGCATTCAGCCTCTGATCTCCGGGTAAGCGTTCTCCAAGGCGGTCTTCAGGACACGCGACAACGCAGAATTGCCGAGCAAAAACTTATAGCTAAGTTCCGCACGCATGAGTGCGGCCTCAACAGGGATCTTGTATTCATGTCGCATTACATCCACCCCCCCGCCATCTGGCCTGGACTTGCAAAATCCCACCAACTGTTCTGGCTTGAGACAATTCACACCTCTTTAACCTGTGATTATCCCTCTCCCTGGATCTGTAATGATTTGATTACCTGCAAATGCTCGCATTCCAAGCATTGTCCAGCATCTCTGACTTTGTCTATATATATTTTTTTAAAATTTAGATTACCCAATTATTTTTTCCAATTAGGGGGCAATTTAGCGTGGCCAATCCACCTACTCTACACATTTTTGGGTTGTGGGGGCGAAACCCACGCAGACACAGGGAGAATGTGCAAACTCCACACAGACAGTGACCCAGAACCGGGATCGAACCTGGGACCTCAGCGCCGCGAGGCAGCTGTGCTAACCACTAGGCCACCGTGCTGCCCTTACTTTGTCTATATAAATGTTTCTGGAACATACCTCGCCATTCACCTGAGGAAGGAGCTGCGCTCCGAAAGCTCGTGTTTGAAACAAACCTGTTGGACTTTAACCTGGTGTTGTAAGACTTCATACTGTGCTCACCCCAGTCCAACGCCGGCATCTCCACATCATGGCTTCCTGGCACTGAAAGAGATTTGACCAAAGTAATTGCTTTCACCTTACCTTGGCCTGTCCCCACAGCTAGCTCCTCTTGCTGAGGTTGTGCAGAGTGCAGGAAGTGCTGGATTCTCCTTTGCATTTATTCCAATGATGCCACAGTGTCTTATGTCATCAAGCCACAACTTTTTCTTGTAAAGTCAACTCCGCCTTGACTTGTATGGCAGCGAAGTAGGTTAGAACCAGGGAAAATGATATTCAAAATGGTAAGTTTATCTAACTTCATTCTGACCACATTATCATTATCATTTTTGGCCAAAGTCAGTGAGAAAAAGTGGAATTTCTAACAGCTGAAACTATTTCAACAGCATAGTTGAAGCTATCCCAGTGTAGCTCCCTGATGTGTTGGATGGCACTGCCTATCGCAAGCCCAGTATTTTCCCAAAACAAATAGCATCACACTTTCCATCATACTCCTTTCAGAAGCACCTCCAACATGCTGGCTCTACCTCACCAGTGCACCGTGAGGTGTCCACAGAACTCGAGTGGAGAACAAAATCTTTTTGCAGCTCCTGAACAGGTCTAACTTGCTGTACCAGCTCCTTGCAACACAGTCTGCTCCCAAATTTACAATATTTTTTTACTGTCAGTTCGCACACAAGGGACAAATTAGTAGTGAGCAGGGGAGGGAGGGAGTGGCCGTTTCTGAGACTAAGTGTTGACACCGGTATAGGATTCATGGAGTTCCACGACAGCAAACTAACCGCGAGACTGGACTAATTCAGTGACTGTGGAGGGGCTAGCATCAGTGCCACGTGCAACACAATCGATTCCAATGAAAGACGGTACAGGATTTGCTCAGTCTGTGATTGACACTCGGGAGGCTGACAAGCTGCAGCCAAATACATCCACATTCCAATCCCCTCACGCACACTCATCCCAGCCAACAAGGTGGCACTGGTTGTCCTGGAGCATGCCTACCCCGCTGATGGGGCGGCTGGGGCCAGAGAGCACTTAGAGAAGCCCCGCACCAATGTAACCAAATGCCGTAAGCTCACAGTGGGCTGTCAGCAGCATGCGCAGCTGTATAGCTGACTTTCCGGCTGAGGCAATGGTGCTCCGTGCCTGTCCACCCCGACCCCACAGCCTGGCCACCCCCTGCTACTCCCTCCGGCCCTGGCTGAAAACCCTCTGGCCAGCAACACAATTGTCAACAAACTATGGCGGTTTTGGCCACTTTCTATACCCCTCCTCTCTGCCTCAGCAACCATGATGCCGCTTTCATGATTTTTAAAAGCACAAGTGAACCGCGCCATCGGGAACTCGGCTCATCAGAGGCGGAGAATGGCGGAGGCCCCGGAGAGTACCGGGGCAGGCCCGCTAATGACATGCAAACAGTGTTTACTATTTTGCATTCCTGAACGCATTGACACTGCTGTCGAGGTGACGGAGAATTGCGACTTGGCGTCAAATCAGCGCCTGCCACGATTTTGGTGTCGGAAACTATGCACCGCCCAATCGCATTTCCCGATTTCGGAGTCAGCCAATGGAGAATCCCGCCCATTGTTTTCTGCAGCCTAACTATGGAAAACCCAAAAGGAATGTAAACATATGATAGAAACAACAACACTAAGTTGTCTACTTCTTTTAAAACATCAATGAAAGATGTGGAAAGAGTTACGTTTGACAGTGAGCTGGATTCTACTCTTCGCGTCCCCAGAAGGGAGAATTATGATCGGGCAGAGAATAGCGCGAAATGGGAAAATTCCATTTTGTGCCTGGTGCAATTTCCAATGCCTGTGGTTCCGGTCCCTCGCTGTCGGCAATATCAAGGTTGCGCCCCGCGCTGGGGGATCCAAGCAAAACCATCATTTGCATGAATTTTAATACCATTAATGGCTTGGACACTTCATGCTCCACTGCTCCGTGATGGTCCTCTCCTCACTGGCATGGAGCTATGGATCCACTTCGGACTCCTGAACTCGGGGGCAGGTCTTATATGAGCCACCTTCTTGGCTGTAATGAGTGTGTGGTAAGTGGAGCTCTTAACAACAGCGTCAGCTCTTAGACTCTTTGGCGCTAATTCCGGCCCCAGCAGTGAGGATGTCAAGTGGGCTGGTAATTCGCACCGGCAGAGTGCTGGCCCATTTACATGTCCTGACTCGCTTACCGAATAGCTTCCCCAATGGAGGTGCAAATAGCACACTCTTCAGTCCCAGCGGGAATGCAGTATCCCAAACAGCGAATTCTGGCCGGTATTTCTTGGAAGTCAGTTTGAGCTCCAGTGGTAATTTGATCTTAATCCCTGAAAGTATTGTTTCATTTAACTTTTCATGAGGATTTCTTTTTAATTCAGAGGACCCAATTATTTTTTTCCAATTTGGGGCAATTTAGCGTGGACAATCCACCTACCCTGCACATCTTTGGGTTGTAGGATGAAACCCATACAGACACAGGGAGAATGTGCAAATCTCCACACGGACAGTGACCCGGGGCCGGGATCGAACCAGGTACTCGGCGCCGTGAGGCAGCAGTGCTAACTACTGCGCCCCCATGCTGCTCGAACTTTTCATAAGAATTGAAGAGGACTTGCTGTAAATAAATGTTGCCTATTCATATATGAATCACAATGGGCGGATTCTCCCGTACCCGGTGGGGCGGGGGGTCCCGGCGGGACAGAATGGCGTGAACCACTCTGGCGTCGGGCCGCCCCAAAGGTGCAGAATCATCCGCACCTTCAGGGGATAGGCCCTCCCCGGAGTGTTTGGCGCCCCGCCGGCTGGCGTAGAAGGACTTTGAGGCCGCGCCAGCCAGGGCCGAAGGGATTCCGCCTGTCGGCGTGGGTCCGCGCATGCGCGAGAGCATCAGCGGCTGCTGATGTCATCTCCGCGCATGCGCAGGAGGGGGTTCACCTATGCATCGGCCATCGTGGAGGCTGACACGGCGGCGCGTAGGAAAAGAGTGCCAACACGGCACAGGCCCACCCGTAGATCAGTGGGCCCCGATCGCGGGCCAGGCCACCGTGGGGGCACCCCCCCGGGGCCAAATCAGGATTTACACCGCCCCCCGCCGATTCTCCGATGTGGCGGGGGGTCAGAGAACCCGCCCCATATCTCAAATTCATCTGCAGAACTTGCATTTTAATCAAAGAAAGCAGTTCATGATTAATGAAATGTTTTTAAAAGCAGCGGTCAATTTGCACACAGCAAGATCCCACAATAGCAGGGAGATAATGATCACATAATCTATTTTTACTGCCTCTGGATATTGGCCAAAGCACTGTGGCGATATCCCCGGCTGTGCTTCAATTGGAACAACAAGATTTATTGTGTCCACCAGACCTCAGTTTGGGGTCTCCTCCACACTGCAGCATCTCTGACAGTGCAGCACCTCCTCAGTCCTCCCCTAGGCTGCCAGGCTGGATTATGGCCTTGTCTCCAGACTGAGAGTGCTATCCACTGAGCCATAGCTGGGATTCTTTCTACTTGATGAGCCATAGCTGGGATTCTTTCTACTTGATGAGCCATAGCTGGGATTCTTTCTACTTGATGAGCCATAGCTGGGATTCTTTCTACTTATCATTTAAAAATATATATTAAAGATGTACAAGAATAGATTAATTATAGATATTGTAAAATGGGCTTGGCTGTGTTCCACGGATTTAGATGATGGAAGCTGCTGACAGGGAGCGCTGTCCACTGTGAGTGCAGGTTGAAAAGTGGAGCGTACGCTCTGTGCATGATTTTCAAACTTTAACAATAAGAAAATCATGTCCAGCTAATGTTGCCAACCCTCCAGGATTGACAGGGAGTGTTCAGAAATTTAAGACTAATCTTCTGGGCAGTGGCGCAAGCAACTCAGCAGGAACATAACAGGGGTGTTAAAATAAATTGTGCATGCCTTTCCTTTTTGTTTTGAATACTTTTCCTTACTAGTTGTAGAAATATTGCAGATGGAGGAAAAGGCTGTGAGATTGAGTAGATGTGGTTGGCGGCTGATGAAACCTCCAGGAATAAGTCATAACAAGAGTTGGCAACCCTACGTAAAGTGCACGCCTAGACATTTCACAATGTAACTTAAGAAAACAGGGTCCATAACAAGATTGAGTGTTGGCGAATTGACCATACGATGAATAGATGATTGGTTTTGACTTTTAGCAAGATATAATGAAACGGGAGGTAAGAAGGCAGGCCACCATTGCTATGAAGCTGATGTGTGTCCCGCTTGTTAATATTTGTTCACAGAATTTATAATGGGAGAGCTATCCTATTCAAAGTGCCTCCCTCAGTCAGCCCGCAGTGGAACAAAATATTTCTCGAGCTACGGCAGATTGTCTAGCCAACAGCTCATTTACACAGCATGTCAAGGCATTGGTCAGATTTTTGACCAAAGCAATTTGAAAGCCAGGTGGACAATACACTCCTTGTCACCACTGCACTGAATTTGGCCCAGCTCTATAATAAGGAGCACACTGCAGTAATACTGAATGACAGAAAAACAGGAAGCCATCCAGACAGAGTAAATGGGCTAAAGGCCAGCTCATTAATGAGATACTGCATTTTAATCTGTGCTACCAAGCTTGGCGAATCAATAAAGCAGAAAGAACTTGCATTTTATCGCATGTTTCCAATGTCCCAAAGTACTTGACTGAAATACTGTGGCTATTGCCGTAATGCAGCTAATTTTCATTCAGGCAGCAAGTCCTCACAAACAACAATGAGATAAATGACCAGGTAATTGATGTTGACTCGTTGATAATTATCAGCCAGAACGGCAGGAGAACTCCTGTGTGTTTCTTCAAAATAGTGCCATGGCATCCTTTACATCTACTGGGGAACCGGGCGTTCCATCTCTTCTGAGAAACAGCACCTCCAACAGTGCAACACTCCATCAGCAATCCACTGAAGTGTCAGTCTGGAATTTGGACTCAAGTCCCTGGAACGGGCCTTCAACCCATGACTTCTGACTCTGATGAACAGCACCACAGCTTATAGTGCATCAAATAATAAGCTTCTAAAAAAAGGTTGAATACAGAAGGGTGTATTAAATTGCTAAAACTGAACTTGTCAGTTGTACATTGAAGCTACTGTGTCTCGTATTTGTTCCAAAATTCAGTTTCTCAGACACTTTATCATTGACCTAGTATTATCATAGTATTTACAGTGCAGAAGGAGGCCATTCGGCCCATCGAGACTGCACCGGCCCTTGGAAAGAGCACCGTACTTAAGCCAACACCTCCACCCTATCCCCGTAACCCAGTGACCCCACCTGACCTTTTTGGATACTAAGGGCAATTTAGCATGGCCAATCCACCTAACCTGCACATCTTTGGACTGTGGGAGGAAACCGGAGCACCCGGAGGAAACCCACGCAGACACAGGGAGAACATGCAGACACTGCACAGACATTAACCCAATCCGGGAATCGAACTTGGTACCCTGGAGCTTTGAAGCAACTGTGCTAACCGCTGTGCTACCGTGCCATACTTCAGTGGGAACTAAGGAGGCTTATCTATTAAACAGTCTTGTTAACTTCAGGCTTTGGTTCCCAGGTACATTTGGCCACATTTTGGCCACAACTGAGAGATTCTTCCCATCCTCATCCCACCAATTTATAACTCTTAGCCACTTTGATACTAAAATAAAAACCAGAGGAATTTCAGGCCCTTTTTCAGGAAACAATTAAAGCTCAGATTTTCTCTTTTCCATTGGTTTGCTAACAGAGTAAAGTAAACGCCGTTGGCATCTCGTTAATGGGCCCAACCCGCATTTTCCGGACCCTCTGCGATGCTCCGTCTCCGCCAGGAGGAATTACCGACAGCGAGGTTCACTTATGGTATTTTAAAATTGGGAAATAGTTGTATATGAGATACAGCTCCTGAGGGGAAGAGAGGGGGCATGAAAAGTGTCCAACATCACCATAATTTGCTGACAGTTGTGTTGTTGGCCAGGGTACTTCCGCCAGAGCCGGGGGGGGGGGGGGGGGGGGGGGGGGGGGGGGGGAGTAGCTGGGGTGGCCCAGGACGTGGGCCATGGGGTCAGGGTGGACGGGAACAGACCACCATTTCTGCAGCCTCTAAGGCAGCCATGTGTGGCTGTGCACGCCGCTGACTGTCCACTACGAACTTAGTACCATGGGTCGTATGGGTGCCTCCCCAGGCCAGCCCCCTAGGTACTCTCTGGTCCCAGCCAACCCATTAATGGAATGGACGTGCTCCAGCGCAGCCAGTGCCATCTTCTTGGCTGGGATAAGCGTGTGGGTGGAGTGGAGTGTATATATGCACTTCTTGCTTGTGAAGCTTTTCAGTGCCGATCCGATCCTGGTGAATCACACGCCAGCATTTGTTGGAATTGCACGAGTTCCATGCGGCACATGTGCTAGCCAATTATGATGCCCTGAATCACTCCAGGGCTGGCTCCACTATTGGGGCCATAGAACTCACGTGATTCAGTCCTGGCGCCAGCACTGGCGGGATTCTCCGATTGCCGACGCCAGAATCTCATATAGCTATTCGCCAAAGAATCCATTTTTATGCTCAAATCAGGGCGGTGCCATTTTCAGATGCTCCGCCCCCTCAAAAACTCTATGAAAGTAGGATTTTTGTATCCCTGGGTTATGAAACCTGAAGTGTGCAATGTTAGTAATAACAGGGCTTAACCTGTCGCATTTTGGATAGCCAGGGTCCCCTTTGGAAAGGTAGGATACAACTGTGAAATTAGCTTTAAACTTCCTTCATAGCCCCTGTTCAGAGTATCAGAGTTGGCATAAAATCAATTCCCGGGTGGCACAGTGGTACAGTGTTTCCCTGGTACTGCTGCCTCACAGCGCTGAGGACCTGGGTTCCATCCCGGCCTCAGGTCACTAGTCGTGTGGAGTTTGCATATTCTCCCCGTGTCTGAGTGGATCTCACCCCCACAACCCAAAGATGTACAAGATAGGTGGATTGGCCATTCTAAATTTCCCTTAAGTGAAAAAAAATGAATTGGATACTTTAAATTGAAAAATAAGCAAATAAATAAATAAAATCAATTTCAAAGTCCTTCCCTGACTCAAGGAGTGTGAGCTCCTGCTAGCATAGGACAATTATTTTTGCCCCAACTATCTATTGCACCCAAGTGTCAGAGAGATGTTTGTGTTGGAGAAAGGCTATAGCACTCTGTGCGGATGAACATGGAAGACAGACATGGTACCCTCACACATAGAGGTCACAGAAGACAGAAACCATGAGCAGCTGAAGGCCAGAGGGAGAGCGAAAGGTCAGGAGGAAGCGGCTGCTGTCCGTGCACCAGGAGGAGGAAAGGGGCGACAAGCAGCTACTGCCCCCTGTAGCTGTGTACAGGCCGAGGACATCCCACCTCAATATGATGGAGAGCCAGTGTTGAAGGGGACTGAGGCTAGGCAGGGAGGAGGTGACTGACACATGTCACATGGTCTACCAGCAAATCCAGCCACAAACCATCAATTCCCCTGTCCTGCCAGTGGCTGTGAAGGTAACCATCGCTCTCAACTTCTAACCCCCAAGATCTTTCAAGGGATCATCAGGAAACCTGTCTGGTGTATCCCAGTCAGCAACACACAGCTGCATGAAGCTGTAATCACTTGAGGGGGAAATCACTTAATTTCCCAGAGAAAAACGGTGCTTTTTTATTCATTCATGAGATGCTGGCAACGCCAGCTGGACCATCATTTATTGCCCATCCCTGAGGGTGGCATTTAAGAGCTAGCCATATTGCTGTGGATCTGGAGTTGCATGTAGGCCAGACCAGGGAAGGACAACAGATTTCCTTCTCAAAGGATATTAGTGATGGATTTTTACAACAAATGACAATGGTTTCATGGTCATCTTTAGACTTTTCATTCCAGATTTTTACGCTAATAATAATCTTTATTGTCACAAGTAGGCTTACATCAACACTGCAATGAAGTTACTGTGAAAATCCCCTAGTCACCACACTCATGCGCCTGTTCAGGTACACTGAGGGAGAATTCAGAATTAATTCAAATTTCCGAATGGTGGGATTCAAACCCAGGTCCCCACAGCATGACTCTGGGTCTCTGGGTTACTAGTCCAGTGACAATACCACTATGCCACTGCCTCTCCCCAATTTGCCTAATTAGCAGGTTTTGTTCTGGTACAAGGCATTACTGATTGCATCCAAGTTGCCATAAAGGCCCCAACACAACATGCGGACACCTTTATCAAACGGACATCCTTCCACTCAATCAATGTACTGGCAGATTGTAATCACAACCAGGTATTCCTTCATGTGTGTGCAAGATTCCCTTGCGGCTGCCACAACTCCTTCATACTAAGGGGTACTCAGCTCCCTCAGCTATTTCTGGCACCAATTCAGATCCATGGTTGGCTGCTAGGAGACAAGGGCTAGCCCTTAACAATCTGCCTAATGACTAGCCCACAAACATGGCCAGAGCACAACCACAATAGCAGCCATGTCGTCACACAAAGTAACATCAAGCAGGTTTTTGATATATGAATGATGCGCTTCAGGTACCTCGATCACTCAAGAGGACATATGCCCCAGCAAGGGTATCGAGAATAGCACAACATTGCTCAGCGCAGGGGCCTAGAAATCAATGACAGTGAGACCATGGGCAAAGCTCCAACCTCTGATGAGGAGGAGAAAGATGAGGAGGGGGAAACCTCTGTCCATTCAGAAGATTCTGAAATAGATAAGGATGAGGGGATCACCAATGGCAGAACAGTTGGGTAGCACAGTGGTTAGCACTGGTGCTTCACAGCTCCAGGGTCTCAGGTTCAATTACTGGCTTGGTTCACTGTCTGTGCGGAGTCTGCACATTCTCCCAGTGTCTGCGTGGGTTTCCTCCGGGTGCTTCGGTTTCCTCCCTCAGTCCAAAGATGTGTAGGTTAGGTGGATTGGCCGTGATAAATTGCCCTTTAGTGTTCAAAAAGTTAGTTGGGGTTACTGGTTACGGGGATAGGGTGGAGTTGTGGACTTAAGTGGGGTGCACAAGGGCCAGTGCAGACCCAATGGGCCAAATGGCCTCCCTCTGCACTGTAAATTCTGTTCTGTTCTATGATCTATATTCAGAGGCCATGTACCCAGGACTGACACTTTACAGGAGGGGATCATTGCTAGACGAGCCCTTGTCCAAAATAGATTCGCAAATGGTTCCCTCCAAATCGCAATTGCCATCAGCCATTCCCTGGTGACATACGTCTACCTAAGTGTACATTGAGTCCAGAATTACGCAAAGGACTGCCCACCTCGGTACACGTGACAATAAACAAATCCAATCCAATGCAATCCAAGGGTTCTGCTCGAGGTGGCAGCCTGCTCATTTCCTATTTCAGAGAACTGGTCACCATCAGATATTCGGGGTTGGGTAGGGGGCCTTTGGAATTTTCTTTTGGAGGGGGGGGGACTTTGTCATGTCTGTTTCTTCCATGTACTGAATGATCTGTTGAGCTGCTTGCAGAAAAATACTTTTCACTGTACCTTGGTACACGTGACAATAAACAAATCCAATCCACCTCCACAAGGGAGAGATTAAACATCAGTGAGTTTGACTCAATCACATTCATATAGCTGAAACCCTCACTATCATAACCATGAGCCTCATCATATCACGAACACACTTGGCAATAAGTCATTCACAATTTGGCGTCCTCACAGGAATGACAATGCTGTAAATGAAGGGCCCAAGCTGTCAACTTGTCTACATTCAAACCATGCCCACAATGCTGAGAGTGACAGAATTTCAGACTTAAAACTCTATGCATGCTGACAGGTTTTGTATATTGCAGAATAGATTTAGCTCAGGTATCTCACGCATGATGTGAGTGTCTGTGTGTGTTTGTGCAAGCAACAGAGGTGTGTGTGTGTGCATGTGGGAGAAGAGATAGTGTGAGTGTGTGAATGATAGGGTGAGAGTGTGTGTGTGAATGAGAGGGGCGAGGGAGTGTGTGAGAGAGAGTTGAGAGTGTGTGAGACACGTGAGTGTGTGAGTTTGTGTGTAAGGTGTGAGAGAATTTGGGTGTTTGTGTGAAAGAGGGACCAGGATTCTCCAGAAACCAGTGGGCGGGCCGTCCCGGCGCCAAAGAGTGGCATGAACCACACCGGTGTCGGGCCGCCCAGAAGGTGCGGAATCCTCCTGGCGGCTGGCACCGGCAGGGTTGACGCTATGACAGCCGGCAGCAAGGGGTTGGCGCCGCGCCACCGGCGACGAAGGGCCTCTGCCGGTCGGCACGAGTTAGCGCATGCGTGGGAGTGTCAGCGTGTTCTGGCGTGATCCCAGGGCACGCGCAGGGGATTCTTCTCCGCGCCGGCCATGGTGGACTGTTGCAATGGCAATACAATGGTAAATGGTAATATGTAATACCGGTGCCCCACAAGGCTGCGTACTTAGCCCCCTACTCTACTCGCTGTACACACACGACTGCGTGGCAAAACTTGGTTCCAACTCCATCTACAAGTTTGCTGACGATACGACCATAGTGGGCCGGATCTCGAACAACGATGAGTCAGAATACAGGAGGGAGATAGAGAACCTGAAGTGTGCAATGTTAATACAACAATCTATCCCTCAAAGCCAGCAAAACTAAAGAGCTGGTCATTGACTTCAGGAAGCAAAGTACTGTACACACCCCTGTCAGCATCAACGGGGCCGAGGTGGAGATGGTTAGCAGTTTCAGATTCTTAGGGGTGCACATCACCAAAAATCTGTCCTGGTCCACTCACGTTGACGCTACCACCAAGAAAGCACAACAGCGCCTATACTTCCTCAGGAAACGAAGGAAATTCAGCATGTCCACATTAACCCTTACCAACTTTTACAGATGCACTATAGAAAGCACCCTATCGGGCTGCATCACAGCCTGGTATGGCAACTGCTCAGCCCAGGACCGCAAGGAACTTCAGAGAGTCGTGAATACCGCCCAGTCCATCACACGAACCTGCCTCCCATCCATGGACTCCATCTACACCTCCCGCTGCCGGGGGAAAGCGGGCAGCATAATCAAGGATCCCTCCCACCCGGCTTACTCACTCTTCCAACTTCTTCCATTGGGCAGGAGATACAGAAGTCTGAGAACACGCACGAACAGACTCAGAAACAGCTTCTTCCCCACTGTCACCAGACTCCTAAATGACCCTCTTATTGACTGACCTCATTAACACTACACCCTGTATGCTTCAACCGATGCCAATGCTTATGTAGTTACATTGTATATCTTGTGTTGCCCTATTATGGGCGAGATTCTCCAGACTCACGACGGGTCGGAGAATAGCGGGCGTCGGAAATTTTTACGGCGACGCTGTTCCGACGCCCTCCCGCTATTCTCCAAACCCCGCAAAATGTCGGAGTCGCCATTCCCGACAAACGCCTCCTTCCCGCCCCTGACACGACCAGAATCGCCACTGATAGCCCCCCCCGCTATTCACCGGCCCGGATGGGCCGAAGTCCCGACGTCATGGCGCCCTGTTTGCACGTCGTGAAACACACCTGCTTTTTAAATTCGTCAACCAGTCGGCCTGGCTGACGACAGCTTGGAGGAGGTCAGGGCACCACTCAGCGCACCGCTCAGCGCACCGTTCGAGTCTGGCCACAACGGGGAAGGCATCCCTGAGAACGGGAGGGGGTCCAGAGCGGGGGGAGTGTGGGGCGACGGGGGAGGCAGTGTGGGGCGACGGGGGAGGCAGTGGGGGGTGACGGGGGAGGCAGTGGGGGGCGACAGGGGAGGCAGTGTGGGGCGACGGGGGAGGCAGTGGGGGAGACGGGGGAGGCAGTGGGGGGCGACGGGGGAGGCAGTGGGGGGCGACGGGGGAGGCAGTGGGGGGCGACGGGGGAGGCAGTGGTGGGCGACGGGGGAGGCAGTGGGGGGAGACGGGGGAGGCAGTGGGGGGCGACGGGGGAGGCAGTGGGGGAGACGGGGGAGGCAGTGGGGGGCGACGGAGGGGGGGGGTTAGGTAGAGAGTGAGCCGTCCAACCCCGTAACAATATGTCTGCCAGCATGCCATGGTGTGCCGGTGACGAGGACACGGCCGCTGGTCCCCCTGTGGCTTCCGGACACAGGCCACTGACGCACCCGTGAGGAGGCCATAGTTTACTGGCCGTTGGATGCAGAAAGTGACCAGGGGTTAGGCTGACCGCGTGTCAGCAGCGCGACCAGGCCACCGGGACACACTGGTATCCCATGGCTGGCGGCTGCCGAGGTGTCGACTAACCTCCGTCTAACATGTCCCGTTTCTCTGCCTCCCACCACCCTTCTGTAGGTTAGCACGATGTATGGGAACAGAACGGCGATGTTCTGCGCAGTGGTTGGGGCCGCTCTACTGGATTTGGAGATGCAGCAGCATCCACACCCACAACCCGCAATGGCTGCAGGGCCAGCTGCAGCAGCAGAGGGAAGGGCCGAGGAGTTGCCAGTCTTCGAGCAGCATGGGGGGGAGGAGGAGGAGGAAGAGGAAGAGGAGAGAGTGAGGGTGCAGCCACGGCGCCAGAGGCGACGACCAAAGCCGAGGTTGTACCGTGTCCGGGTCTCTTTCCTAACAATGCCGGACATCACCTGCAGGAGAAGACTCCGGCTGAGTAGGCAGACGGTGATACATATCTGCCAACTCCTGTCGCACCTCGCCCCACGTGGAACGGGGGAGGACACGCGATCCCGGTTGCCATCAAGGTGACGGTCGCCCTGAACTTTTATGCTACCGGCTCCTTCCAGTCTCCGAGCGGGGACGTCTCCGGGATCTCCCAGTCATCGGTGGACAGGTGCATCCGGGATGTGACCGACGCCCTCTATGCCATCGCGGACCGCTACATCACCTTTCCCGAGGACCAAGCAAGTCAAGACTCACGAGCCCGTGGATTTGCCAGTGTGGCCGGGATACCGAGGGTTCAGGGGTCAATCGACTGTGTTCACGTCCCCATGCGCCCACCTGCTGTGGACAAGGAAGTGTTCACAAACAGGAGGGGGACATACTCCATTAATGTCCAGGTGGTATGCGACCCCCACATGAGGTTCATGAACGTCTGTGCAAGGTTCCCAGGGAGTGTGCATGACTCCTACATACTAGCGCAGTCGTTCATCCCTGCGATGTTTGAGGGACGTCCCCCCCGGCTGAGGGGCTGGTTGCTAGGCGACAGGGGTTATCCGCTGAGGTCTTGGCTGATGACGCCTATACGGAGGCCTCAGACCAATGCGGAAACACGATACAACGAGGCCCATGCAGCAACCAGGGGTGTGGTGGAGCGCTGCCTTGGCCTCCTGAAGATGAGATTCAGGTGCCTGGACCGCTCCGGAGGGGCCCTGCAGTACCAGGCCGACAGGGTCGCTCGCATTGTAGTTGTCTGCTGTGTGCTGCACAACATCGCGATGCAGAGGGGAGATGACCTGTTGCAGGAGGAGGAGGGAGAAGCTAGTGGCAGTGGTGCCAGCACAGAGGAGGAGGGGGAGGAGGAGGAGGCGAGGGAGGAGGAGGAGGAGGAGGAGGAGGAGGCTGGCGGAGTGGCGGGCGCAGAACGCAGACACGACCCAGGTGCTGGTGATGTCCAGGAGGCGGCACGACGGACCCGGCAAGGACGGCGGGCACGCAACGCCCTGGTGGCAGCACGGTTCACGCATCGCATGTGACGTCCCCGATGAACACCAAACCACCACCTGCATCGCTAGTCATGCAGAGGGTCACCACACAACTGCCACCACCACAACCTCCCCCCCCCCCCCCCCCCCCCTCAGTATACACTGCTCCACTTCGACATGACGCTTATCACTGGGTGCAGACGGAATGGCACAACATTGATGGCTGTGTCAGCGGGTGTGATCAGTGCCATGTGGAATGATGACAGCCCGCTCTGCGAAGAGCTGTGAGCTCAGAATCGTTAGAGAGAGTCTGACCCATGGCAATAGCTGAACCATCCACCTTGGTGGCCGCAGAGTTCGTCACTGACACTCCATCACGTGCCCGCGTGGGCTAGCTGTGGGAGGGGGTAGGGGCAGGGACTGCACACCCGGCACCGAAGTTTCACCACCCGTCACCCCCAGCGACACTCGGTCACCATCACGATTCCTGTGGCTGTGGAACAATCACACGATATTACAAGTAAGGTGGAACAGTGCGTTTAATGTTAACAATTATTTACAGGTGCCCTAGCCCCTTCAACTAAACTGTGCCCTTCACCCGTGCCAACTTACTCAGTGTCTATCTTAGTTGCCTTACGGGCCCTACCACTACGTCTAAGTGACTCCCCAGATGATACAGCAGGAGTGGAGGAGGATTGCTGCGAATCGCCCCCCTCGACTCGTTTCTCCTTGGCTAAGCGTTTCCTGGGGCGACCAGGCCTTGATGGGCCAGGCTGCTCTGCGGGCGTCTCGGGTGACATTGTGCCACCCTGCTCTGCCTGCTGCCCACCCGATGCACCAGGGATGGGACGGGGGGAGGCCGAGAATTCCGGGACGTCCCGTGATGGAGTTAATGGGACGGGCCCCGAAACCTCCTCCTCCCTCGGGGAGCCCGGTGGCCCCCGGGCCTCACTTTGGGACAGAGGTGCGAGCGGGGAGGTGCCCCGTCGCACCACCGACACCTGGCGCTGCCAGTCCTGGAGGCCTGCAACGGTATCCACCAGGATCCGAAGGTTTGCAGAGACGGAGTCCAGGGAGTTAGACATTCCTGCCAGGGACTGTGCGATCTCAACCTGCGTGTGCACGACGCCATCCAGCACATGTGTCAGGCGGTTGATGGTCTCCGCGACCGACTGCTGCGACTGGGCCATGACCTGCTGAGACTCGGCCATGGCCCGCAGGGCGCCGGCAATGTCGTTTTGGCTCTGGCACATTGCTGCCTGTGAGAGAGCAACCCTGTCCAGGGCCGAGGATGACGCGTGCACATTAACCCCAACGTCTTGCATAACCTGACCCATTGCCTCCACCGCGGATGCCACCCGTGCGGTGTCGGACTGGGTCTCTGCCATGAGCGGCACCACTCCCTGCTCTTGGACGCGGTTCGACTCCTCTAACAGCGTCTGCAGAGCCAGGAAGGCTGCCCTCCTCCCGCCATTGTTTCCCTGGGTTTCCTGAGGCATCGGCTGTGCGGGTGGGTAGATAAACTCCAGGAACTCAGAAAACGTCTGGGAGCCAGCTGCATCCTGGGCCTGGTCTGGCCTCCGCGAGTCCGGGCCCTCTGTTGCTCCGACCTCCACCTGCTGTACCTGCTCAGCTGTGATGTGCCAACCAGACTGTGCCCCAGGAGACTCATCACTAAATAGGCCCGCCGGGGTGTGTGTCTCTGGGATGATGGATGTGGTGGGAGAAAGCAGTGCCGCAAGCCCGACGCTCTCAATGTTTAGGGCCTCCTCCAGGGTGTGGGGCTGCTCAGCGACAGGAGGGTTGTCCCTGACCATTTCTGGCGGTGGTGGTGGACTTCGAACCCTCTGTGCGTCCTGGTCCGCAGATTGGGTTGGGGCGGATAGGGCTGCCCGCTGATCGGGCACCCTCTGTTGTGAGGCCCCGGGTGAGGTGGCGGCAGATTCCTGTCTCCGTCTGGAGGCAGATGGCCCTGGTCGTTCGGCATCACGTCCTAGGGAAGAGAATGAGACGGGTTATTTCGATTTGCTCGGCAGGCCGCTGGACGGTTCCAGTGGGCAGGGTGTGAAGGGACAGAGGATGGGGGAGGTGTCCCAGTGGGCAGGGTGTGTGAAGGGACAGAGGATGGGGGAGGTGTCCCAGTGGGCAGGGTGTGTGAAGGGACAGAGGATGGGGGAGGTATCCCAGTGGGCAGGGTGTGTGAAGGGACAGAGGATGGGGGAGGGGTGAGTGTTTGTCAGGGAGGGTTGTCTCACTTGCTGCAGTTCCGCCAACCTCGCATTGCGCGATATCGCGGGTGGCAGACCCCCCCAACAAGGTCCAGGGCCCTCTGTTCAAAGGTGCTGAGGGGGTGCAGGTTGGGCGAACCCCCTCCAGTCTTGTGCCGCTCACGGTGGTTATGAGCGGCCTTGGCCTGTTGGGGGAGGGAACATAGGTAGATCATTACAAAACGGTAGGTATCAGCAGTCCGTTCAGATACTGGCACAGTTTGGGGGGGCAAGTTGTCATAAGACGATTGCGTCTCTCCTCGGGGCCAGAGCGCTGGGTCTGTGACAACTTTGTGAACCACCCTCAAATAACTCTGCCCCAATCCCCCCCCCCCCCCCCTCCCTTGCCGGGGGGGGGAGGGGGGGGGGGTGCTTAAGTTAAGGGGGAGGGATGGTTGTGACTAGGGAGAACCCTCATGGCACTTACCCTGGCAGACCTGGTGAGGTCGTGTAGCTTCTTCCTACATTGCTCTGCTGAGCGAGGGGTCTGCCCCACAGCACTGACGGCAGCAGCCACGTCACGCCAGGCCTGGCGTACCGCGCTGGCAGGTTGGCGATGCCCTCTCCGCGGGCGGATGATGCCCCTCCTCTGCTCCACGGCATCGAGCAGCGCCTCGACGTCAGCATCTACAAAGCGAGGAGCAGCTCTCCTCGGCTCCGACATCCTGCCCGACAGATTCTGTGGTCGCCCGCGCCTTTTTACGGCGTCGGGCGGCGTCACGTGGGCGTGATCGTGTCGTCGTCGCGTTCCGTCGTCAGCACGCACGTAATTGACGCGGCCGCGCTGCTAGCCCATTTCCAGGAAGTGAATCCGTCGGGAAATGAAGCCTTCGCGACCGTCGTAAAACGCTCCCGATTTTTACGACGGTTTTACGACTTTCCGCGGGTGCGGAGAATTTCGCCCTATGTATTTTCTTGTATTTTGTTAAATTTTGTTTAATTCCCTTTTCTTCCCATGTACTGAAGGATCTGTTGAGCTGCTTGCAGAAAAATACTTTTCACTGTACCTCGGTACACGTGACACCTGATCACGGGCCAGGCCACTGTGGGGGTCCACCCTGGGGCCAGATCCCCCGCGCCCCCCACCCCCTCCAAGGACATTGCAGGCCGCCCGCAGAGCCAGGTCCTGCCAGTAAGGACCTTGTTTGATTTACGCCGGCGGTACTGGCCGAAAACGGCGGGCACTCGGCCCATCGCGGAGCGGAGGATTGCCGGGGGGGGGGGGGGGGGTCCACTGCCAACAGCCCTTGATCGGCACAACGTGATTCCACCCCCCCCCCCCGGCGATTCTCCGGCAGGGCGGGGGTGGGGGAGGGGGGGGTCAGAGAAACCCGCCCGGAAAGTTGAGAGTGTGAGTGTGTGAGAGAGGTGAGCGTGTGAGTGAAAGTGGTGAGAGTGTTAGTGGTGTGTCAGAGAGAGGGAGAGGTGAGAATGTGTGTGTAAGAGAGAGAAGTGAGAGTAGGATTGTGAGAGAGGGAGAGGTTAGTGTATGAAACATGTCTGTGATTGTTTGTGTATCTAACAGAGAATGTCAGTGTGAAAGAGAGAGGGAGAGATGTGAGAATGTGAGTGCGTGTGTGAGAGAGGGAGAGGTGGGAGCGTGAGTGAGAAAGAGAGGGGAGTATGTATGTGAAAGAGAGAGACTGAGTGAGTGTGTCTGATGTGAGAATCCGGGCAGCACGGTAGCATTGTGGATAGCACAATTGCCTCACAGCTCCAGGGTCCCAGGTTCGATTCCGGCTTGGGTCACTGTCTGTGCGGAGTCTGCACATCCTCCCCGTGTGTGCGTGGGTTTCCTCCGGGTGCTCCGGTTTCCTCTCACAGTCCAAAGATGTGCAGGTTAGGTGGATTGGCCATGATAAATTGTCCTTAGTGTCCAAAATTGCCCTTAGTGTTGGGTGGGGTTACTGGGTTATGGGGATAGGGTGGAGGTGTTAACCTTGGGTAGGGTGCTCTTTCCAAGAGCCGGTGCAGACTCGATGGGCCGAATGGCCTCCTTCTGCACTGTAAATTCTATGATAATCTATGAGAATCCAGCTTTCCAGCAGCACTTATTTTTGAGCAAAAGAAGCAGCTTCACTCCTCCCATTAAAGATAACAAAAAGAAGATAAGACTTTAAGTAAATTGCCCTTAGTGACCAAAAAGGTTACGAGGGGTTATTGGGTTACGGGGATAGGGTGGAAGTGAGGGCTTAACTGTTGCAGACTCGATGGGCCAAATGGCCTCCTTCTTCACTGTATGTTCTATGTTCTATGCACTTAATTGAATATAAGAACATTTTAATTATGATAAATGTATACAGAAATAGAAAATACTTTTCTAAGTATGTTTTTTATGTTTGTACCTATTCACAAAAACAATCAACTTTTTGCGGTTTAACAGTTCAACGTAAGAAGATTTTTTCTGGCATTCCGTCTGTATTCTTGGAAGGTCAAATGGGTTCTGTGACTGGAAAGGTTTGGGAAATCCTGGCCCAGTCCATTATGTAGCACTGCAGTGCAGATCAATGCCTTACCCTCAGCACTCATACTTCAGATGTACCTGCTGCTCAGCATCTGCTCATGGAGTCTGATCAATGAGCTTCCCTATAGTCAAGCATGTATGGACAATGAAAGATACAAAGAGCATGTGTGCTTGAGCTTTTAACCTCTGGAATTTTGTGTGACACAACAGAGAAGGAAGGAGCCACCCACGCTCCCAAAAAAAAATCACAGATTAGGCGACACCCTTGTTCCTTTTGACAGCACATCAAGATGGACCTCATCACTCTGCCCTCATTATTACTGATAAGAATGTTATAATTTTACTATTCTTTTTGAGCTCTTTTGTGCATAAACACACATCGAGTCATGAACTTGTGTCAGTAAATATACTCAAGAATAGGGTTGGCTGTTTTGGTCAGTGGTGAGGGACAGGAAGATGTGACTATGAGTGAGGCAGGTGAAGGGACCGAGCAGACGGTAGCGGAGGAGCCTCAGACTTTGCAATTGTCAAACAGGTTTGAGATGCTCACAACCCATGTGGACAAAAATTAGGTTGGCAGGGTGAATGGCACCATGGAAGCCGTTCAAGCGGGCAGAGCGCAAAGGAATGACCAGTTAGCTTAACATCTGTTATTGGAAAAAGTATTGAGAGTCCATTATTCTTTTTATTTTATTTTAGCGTGTCCAACTATTTTTTTCCAATTAAGGGGCAATTTAGCGTGACCAATCCACCTAACCTGCACATCTTTGGGTTGTGGGGGTGAAACCCACGCAGACACGAGGAGAATGTGCAAACTCCACACAGACAATGATCCAGGGTCGGGAATCGAACCCAGGTCTTCAGCGCCGGAGGCAGAAGTGCTAACCACTGCGCCGCCGTGCTGCCCCCAAAAGACCATTATAAAGGATGTAGTACCAGAGAATTTTGAATTACGTAATACAATCAAGCAGAGCCAACATGGCTTCATGAAGGGAAAATCATGCCTGACAAATGTATTAGAATTCTTTGAGGTGGTAACAGGGCAGCACGGTAGCATTGTGGATAGCACAATCATTTCACAGCTCCAGGGTCCCAGGTTCCATTCCGGCTTGGGTCACTGTCTGTGTGGAGTCTGCACATCCTCCCCGTGTCTGAGTGGGTTTCCTCCGGGTGCTCCGGTTTCCTCCCACAGTCCAAAGATGTGCAGGTTAGGTGGATTGGCCATGATAAATTGCCCTTAGTGTCCAAAATTGCCCTTAGTGTTGGGTGGGGTTACTGGGTTATGGGGATAGGGTGGAGGTGTTAACCTTGGGTAGGGTGCTCTTTCCAGGAGCCGGTGCAGACTCGACGGGCCGAATGGCCTCCTTCTGCACTGTAAATTCTATGTAAGAAGGATAGATAAAGGAGAACCAGTAGATGTGATATTCTTGGATTTTCAAAAAGCATTTGATAAGGTACCAACAAAAGGCTACTTAATAGGTTAAGAGCCTATGATGTTGGGTGTAATATATTACAATGAACAGAAAGTTGGCTAACTGATAGAAGACAGAGAGTTCGGATAAGAGGAGTATTTTCAGAATGGCAACTGTAACTAGTGGAGTGCCACAGTGATCAGTGCTGGGGCCACAATTATTCACAATATAGAATTCATAGAACATACAGTGCAGAAGGAGGTCATTCGGCCATCGAGTCTGCACCGACCCACTTAAGCCGTCACTTCCACCCTATCCCCGTAACCCAATAACCCCTCTTAATCTTTTTGGACACTAAGGGTAATTTAGCATGGGCAGTCCATCAATGTATATTAATGACTTGGACGAGGAAAGTAAATACATGATTGCCAAGTTTGCAGATGTCACAAAACCGAGTGGGAAGGCATGTGGTGAGGAGGACACAAAGAGTCAACAGAGGAATATAGACAGGTTAGTTGAGTGGGCAGATGGTACATAATGCAGGAAAATGTGAAGATATGCCCTTTGGTCGGAAGAATGAAGGAGCTGAATATTATTGAAATGGAGAAAGATTTCCAAAAAAAACTGCAGCGGAGAGGGATTTTGGGGTCCCTGTAAATCACAAAAAGCGAACATGAAAGTTCAGCAGGTAAGAGAGAAGGCAAATGGATTTTAAAGGGAATGGAGTATAAAAATAGGGAAGTTTTGCTAAAACTATATACGGCACTGGTTAAACCACACCTGGAATACTGTGAACAGTGTCAGTCCCCTTATCTAAGAGAAGATATACAGGCACACGAGGCAGCCCACAGAAGGTTCAGTAGGTTAATGCTGGATTTTCTTATGAGGAGAGGTTGAGTAGATTGGGCCTGTAATCATTCAAGTTCAGTAGAAAGAGAGGTGACCTAATTGAAACATATAAAGCGGGATACTCCGACCCCCCCCCCCCCCGGGTCAGAGAATCCCTGGGCCGCCGAGTGGCCATCCATTTCTGGCCAGTCCCGCTGGCATGGGTTAAACAGGGTCCCACACCTGGCAGGTAAGTCGGCTGGGGCTATCCTTTGGGGGGGGGGGGGGGGGGAGGATCCAACCCGGGGGGTGGGGGGGCCCATGGTGGTCTGGCCCGCGATCGGGGCCCACCGATCTGCGGGTGGGCCTGTGCCGTGGGGGGCACTCCTTCCTTCCACGCCAGCCCCTGTAGGGCTCCGCAAACTACATGCGCGCACTCGCATCACTGCAGTAGTAAGCATTTCTTAAAAGTAGTCTCACTACAGATATTTATATACACACCCATTTATAAACACCCATTTCTTAAAGGTACTCTCACATGACATAAATAAGATAATGCTTGGCTCAAAGACTGGTGTGGGAGAAGTGGATTCTGGTTCCTGGGGCAATGGCACCAGTACTGGGGAAAGTGGGGGTACTACCATTGGGGTAGTACCCAAACATTTGCTGGGACCAGGGCACTACTGAGTTGTGCAACTAGGAAAGTAGAGATGGCTTTAAACTGAATAGTTGACACAAGGGATCAAATTTGGGAAGATGTGGTATAACAAAGAGTAGAAACATGGAAAGATATTAATATGGAAAATGCTAAACAGACCGTGACAGGAAGGGACAGAGAGTACAAATCTGAGAGTAAATCAGTAGATAAGACTAGGGTTTACATAAATAATGAAAAGGTAAACTTAAGGCTGTGTGTGAATGCACATTGCATTCAAAATGTAACAGATGAATTGATGGTGCAAATAGAAATAAATAAATATGATCTGATAGCCACTGCGGAGACTTGGCTGCAGGATGACATAGACTGAGGCCTGAATATTGGAGGGTACATGACATTTTGGAAGGATAAGAAGCAAGGGAAAGGTGGAGGGGTGGCTCTGTTAATTAATGATGGTATTCGGACAATAGAGAGGGATAACCTAAGTTCAGAGAATTAAGAGCATAACTAGACAATTCAGCCTCGCAAGGTTGCTCCTCCATTCAATCAGATCATGGCTGATCTCTTTCTGGTCTCAAATCCATCTCCCTACCTGTTCCCTATATCCCTTTAACACATTTTAAAAAAAATCAGGAATGTGTCTATTTCTTTCTTGAAACCATTTAATGACTCAGATTCCACCGCACTATGGGGCAGCGAGTTCCACACATTCACCACCCTCTGCGAGAAGTAGTTCCTCCTCATCTCAGTTCTAAATCTACAGCCTCTCAACCTATATCTGTGACCTCTCATTCTAGATTGCCCCATAAGGGGGAACATTTGGTCTATATTTACTTCATCAATCTCTTTTAGTATTTTATATACCTTGATCGGATTCCCTCTCATCCTTCTAAACTCCAGTGAATTTAAGGCCAAACTGTATAATCCCTCCTCATACGTCAACCCTTTCATCCCCGGAATCAAGCTGGTGAACCTCTTCTGAACTGCCTCCAATGCCACATCTTTCCTCAAATAAGGAGACCAAAACTGAACACAATACTCCAGATGTGGTCTCACCAACATCCTATACAATTTCAACAACACTTCTCTACTGAGAAGTGGGTTGGGTAGAGATTGCAAATGATAAAGACAAGAAGTCACTTGTGCAAGTGGTGTACAGGCCCCCAAACAGCAACCAGATGGTAGGATGGGGTACAAAAGAAAAAAAATGGGATCTTGTCAGGAACACATGGCGATTATCAGGGGGAATTATAATCTGCATATAGACTTGAAAAATCATATGGGCGACAGTAGTGGAGTTGAGGAATTCATAGAAAGTTTTCAGGAGTTTCTTAGAACAGCACATTCTGGAGACAACCAGGGAGCAGACTATACTTGATCTGGTATTGGGCAATGTGATATGATGAATTAATTAGCACACTGGGCTAAATCGCTGGCTTTTAAAGCTTCCAAGGCAGGCCAGCAGCATGGTTCAATTCCTGTACCAGCCTCCCTGAACAAGCACTGGAATGTGGCGACTAGGGGCTTTTCCAGTTGATGGAACCATCAATTCACCAGACACGTATTTCTGATATGAATCTAGGCTTTAATCGACTTACTTCAGAGCCAGCCTGTTACCCGTTGATGAACGCTTAGTGAACTCAGGCTGACTCTGGACAAGGGTATTTATACAGCGGCACTAGGGAGAGGAGTCGTGGGCGGAGCCAAGGGTGGAGCCCAGTACAAGTTCCTGAGTACTCCCAGAGCTACTCCCCCTAGTGGTAGGATAGCACTACAGCGCTTACAAAGACAGTGTGAATTATCTTATATTTATATATATATTGCTGGCTTTTAAAGCAGACCAAGCAGTCCAGCAGCACGGTTCGATTCCCGTACCAGCCTCCCCGGACCAGGCGCCGGAATGTGGCGACTAGGGGCTTTTCACAGTAACTTCATTGAAGCCTACTCGTGACAATAAGCGATTTTCATTTCATTTCATATTACATTCACCACACCAGTAACTTCATTGAAGCCTACTTGTGACAATAAGCAATTTCCGCTTTCACTTCAAAGTGAAGGCGCTCCTAGGTAACAGTTATCATGGGCGAAATTCTCCGTCCCCACGCAGGGTCGGAGAATCGGCCGGCTGCGGCGTTAATCCCGCTCCCGCCGGGTTTTTTATTCTCCGAGCGGCCAAAAACCGGCGCTGTGCAAATCCCGCCGGCAGCCTCTGAAAACAGCTGGCGCCGGCGGGATGTCATTGATTTTTTACTTTCAACAAATCTCTGGGCCGGATGGGCCGAAGTCCCGCCGACGTGGCCATGGGTCACGTCGGCGAAAAACGCAGTAGCTTTAAAACGGCGTCAACCATTGATGATGGTTGACGCCGTTCAGTGACCTAGGGCGAGTGTGGGGGGGGGGGGGGGGGGGAGGAGAGTGTCCCCGGTTTGTGTGGGGGGTGTTTGGGGGGTGGGGTGGGGGGGGGGAGTGTCCCGGCGTTTGGGGGGGTGGGGGGGGAGAGAGAGTGTCCCGGTGTTTGGGGGGGGGGGGGGCGGGTAGAGAGAGAGAGAGTGTCCTGGAGTTTGGGGGGGGGGGGGAGAGAGAGAGTGTCCCGGCGTTTGGGGGGGGGGAGAGTGTCCCGGCGTTTGGGGGGGGGAAGAGAGTGTCCCGGCGTTTGGGGGGGGGGGGGGGAAGAGAGAGTGTCCCGGCGTTTGGGGGGGGGGGGGGGGAAGAGAGAGTGTCCCGGCGTTTGGGGGGGGGAGGAGAGTGTCCCGGAGTTTGGGGGGGGGGGGGGAGAGAGAGAGTGTCCCGGCGTTTGGGGGGGGGGGGGGGGGAAGAGAGAGAGAGTGTCCCCGGCGTTTGGGGGGGGGGGGGGGAAAGAGAGAGTGTCCCGGTGTTTGGGGGGGGGGGGGGGGAAGAGAGAGTGTCCCGGCGTTTGGGGAGGGGGGGGGGGAAGAGAGAGTGTCCCGGCGTTTGGGGGGGGGGGGGAAGGGAGAGAGTCCCGGTGTTTGGGGGGGGGGAGAGAGAGACAGAGAGTGTCCCGGCGTTTGGGGGGGGGGGGGGGGAGAGAGACAGAGAGAGAGAGAGTGTCCCGGCGTTTGGGGGGGGGGGGGGGAGAGAGAAAGAGAGAGAGAGAGTGTCCCGGCGTTGGGGGGGGGGGGGGGGGGGAGAGAGAGAGAGTGTCCCGGCGTTGGGGGGGGAGAGAGAGTGTCCCGGCGTTTGGGGGGGGGGAGAGAGAGAGAGAGTGTCCCGGCGTTGGGGGGGGGGGAAGAGTGTCCCGGCGTTGGGGGGGGGGGGGGGGGGGGGAGAGAGAGTGTCCCGGCGTTTGGGGGGGGGGGGGGGGGTGATAGAGAGTGTCCCGGCGTTTGGGGGGGGGGGGGGGGGGTTGCGGCGATGAGAGAAAGGGGGGGCGGAGTTGGAGGGGGGTAGGGGTGGTGGTGAGGGGGGTAGGGGCGTTGGAGGGGGGTAGGGGTGGTGGGGCGTGGGGTAGGGGTGGTGGGGAGGGGGATAGGGGTGGTGGGGAGGTGAGTAGGGGTGGTGGTGAGGGGGTAGGGGTGGTGAGGGGGTAGGAGTGGTGGGGAGGGGGGTTGGGGTGGTTAGGGGGGGTAGGGGCGTTGGAGGGGGGTAGGGGGGGTGGGGAGGGGGGTAGGGGTGGTGGGGAGGGGGTCGGGGTGGTGGGAAGGGGGTAGGGGTGGTGAGGGGGTAGGGGTGGTGAGGGGGTAGGGGTGGTGAGGGGGTAGTGGCGTTGGAGGGGGTAGGGGTGGTGAGGGGGTAGGGGCGTTCGAGGGGGTAGGGGTGGTGGGGAGGGGGGTAGGGGTGGTGAGGGGGTAGGGGTGGTGAGGGGGTAGAGGCGTTGGAGGGGGGTAGGGGTGGTGAGGGGGATGGGGCGTTGGAGGGGGTGGGGTGGTGGGGAGGGGGGTAGGGGTGGTGGGGAGGGGGGTAGGGGTGGTGGTGAGGGGGGTAGGGGTGGTGAGAGGGGTAGGGGTGGTGGTGAGGGGGTAGGGGCGTTGGAGGGGGGTAGGGGTGGTGAGGGGGGTTGGGGTAGGGGGCAGCGGCGTGCAGAGAGAGGGGGGCGACGGTGCGTTGGCCCCGGGCATCCGTCGCCCCCCCTCTCTGCACGCCGCTGCCCCTACGCCAACCCCCTCACCACCCCTACCCCCCTCCAACGCCCCTACCCACTCACCACCCCTACCCCCCCCTTCCCACCACCCCTCCCCCCCTCACCACCACCCCTACCCCTCTCCCCACCACCCCTACCCCCCTCACCACCACCCCTACCCCCCTCCATCCCCGCAACACCCCCCTCAACGCCGCAACCCCCCCCCTCTCAACGCCGCAACTCCCCTCTCCTCTCAACGCCGGGTCCCCCCCTCTCCTCTCAACGCCGGGTCCCCCCCCTCTCCTCTCAACGCCGGGTCCCCCCCTCTCCTCTCAACGCAGGGTCCCCCCCCCTCTCCTCTCAACGCTGGGTCCCCCCCCTCTCCTCTCAACGCCTGGTCCCCCCTCTCTCCTCTCAACGCCGGGTCCCCCCCCTCTCCTCTCAACGCAGGGTCCCCCCCTCTCCTCTCAACGCTGGGTCCCCCCCCCTCTCCTCTCAACCCCCCCCCTCTCCTCTCAACCCCGGGGTTCCCCCCCTCTCCTCTCAACGCCTGGGTCCCCCCCCTCTCCTCTCAATGCCGGGCCCCCCCCTCTCTCACAACGCCGGGTCCCCCCTCTCCTCTCAAGCCGGGGTCCCCCCTCTCCTCTCAACGCCGGGTCCCCCCCCCTATCCTCTCAATTGCCGGGCCCCCCCTCTCCTCTCAATGCCGGGCCCCCCTCTCTCTCAACGCCGGGTCCCCCCCTCTCCTCTCAACGCCGGGTCCCCCCCCTCTCTCTCAACGCCGGGTCCCCCCCCCCCTCTCCTCTCAACGCCGGGTCCCCCCCTCTCCTCTCAAGCCGGGTCCCCCCCCCTCTCCTCTCAACGCCGGGTCCCCCCCTCTCCTCTCAACGCCGGGTCCCCCCCTCTCCTCTCAACGCCGGGTCCCCCCCTCTCCTCTCAATGCCGGGTCCCCCCCTCTCCTCTCAACGCTGGGCCCCCCCTATCCTCTCAACGCCGGGTCCCCCCCTCTCCTCTCAACGCCGGGTCCCCCCCTCTCCTCTCAACGCAGGGCCCCCCCCCCCTCTCCTCTCAACGCCGGGTCCCCCCCTCTCCTCTCAACGCTGGGCCCCCCCTATCCTCTCAACGCCGGGTCCCCCCCCCTCTCCTCTCAACGCAGGGTCCCCCCCCCCTCTCCTCTCAACGCCGGGTCCCCCCCCTCTCCTCTCAACGCCGGGTCCCCCCCCCTCTCCTCTCAATGCCGGGTCCCCCCCTCTCCTCTCAACGCTGGGCCCCCCGTATCCTCTCAACGCCGGGTCCCCCCCTCTCCTCTCAACGCAGGGTCCCCCCCCTCTCCTCTCAACGCAGGGTCCCCCCCCTCTCCTCTCAACGCCGGGTCCCCCCCCTCTCCTCTCAACGCTGGGCCCCCCCTATCCTCTCAACGCCGGGTCCCCCCCCCTCTCCTCTCAATGCCGGGTCCCCCCCCCTCTCCTCTCAACGCTTGTGTCCCCCCCCATCTCCTCTCAACGCTGTGTCCCCCCCCATCTCCTCTCAACGCTGTGTCCCCCCCCTCTCCTCTCACCGCCGGGTCCCCCCCCCCCCTCTCCTCTCAACACCGGGTCCCCCCCCCCCCCTCTCCTCTCAACGCCGGGTCCCACCCTCTCCTCTCAACGCCGGGTCCCCCTCCTCTCCTCTCAACGCCGGGTCCCCTCTCTCTCTCTCTCTCAACGCGCCACTTCGCAGCGGGTGAAATGACGTGTATCACGTCAGTCCGCTGCTGGCCCTTTCGGGAACGGAGATTACCGGCTTAAAAGAAGGCCCCAACGCCGGAGTCATCTGCACCGCTTTTGCCCGCCGGAAATGGGCGTCACGCCCCATGGATAATTTCGCCCCATAACATGAATTAATTTTTAATTCAATTTGAGGGAGAGACAGTGGGTCTAAGACTAGTATTTTAAACATGAATACGGGCACTTACGAGGGCACGAAAGCAAAGCTCATTGAAGTGAACTGTCAATTTAGGTTGAGATGCAGTGGCTATTTCAGAATTTTACACAGATTATGTGTGCACCATTGACAGGCCAAGAAGCAGCCACGATTTCCACTTCTAGCTGCAATCAGACCTGAACACGATTTCATGTGATTTCACGCTGGTCAGGGTGAAATGCGGCTGGTCATTGGCACAGTGCTTCTGGCAGGTGCAGGAATGTGGTGGGTGCCAGGTCCAATGGGGGATTTCAATTCAGCAGAGAGAGCTCGCTGAAGGCTGCCAGGATTTGGTGAGGAGCCTCAGAGAACTGTTCAGGAGAGAAGACAAAAATTGACATCAGGTATAACTTTAGCACTCACTGGGCAAGTTCGGCAGAAGGGCAATGCCAGTGGGCATTCTGTCCTCCACTTTCCAGACTGGTGCCTGAGCTCTCTCAAAGGAGACAGTGAGTGCCATTTTCATGCCATAGGGATTGCAAGAAGAGAACACCACACCAGATAACTGGGCATTGAACTTGGATCCAATGCTGCACAACGTTTAATGATCTTCTGTGCTCAGTGAGTAATGAGTTGGCATGCTACAGTGCCAAGGTGTCGTGAAGGGTGGTCGAACTTCATGGTGCTCAAGGGTGTAAGAGCCAGAGTTATAAAAGGCATGTACACCTCTTCCAGCCAAGGCTGGGAGATCTACCCATGAGCCTTGGGTACATTGAAGGGTGGTCTAAACATTTGACAGACACATCAACCTAGTTCTCCAATGTTTTGTGGCTGGTAGGGTGTTGCAAGTCAAGGGTGAAATAATGAATGCGCTTTTATCCGTACAGGAGAGAAGTCATAATTCTGTACAACGCACATGAACGAGTGGACGGGTGTCCAAACTGCTCATACCGAGCAAATTTGAGATGGACGCTGTATGCTCTGGCCAAGGCCAGTCGTCCAACACCATATAATTTTATCTACATAATGGAATAGGCCACAGGCACAGCTTGTAGCAGACACGTCCAAGCTTCTGGACCTATCCAATATTGGCCCAGGTTAAAGCAGTGGGTTTTAAACTCCTGCTGCTCGTTTCCTGTTGGGTGAACTCCCACCCGTTCAATAGGGAATTTCATGTCGAACAAAGCCCACGGGAAGATCGATCAATAATCCCCCATGTCCTTTGTGGCCACCATTACATTCCACCCCCTTAAGTCTGTTTCTCCTCCAGTATTCCCGCGGTGGGAAAGTCTTTTCTGCTACCTGGCTGAGGTCTGAGGTCAGTCGAGGGTGGGACCAGATGCGGTGGTGTGAACCAAATTGGAGACTTTTGTTTCTGGAGAGAGCACCAAAGTGTTACTGACATGGATTCCTCTTCAATCAGGGAACCCCGCTTCCTCTGCTTCCAACTCAGGGTCCGTGACCCCGTATCCAGAGGGATGGGTGCTGGGTCGGCTTTGAGCTGTTGCTCGGTACTGGCTGGGACCATCTCCATGGCCGGTAACAGGCTTGTCGGGGGCTGACTCCCTGCTCCTGAGGTGGTCAGGTGTTTCTTTCTTTACAACTTTACCCTGGACTTTCACTCTCTATGAAACTGGCCCCATTTACGCCATTGTGAACCAGGGATCCAGGTGGGACCATCTCCGGAGTTCCTGATGTAAACCTGATTGCCAGTTTTCAATCTTCTGTGCAGAGTCGTAATTTATTTTCTGCTTCTCCTGTGGGTCTCCACCCTGCTGCTTTGGGAATAGTGGGACTTCGTCTCATACGAAAGCCGCCATCACATTAACCGTTCTGTCAGCCCATTTGACGATGGATGATAAGGTGCTATTCTGATGTCCAGTAGAATTCCTAAAGTCCATCGATTCTGCACTGAGCCTCTGTAAGAGTATCCTACCATGGCGCACTCCCCGTCCTATCCCCGACCCCACCTAACCTACACATCTTTAGACACAATAAGCAAATTTTTGTTAGCATGGCCAATCCACCAAACCTCCACATCTTGTCTGATGCCACTGGATAGCATGGAGTTTTGGAACTGTGAAGATATTCTGGTATTCCTTGCGTGCAGAAACCCTGTCGTAAATTCCCGATTGTAGCCTGGGAGGTCATAGAGCCCATGCGGTGTATCTCCAACCATTTGGAGTATGCACCTATCAAGATCGAAAACATGGAGCGGGATTCTTCGCCGGCGTGATTCTCCGTTTTGCCGGCGCCCAGGGTTTCCGACGGCGTGGGCTGCCCCAGAATGGGAAACCTCATTGACCAGCCGGCGTAACGGAGAATCCCGCCAGCAGGTCGGGGCAGAAATGTCACACAGCGGGGCGGAGAATCCAGCCTCAGGAATCCATAAAGTACGACAAAGTCCATGTACTCTCACACCACACCCATGACCTGCCAGGCCACTCCCATGGATGTAGGGAGGGAGGTTTTAGATTGCACCATCTCACCAAGTCCGTGATGTTTGAGTTGAGGCCGGACCACCAGACGTAGCTCCTGGGAAACATTTTCATTTTTGATACTCCAAGGTGGTCATTCCTTCGTTCCATAAGTATCGAATGCCACGCTGGGTGAGGGACAACTACTGGGAACCCCCAGAGAATGATACCATCTTCAACACAGAGCTCGTCTTTCTCAGTCAGAAAGGGTTTCATTTCTTCTGAGGGTTGTCCTCGGAATCCACCATTCCGGATTATGAACTTTAGTGTTATTAGGGTTGGATCTGTTTGTGTCCAGGCCTGAATTTGCCTTGCAGACACCTGCAAACTTTCAAAAACATTTATGGTCAAGGTGACCTCTTCCAGTACTGGTAAAGGAGCCAGGTTTGTGGGGAGTGGGGGACGACTCAATGCATCGGTATTAGCTACCAAGATTCTTGGGTGGTGCTTTCAAAGAAATTCATAAGCGCAAGTAGCAAGACCGAATGCCGTATCCACGTGGAGGCAAGAGGGGAAATTGTCTTATCCTCTGTAAATATTCCAATAAGGGCTCGTGGTCAGATACTATTCTGAAGCCCCTACTGTAGACGATTTGGTGGAACGTTTTTACACCAAACCTGACCGCCAAGCCCTCTTTCTCAATTTGACAGTACCTCAGCTCGGCATCCGAAAGGGTCCTGGATATGTATGCGATAGACCTTTCCATTCTGTCTTTCTAGCAGTGTGAATGTACCGCCCCCAGCCCTGAGAGTGAAAGTATCACATGACCCTTCCCAATTTTCACAATCTGGCCAAATATTCAGCGACACCGTCTGGAAACCGTCCTTGCAGCCAGCGTTGCCGTGAAGAGGTCTGGGAATGTTGTCCTCGCGGTCAGCGCTATTGAGAAGTGGTCCAGGAACTGTTAACTGTGTCATCTCTGACAGCATTGCAATGAAGCAGTCTGGGAATGGTGTATTTGCAGAGAGCATTGCAGTGAGCGGACTGAGAACAGTGACCTTGCAGTCAGCATCATAGAGAAGCAGTCTGAGAACTATATCCTTGCAGCCAGCGTCATAATAAGTAGTCATGGGAATAGTGTCCTGACAGTCAGCGTCACAGAGAAGAAGTCTGGAAACAGTGTTCTGACAGTAGTGTCACAGTGAAGCGGTCTTGGAACAGTGTCCTGACAGTCAGCGTCACAGTGAAGCAGTCTGGGAACAGTGTCCTCACAGTCAGCGTCACAGTGAAGCAGTTTGGGAACAGTGTCCTCACAGTCAGTGTCACAGTGAAGCAATCTGGGAACGGCGTCCTTGCAGTCAGCATCACAGTGAAGCAGTCTGTGAACAAAGTCCTCACAGTCAGCATCACAGAGAAGCACTCTAGGAACAGTGTCCTTACAGTCAGTGTCACAGTGAAGCGGTTTCCGATGCCTGACCGCTCTGCGCTCCGGTGGTACACAGCAGTACACCTCCCAGAAGGTCACCTGCTTTGTGGTTGTCTGCTGTGCCCCTCCACAACCTGGCACAGCAGCGTGGTGATATGCTAGAGGTGGAGTGGGAGGAACATGAGGCCACGGAGGAGGAGAGGACGAGGAGGCGCCGGACATGAGGGGGCAGGAGTACATCCCCGAGGGGAACGAGCAGGACCAGCCGGAGGATGGAGGACAGGCGGCAGCAGCGACAGTCCAGCAAGCCCCTCAGGACCAGGGGTGCCCTCATTCTCACCCACTTCACGTAGGATGTGGCCCTCATCCGTAATCGCAGCCCCTTCCCCCGTCCCTCTCCACCCCATCCCGTCCCCCATTTCCCCCCCATTCCACCACTCCCAGGGGCCTGTGTAACATTACTCCAGGGTGATGAGACTGTGACAACACTGTCTGCGGGTCACTGTCCAAAGGCAGGGTGGTGATGATAACCTGTTGAGCGCTGGTGCTCTCAATGTATGCCATCGTCTGACTCCTGCCTGTCTGCTGAGTGCAGGCTCACACCCATCGGCCTGCACTTGGTGTGCCTGGCGGGGAAGGGGTGGGATGGGTGGAATGAATCCAGGGGTCCATGCCCAGGGGCTGGGGCAAGGGATTGGTGGTTGATCCACATTGCGGAAGAAAGTGCCAGAGGCGTCATATTTCTCGGGTGCAAATTTTTTTTAATGCGAGACATATGTGTACATACAACTGCCCCAGCTGCAGATGGTGTTTGCCTCACCTTCCCCACCCATTGTAGGGGGGATGGAACTCGGGGGAGCTGGCGGCCGCTGTCACCACTCCATAGGGGGGATGGGGAGTATGAGGGGGTGGGGGTCAGCCTGGGTTACACTGCTGGACATGGGTGGCCCGTGGCACAGTACATTGCTGGGCAGGGTGGTGCCAGGCGCATGCTCATGGAGCGGGGGGTGGCAGGCAGGAACGGGGCAGTGCCAAGGGGCCGCTGCCAACCCACTTTTAAAATTGATTTCTTGGGCCTGTTCTGACATCTTCCAGTCTTTTATGCAAACTATTTATCAGCAGGCGATGAGCACAATACAATTATAGAAATATGTCATTTGTAACCCCAAAGAATGAGATTTAATTTTGAACTCTTCCCAATCTGATTTGCATATACGCCAATGAAAAAGGTCGGTTGACGGTGACTAATTGCTAACATGCATTTTCATGTGCTTTCAATTCTTGGAGTTTCAGCCAAGAAGTAAATTATGTATGATTTAAAAAGCAGGAGATGCAAATATAATTCCCAATCCATTTTTCCCAGGGTAAAGGTTTCTACTCTGTCCCAACAATTTATTACAATTACAACACTCAAAGGGTTGTAATATTTGCACTTCACCACAGATGTCTGGTTACCATTTCATCTTCTGTTCCTCAATGCCATCTAAAATTAGACTGATCAATCCCATGGAGTTTAAGACCTGCCCGTTCAAGCATCAAATTTGGCCAGACAATAACGTTTCGTTCACGAGGAACTTTACAAAGAATGGTCGCCTGGACCTAATGTGATCCAAGTGATTTCATAATTCCCGACCCTGGACTTATACTTGGTGGGAAACTGACCCTCCCTGGCGGATCACAATCCCGGGGATCCACTGGGCACCATCTGCAAAATTTTAAATGTACACTTCGTCACCTGGCGCAAAGTGTCTGGGTGGTCGACGCCAAACGAGGCAACACCCTTGCAGTTCCTGGTTGTGGTGCACATTCGCACCGATGAAAGGGAAGGCCATGCTATGTTGATCCCATCCTCGTCACCTGTTTTGTAAGTCCACACCGAGTTGGAGAGAGAAATAAAGTTTCATTACAATAGCTATTATTTGCACGGCAGCACGGTAGCATGGTGGTTAGCACAATTGCTTCACAGCTCCAGGGTCCCAGGTTTGATTCCCGGCTTGGTTCACTGTCTGTGCGGAGTCTGCACGTTCTCCCCGTGTGTGCATGGGTTTCCTCCGGGTGCTCCGGTTTCCCTCCCACAGTCCACAGATGTGGAGGTTAGGTAGATTGGTCTTGCTAAAATTGCCCTTAGTGTCCAAAATTGCCCTTAGTGTTGGGTCGGGTTACTGGGTTATGGGTAGGGTGGAGGTGTGGGATTGGGTCGGGTGCTCTTTCAAAGAGCCGGTGCAGACTCGATGGGCCGAATGACCTCCTTCTGCACTGTAAATTCTATAATGATATTTACACAGCACGAGAGATCCCAGCCGGGTCTCTGCTTTTTCTGGATACCCAAAGTGGCTGACTTTATACAGATGTTTAGCTTAACATGGTTTAGGGTTTCCCGTTCCCTTTAATGGACGACCTCGTATTCAGCGATATTCACGGGGAGTTTGATCATCGCCACTTCGTAAGTCCAATGCGGGTTATGGCATTTCGTTTCCTAAAATCTTCTTTCACAGTGATCTACAAGGCATTTTTCTCCCTCTCCAGTAGCTGCATTTTAGCTGTTGCTGATGTTGTCATTAGTTTATACCATGCAGCAGATCCCCAGTGTAAATTGTCTGGGCTTGCCTGACTTATTGATTCCTGCCACAGTATAACAATAATATTCTTTATTAGAGTCACAAGTAGGCTTACATTAACAATGAAGTAACTTGGGCAGCACGGTGGCCTAGTGGTTAGCACAACCGCCTCACGGCGCTGAGGTCCCAGGTTCGATCCCAGCTCTGGGTCACTGTCCGTGTGGAGTTTGCACATTCTCCCCGTGTCTGCGTGGGTTTCGCCCCCACAACCCAAAAATGTGCAGAGTAGGTGGATTGGCCACGCTAAATTGCCCCTTAATTGGAAAAATAATTGGGTATCTAAATTTATAAAAAAAAAAACCATGAAGTAACTGTGAAAATTCCCGAGTCGCCACACACCAGCGCCTGTTTCGGGTACAGTGAGGGTGAATTCAGAATGTCCAATTCACCTAACAAGCACGTCTTTCGGGACTTATCGGAGGAAACCGGAGCACCCGGAGGAAACTCGGGGAGAACGTGCAGACTCCGCACAGACAGTGACCCAAGCCGGGAATCGAACCCAGGTCCATGACACTGTGAAACAACAGTGCTAACCACTGTGCTACCGTGCTGCCCTCTTCTCCCAGTGTCTTCCCCCAGCATTAAACCACTTCATACACTCCTGTTGCCCTGGTCATCATTAGTGTCCTTTAGCAACACAGAAAATGTCACCTTTTAATATCTTCAGCTCAGGATTTTTATTTAATAGCTGAAATTTTATCAGCTGCTCAAGTAAAATAGCATGTTCCCCAAGACCACGCACACTCACTACACTCACACACACAATATACATGCACACACAAACACACCCAACTGTACGCGGCGCACACACACGCACACATACAAACTATATGCACACACACATACAGGCACCCCCTCATACACACCACACACACACACTAAACAAACACTATACGTGCACACGTGCACAGTATACACACACTCTACTCTCACACACACTACACACACATGCACGTACACTGTACTCACACAACACAATACATGGCACATACACTACGCGCTCACATGCACACAAATGCATACTAATACGCACACTACTACACACACTATATGCTCACAAGTTCATACACAACACTATACGCACACACTATACACATGCACCCACTATACAGGCACACACAAATACTATACACCCACTACACGTACACATGCATGCACACACACACTATCCAGACAATACACCTATTATATACACATTTACACGCACACACTATGCACACATGCACATCGATATGCACACTACACGCACACACTATACACACACATACTATATGCACACACACTTACGTTCACACACTAACAACGCACACAGTACACACACACATGCATGCATACACTTATATACACACTGCACGCACACTATAAATACCACACATGCACACTATATGTACACACACACTATATGCACACATACCACATGCACACACTATACACACAAATGCACAAGCTATACACACACATCATGCTGTGCACACACACACACTATTCCCAGACACACACACTATATGGAAGCAGACACAGACACACACACTATAATTTTCTTTGTGCTGTAATTTTCTTTATTCTGTGCTGTAATTTTCTTCTTCTTTAGGAGACAGGTTTAGATAAAGGATCAGGATCGGCGCAGGCTGGGAGGGCCGAAGGGCCTGTTCCTGTGCTGTAATTTTCTTTGTTCTATATGCACACAGACACACACACTATACGTTCACACACACACCCTAGATACATCACACGGAACTGTCAAGAAGTTCTCAGTAACCCAGTGAAAGATTCTTGTTTAACCTGTTTGTCATAGTGCATTTGAAGTAGTACAGCAGGATGAAAATGAAAAAAAAATGAAAATTGCTATTATTGTCACAGTAGATTTTCATAGAACATACAGTGGCAGAAGGAGGCCATTCGGCCCATCGAGGTCTGCACCGACCCACTTAAGGCCCACACTTCTACGATCCCCGTAACCCAATAACCCCTCCTAACCTTTTTGGACACTAAGGTCAATTTAGCAATGGCCAATCTACCTAACCTGCACTCTTTGGACCGTGGGAGGAAACCGGAGGCACCCAGAGGAAACCCACGCAGACACGGGGAGAACGTGCAAACTCCGCACAGACAGTGACCTAGCGGGGAATCGAACCTGGGATCCTGGCGCTGTGAAGCCACAGTGCTATCCACCTTGTGCTACCGTGCTACCCAAAGTAGGCTTCAATGAAGTTACTGTGAAAAGCCCCTAGTCTCCACATTCCGGCGCCTGTCTGGGGAGGCTGGTACGGGATCGAACCATGCTGCTGGCCTGCTTGGTCTGCTTTAAAAGCCAGCAATTTAGCTGAGTGAGCTAAACCAGCCTCTGATGAATGACATACAGTAAAAGCCTTGTAAATTTGTTGAGTTCCCAAATCACGGACAACAAGGACTTATAGTGAAGAGTATTCTATTCACTCGCATAGCAGCTACTTCAACATTTGTGCTTGCCTGCGCTTCCGGGGATAACTCCCATGCTCCCGATATGTGACCTCTTTTGTAACCGTGTCATCATGTATCACTCAGTCCTCCATCTTCCCCCGTTAATTAACATGAGATGTAACAGTGTGCGCAGCAGAAAACTATGTACAGACCATCATGGAACATACAAGTTAACAAGCTAACAATGCAAAACTATTTACATATCCAGTGAGACACACATTGTGCTGTTGCAGCTGGTACTAGCCCATATCGTCCTCTTCCCCCCACCCCATGCCCCTTTTCATTTAGAAAGATGAGATTCAATAGTCAGTTCCAGGCTGGGTGGTAAGAGAACCTTTGCACCTCATGTTCGGTTTGCTCAGGGCCTCCAACAGCATCAAGAATGACAACGCCCCATTCTTGTTAAATTCCACTACTCATCAATCACCCGTGCCACCTTCACACAAAATCCCAAATATGCTAACAACCCACATACAAGCCCCACGCCGGCTGCTGGGCCTGCCCCACCTCCAAAACCACAACCACCACGCGCAGAATAATCTACTTTCTTCACCCTTGGCAGCAGACACATCTCCCCATCACAAAAAAGTTGATGCATGAGTACAGGTTGTGCACCAGAGAGAAAAATGAGAATTCCTTTCCCCCAGGGTGAAAAAATCCTGGATCTGCAAAAACCCTGAAGGGGCCAATGATTTCGACTTAGACCGACCCCACTTAGGGACGAGAATGCAATTTAAATCTCCCCTAAAATCAGCTACTGCGGGCGGCACGGTGGCGCAATGGGAAGCACTGCTGCCTTACGGCGATGAAACCCTGGGTTCAATCCCGGCCCCGGGTTACTGTCCGTATGGAGTATGCACATTCTCCCTGTATCTGCATATGTCTTACCCCCACAACCAAAAGATGAGCAGGGTAGGTGAATTGGCCATGCAAAGTGTCCCGTAATTGTAAAAAAGAATTGGGTACTCTAAAAAATTTTAAAATCAGATGGTGCACGGCCATGCCTGATCTGACTGACAGCATCCTTTCATGAACTCCACATCATCCCAGTTTGGGCCGTAGACACTCGCTAAAACTCTCCAATGTCCCCATAACTATGACATTACTGACACTCTGGTCCACTACCACCTTCCCCATCTGGAACCAAACTCTTTTGCTAATTAGTATCGCCACCCTGGGGGCCTTGCTATCAAAACCCTAGAGGAACACCTGGCTCACCCAATCCTTACGGAGCCTAATCTGGCCCTTCACCCACAGGCGAGTCTCCTGCAAAAGCACCACATCGGCCCTCAAACTCTTCAAATGAGAAAACTCTCACTCGCTTCACTGGGCCTTCCAACCCCCGCACATTCCAATTAATCAATCGAAACATAGGTCTCTCACCAGCCCCCCCCCCCCCCCCCCCCCCCGGCCCCCACTCCACCCCTTTCAAGTCAGCCATTTCCACCGCAAGGCAATTTCCCCTTCATCCCCATAACTCGAATAACAGGGCATACCCAAGATAGCGGCCAGCCCCATCCCCTGATGGGACAAAGAAAAATCCCCAGTCACCATCAGCACTCTACTCCCCCCCCACCCCAATCCCAAAAATCCCTAACTACTTCTTCTCTTGAACCAACACCTCACTCCTCCATTCCCTTCCCCCCACCATTCACACCTTCTAGGCTTATCGAAATCTGCCCAAACATCCAGCAAGCACCTCCCCCCCCGCCTCCAGTTCACTAGCCAACCTCAGCCTGCTAGCAAGGTAGTCGCCACCCACCCACCCCCCTTACCCCACACCGCCATCCCCGCCACCCCACACCGCAATCCCCACCGGAGCCCACGTCAAACAAATAAACAACCCAAGAAAGAAAGAAACAAAATAAAAATCCCATATCACCACATCCAATAGCTGAAACTCACCCACCCCCTCTCCAAACCCTGAATCTACCCCATACCCCTCCCCAAACTCCTTCCAGACCACAAATACCCACCAAAAGGAGAAAGAACCATCACCAGGAGAAAAAGTCCCAATACATCACCCCAATTTCAAATAACAACAACTCCGCACAAAGGTGGAGGGGAACACGGTGAAGAAAGAACAATTCACATATCTCTACATCCTTTTTTTAATAAATTTAGAGAATCCAATTTTTTTCAAATTAAGGGGCAATTTAGCACGGCCAATCCATCTACTCTGCACATCTTTGGGTTGTGGGCGTGAAACCCACGTAGACACGGGGAGAATGTGCAAACTCCACACGGACAGTAACCCAGCAGGTCTACATCGTTAAAACAAACGTCCCCATAAAAATCCGTCCGAACCACCAGCAAAGTCGCTTCAGTTCAGTCCAGGTCCTTGAGCTTTAATGTAAGCCTCTGCTTCCTCTGTCTGGTTCTTGGCACTATGCATAACCCTCAGCCAGGTACACCACACCCAATCCGCACACCACTTTTAAAAAGCGCTGACTTTGCCTTATTAAAGACTCCCTGTCTCCTGCTAATTGCAATGAGGCGCATGGTGGCACAGTGGTTAGCACTGTTGCTTCACAGAACCAGGGACCCGGGTTCGATTCCCAACTTGGGTCACTGTGCGGAGTCTGCACGTTCTCCCCGTGTCTGCGTGGGTTTCCTCCGGGTGCTCCGGTTTCCTCCCACAAGTCCCGAAAGACGTGCTTGTTTTGTGAATTGGACATTCTGAATTCTCCCTCAGTGTACCCGAACAGGCGCCGGAGTGTGGCGACTAGGGGATTTCACAGTAGCTTCACTGCAGTGTTAATGTTAGCCTACCGCTGCCTTCCCAATTCCCCTTGGTCCCCTTCAGGACTCCCTCCTTCGTTCAACTGAAAGCTGCCATTTTGATTGTCTGACCCATTTGAGACAGTCCAATGGTTATGAAAAGTACTATATAAATGCAAGTACTGAAATAATAAACAGCAAGGTGGTTAGCATTGGAAAGGGGAATGAGATTGTGGGCACGATCTACTGGTCATTGAATTGGATTGGATTGGTCTATTGTCACGTGTACCGAGGTACAGTGGAAAGTATTGTTCTGCGTGCAGCTCAACAGATCATTCTGTATATGAAAAGAAAATACATAATAGGGCAAACATAAAATACACAATGTAAATACATAGACACAGGCAGCGGGTGAAGCATACGGGAGTGTAGTACTACTCAGTAGAGAAGATGTGTGAAGAGCTCCGGTCAGTCCATAAATCCAGCAGTCCATAAGAGGGTCGTTTAGCAGTCTGGAAGAGCGAGGAAGAAGCTGTTTTTGAATCTGTTAGTGCGTGTTCTCAGACTTTTGTATCTCCTGCCAAATGGAATAAGTTGGAAGAGTGAGTAAGTCAGGTGGGAGGGGTCTTTGATTATGCGGCCCACTTTGCACAGGCAGCGGGAGGTGTAGACAGAATCAATGGATGGGAGGCGGGTTTGAGTGATGGACTGAACGGTGTTCACGTCTCTCTGTGGTTTCTTCTGGTCTTGGGCTGAACAGTTGCCATAGCAGCCTGTGATGCAGCCAGATGGGATGCTTTCTATGGTGCACCAGTAAAAGTTGGTAAGAGTCAATGTGGACATTCCGAATTTCCTTAGTTTCCTGAGGAAGTATAGGTGCTGTTGTGCAATGTTGGTCGTAGTGTCGATGTGGGTGGACCAGGTCAGATTTTTGGTGATGTGCACACCTAGGAATTTGAAGCTGTCAACCAACTCCACCTCAGCCCTGTTGATGCAGACAGGAGTGTGTACAGTACTTCGCTTCCCGTTCTTTAGTTTTGCTGACATTGAGGGAGAGATTGTTGTTGTTACACCACTCCACGAGGTTCTCTATCTCCCTCCTGTATTCTGACTCATCGTTGTTCGAGATCTGACCCATTACGGTCATGTCGTCAGCAAACGTGTAGGTGAGTTTGTGATTGTGGTCTATGAGTCAAGGAAATCGAGGATTTAGTTGCAGAGGGAGGAGTCAAGTCCTAGGTTTTGGAGCTTTGATATGAGCTTGCTGGATTATGGGTGTTGAGGTGGAGCTGCAGTCAATAATAGGAATCTGATGGAGTCCTTGTTTTGAGGATGCTCCAGAGATGAGTGTCGGGGCCAGGGAGATGGCGGCTGCTGTGGACCGATGTGGCGGTATGCGAATTGCAGTGGATCTAGACATTCTGGGAGTATGGAGTTGATGTGCCGCATGACCACCTCTCGAAGCCTTCATTACGATCAATGTCAGGCCACCGACGATAGTCATTGAGCACGTTGCCTGGTTCTTCTTTGGCACCGGGTATGAGGTGGTTATCTTGAAGCAGGTGTGGACTTTGGAACAGAGTAGGGAGAGGTTGAAGATGTCCGTGAACGCATCTGGCAGCTGGTCCGTGCAGGGATCTGAGGTGCATGACCAGGGGACTCCAGCCGGGTCCATCGCCTTCGAGGGTTCACTTTCAAGAAGGCCGATCTGACTTCGGAAGCTGTGATGGTGGGTGTGGATGTGTCTGGGGCTGTCAACAGTGGTTTGATGGTTTTCTGCTCGAACTGAGCATAGAATGCATTGAGTTCATCAGGGAGGGGTGCACTGCTGCAAAGATTCTCAGCTTCGCTTTGTAGCCATAATTTTGTTTAAACCTTGCCACAACCGACGCGTGTCTGTAACACTAGTCTGTGACTCCAGCTTGGTCTGATATTGTCTCTTGGCATCCCTGATGACTTTGCGGAGGTCGTACCTGGATTTCTTGCATAGAACAGGAACGCCTCAGGCCTGGCCTTCAGTAGGGAGTCATCTCTCCGATTAAGCCATGGTTTCCTTGGGAAACATACGTACCAGTTTCTTTTAGCATGCAGTCGTCGACACACTGGTCTAAACATTTTCAAATACCTTAATACAGTAGTCCCCCTTTATAACGCGGGTGTTGGGGTCCAAGACAGCCACCCGCTTGCAACCGAGCCGCGGATATCCACGATGGGGGTTTTAAATTTATTTAAAATCTATGCTAGCGCTTCCCATTGAGATCTACGGGGGGTGGGGGGGGGGGGGAGAGGTCAGACCCCCGTAGACTCACAATGGGAAGCGCTAGCATAGATTTTTAAATAAATTTAAAACCCCCATTGTGGATCCAATTAAAATTTCAGTGGCCGGCTCACTTTGATCCGGAGAAGGAAGCTGCTCTCACTGAAATCAGCCAGCCCCTGAAATTGACACTGCCGGCTGCTCTCGTCCCTCCAATCCAACTTTTAAGTTTTAAGTTTCTGATTGGAGGGAGAGAGCAGCCGGCAGTATCAATTTCTTTTTTTTCCCTCCGGCTTGCCCCCTCTCCCCCACATCCTCCAACTAGACCCTCTCCCCCCACACCCTCCGACTCGCCCCCTCTCCATCCCAACACCCTCCGGCTCGCCCCCCTCTCCCCCCACACCCTCCGGCTCGCCCCCTCTCCCCCCACACCCTCCGGCTCGCCCCCTCTCCACCCACATCCTCCGGCTCGCCCCCTCCGCACCCCCTCCGCTCGCCCCCCTCTCCCCCCACACGTCTAGCTCGCCCCCTCTCCCCCCACAACCTTCCGGCTCGCTCCCTCTCCCCTCTCTCCCCCACACCCTCCCGGCTCGCTCCCTCTCCCCACACCCTCCTGCTCTCCCCCACAGCGTCCAGCTCGCCCCTCTCCCCCCACACCTTCCGCTCGCTCCCTCTCCCCTCTCCCCCACACCCTCCTGCTCTCCCCCACAGCGTCCAGCTTGCCCCCTGTCCCCCCACACCCTCCGGCTCGCCCCCTCCCCACACCCTCCGGCTCGCCCCCTCCCCCCCTCCTCCTCCCCCTCCTCCCCCCCCCTCTCCTCCCCCGTCCCCCAACACCCGCAGGGCCCCCCTCTCTCTCCCCAACACCCGCAGGTCCACCCTCTCTCCCCCACAACCCCAGGGGGGTCTCCCCACACCCACAGGGGGGTCTCCCCCACACCCGCTCCCGCCCAACACACGCCCCCCCACCTCTACCCCCCCAACACCCGCAGGACCCCCCTCTCTCCCGCAACACCCGCAGGGCCCCCCTCTCTCCCCCACACCCCCTGGGGGGGTCTCTCCCCACACCCACAGGGGGGAGTCTCCCCACACACCCGCCCCCCTCCTCTCCCCCCCAACACCCGCCCCCCTCCTCCTCCCCCCCCCAACACCCGCCCCCCCTCCTCTCCCCCCAACAACCCGCCCCCCTCCGTCCCCCCCAACACCCGCCCCCCTCCTCTCCCCCCCAACACCCGCTCCCCTCCTCTCCCCCCCAACACCCCGCCCCCCCTCCTCTCCCCCCCCAACCCCCGCCCCCCTCCTCTCCCCCCCAACACCCGCCCCCCTCCTCTCCCCCCCCCAACACCCGCCCCCCTCCTCTCCCCCCAACACCCGCCCCCCTCCTCTCCCCCCACAACACCCGCTCCCCTCCTCTCCCCCCCCAACAACCCGCCCCCTCCTCTCCCCCCCAACACCCGCCCCCTCCTCTCCCCCCCAACACCCGCCCCCCTCCTCTCCCCCCCAACACCCGCCCCCTCCTCTCCCCCCCACACCCCGCCCCCTCCTCTCCCCCCCCAACCCCCCCCCCCTCCTCTCCCCCCCAACACCCCGCCCCCCTCCTCTCCCCCCCAACACCCCGCCCCCCTCCTCTCCCCCCCCCAACACCCGCAGGGCCCTCCTCTCATCCCCCAACACCCGCAGGTCCACCCTCTCTCCCCCACACCCCCAGGGGGGTCTCCCCCACACCCGCCCCCTCCTCTCCCCCCCCCAACACCCCCCCCCCCCCCTCTTCTCCCCCCCCCCCCCCCCAACACCAACCTTGCTGTCATGGATGACCCTATCAGGACCAAGGAGCTCCAAACAGCATCACTTAAGGGATCAATTCAGTGCAAAAACCTCGCCATCTTGCGATCCTCTTCCTCCCCCCCCCCCCAAACACCCGCCCCCCCTCTTCCCCCCCCCCAACACCCGCCCCCCTCTTCTCCTCTCCTCCCCCCCCCAACACCCGCCCCCCTCTTCTCCCCCCCCCAACACCCGCCCCCCCTCTTCTCCCCCCCCCACAACCCGCCCCCCCTCGTTTCTCCCCCCCCCAACACCCGCCCCCCCCTCTGCTCCCCCCCCAACCCCCGCCCCCCCCTCTTCTCCCCCCCCCCCCAACCCCCGCCCCCCCTCTTCTCCCCCCCAACACCCGCCCCCCCCCCTCGGCAGTGTCAATTTCAGCGGCCGGCTGATTATTTCAGTGAGAGCAGCTTCCCTCTCTGGATCAAAGTGAGCCGGCCGCTGAAATTGACACTGCCCGCTGCTCTCTCCCTCCAATCCAACTTTTAAGTTTTAATGTTTCTGATTGGAGGGAGAGAGCAGCGGGCAGTGTCAATTTCAGCGGCCGGCTCATTTTGATCCAGAGAGGGAAGCTGCTCTCACTGAAATAATCAGCCGGCCGCTGAAATTGACACAACTGACAGTTGGGGTCCATCAACCCCCCTGCGGTATATCGCGAACCGCGGTATTGCGGAGCGCGGTATAACGGGGGACTACTGTACAATATTATTTTTTAAAATAATAATAATAATCACTTATTGTCACAAGTAGGCTTCAATGAAGTTACTGTGAAAAGCCCCTAGTCGCCACATTGCGGCACCTGTTCGGGGAGGCCGGAACGGGAATTGAATCCGTGCTGCTGGCCTTGTTCGGGATTACATGCCAGCTGTATAGTCCACTGTGCTAAGGTAGACCCGGGGCCGGATGAGATCTATCCCAGATTACTGCGGAAGGTAAGGGAAGAAATAGTTGAGGCCGTAACAGATATCTTCACATCCTCTTTGACCACAGGCGAGGTTCCAGAGGACTGGAGAATAGCCAATGTTATTCCCTTGTTTAAGAAAGGAAGTAGGAACAATCCGGCAAATTATAGGCCAATGAGCCTGACATCAGTGTTGGGAAGCCTTTGGAAAAAATAGTGAGGGACAGGATACATGCACATTTGGAAGAAAATGGACTAGTTAAGTCACAGGCAGAATTGTTTTGTATGGGGATGGTCATGTCTCACCAACTTGATTGAGCTTTCTGAAGAGGTGACAAAGAAACTTGATGAGCGGAAGGCTGTGGATGTAGTTTTCTATGGACTTTAGTAAGGCGTTTGACATGGCAGACTGCTACAAAACTTAAAATCATATGGGAATCGGGGTGGGCTGACGAGATGGATACAGAACTGGCTTGGTTATAGAAGACAGAGTAGCGGTGGAAAGGTGTTTTTCAGAATGGAGATCTGTAGCTAGCGGTGTTCTGCAGGGATCAGTGCTGGGGCCTCTGTTGTTTGTAGTATATGTAAATGATCTGGAGGAAAATGTGGGTGGTCTGATTAGTAAGGTTGCGGGATAACACAAAGATTGGCGGAGTTGCTGATAGTGCCGAGGATGGTCAGAGGATACAACAGGCTATTGATAGATTAGAGACTTTGGCACAGAAATGGCAGGTGGGAGTTTAATCCGCACAAATATGGGGCGAAATTCTCCGCGGACCGACGTGACGCCCATTTTCCGCCGGGAAAAAGCGGTGCGCATGACTCCGGCGTCTGGGCCTTCTTTTAAGCTGGCAATCTCCGTTCCCGGAAGGGCCAGCAGCGGACTGACGCGATAGGCGTCAGTTTCACCCGCTGCGGAAGTGGCGAGTCCCGGCGTTTGTGTGGTGGGGAGAGAGAGAGACCCAGTGGGGGGGTGGGGAAAGAAGAGCGATCCGGCATTGCGGGGGGAGGGGAGAAGAGCGACCCGGCATTGGGGGGGGGGGGGGGGGGAGAAGAGCGACCCGGCATTGGGGGGGGGGGGAGAAGAGCGACCCGGCATTGGGAGGGGGGGGGATAAGAGCGACCCGGCATTGGGGGTGGGGGGAAGAGCGACCCGGCATTGGGGGGGGGGGGGGGAGAAGAGCGACCCGGCATTGGGGGGTGGGGGAGAAAGAGCGACCCGGCATTGGGGGGGGGGAGAAGAGCGACCCGGCATTGGGGGGGGGGGGGGGGGAGAAGAGCGACCCGGCATTGGGGGGGGGGGAGAAGAGCGACCCGGCATTGTGGGGGGGGGGGAGAAGAGCAGACCCTGCATTGGGGGGGGGGGGAAGAAGAGCGACCCGGCATGGGGGGGGGGGGGAAGAAGAGCGACCCGGCATTGGGGTGGGGGGGAAGAAGAGCGACCCGGCATTGGGGGGGGGGGGGGGAGAAGGGAGAGGACCCGCCGTTTGGGGGGGGGTTGCAGAGTTGAGAGGGGGAGAGGGAGGGAGGGAGGGGGAGAGCCGGAGGGAGGGAGAGAGAGAGGGAGGGAGGGGGTTAACGGAGAGAGGGAGGGAGGGAGAGAGGGTAACGGAGAGAGGGAGGGAGGGAGAGAGGGGAGGGAGGGAGTGCGGCGTGGAGAGGAGAGGAGAGGAGAGGGGGGGGTACCTGCGTTGAGAGGAGAGGGGGGTACCTGCGTTGAGAGGAGAGGGGGGGGTACCAGCGTTGAGAGAGGGGGGGCGGCGTTGGAGGAGGTAGGGGTGGTGAGGGGGGGTTGAGGTAGGGGCAGCGGCGTGCAGAGGGGGGGGCGACGGATGGCCGGGACCAACGCACCATCGCCCCTCTGCACGCCGCTACCCCTACCGCAACCCACCCCCCCCTCACCACCCCTACCCCCTCCAACGCCCCACCCCCTCACCACCCCTACCCCCCCACCACCCCCACACTCACCCCCCCCGCACTCGCCCCCCCCGCACTCGCCCCCCCCGCACTCGCCCCCCCCCCCCGCACTCGCCCCCCCCCCGCATTCGCCCCCCCCCGCATTCGCCCCCCCCCCCCCCGCACTCCCCCCCCCCCCCCCCCCCCCCCCGCACTCGCCCCCGGACACTGAACGGCGTCAACTATCATCAATGGTTGACGCCGTTTTAAAGCTACTCTGTTTTTCGGCCGGACACTGAGTACAAGAGTTGGGAAATCATGTTGCAGCTATATAAAACCTTGGTTAGGCCGCATTTGGAGTATTGCATGCAGTTCTGGTCACCACATTATCAGAAGGACATGGAACATTTGGAGAGAGTGCAAAGAAGGTTCACCAGGATGTTGCCTGGTATCAAGGTATCAATGTTGGCTACGAGGAGAGTTTGAATAAACTAGGATTTTTTTCACTGGAAAGATGGAGGCTGAGGGGAGACCTGATAGACGTCTACAAAATTATGGGAGGCATAGACAGGATGAATAGTTCAGAGGCTTTTTCTAAGGGTGGAAGTGTCAATTACAAGGGAGCACAGACTCAAGGTGAGCAGGGCAAAGTTTAAGGGAGATGTGCGGGGTAAGTTTTCACACAGAGTGGTGGGTGCCTGGAATGCACAGTCAGAGGATATGGTGGAAGCAGGAACATGAGCAACATTTAAGAGGCAACTGGACGATAGGGGCCTCACGGTAGCATGGTGGTTAGCATCAATGCTTCACAGCTCCAGGGTCCCAGGTTCGATTCCCGGCTGGGTCACTATCTGTGTGGAGTCTGCACGTCCTCCCCGTGTGTGCGTGGGTTTCCTCCGGGTGCTCCGGTTTCCTCCCACAGTCCAAAGATGTGCGGGTTAGGTGGATTGGCCATGCTAAATTGCCCGTAGTGTAAGGTTAATGGGGGGATTGTTGGGTTACGGGTATGTGGGTTTAAGTGGGGTGATCATTGCTCGGCACAACATCGAGGGCCGTAGGGCCTGTTCTGTGCTGTACTGTTCTATGTTCTATGGACGGATACATGAATAGAGAGGAAATAGAGGGATATGGACCGAGTAAGCGCAGGTGGTAGTTTCTTTTAGATAGGGCACCATGATAATGATAATAATAATCTTTATTGTCACAAGTAGGCTTACATTAACACTGCAATGCAGTTACTGTGATAAAGCCATCAGCACAGGATTGGAGGGCCGAATGCCTGTTCTTGTGCTGTACTTTTCTTTGCTCTTTGTTCAATTCTCTATCTCTCTCTAATCCTTCCTTTAATAGGGTCACTCCTTATCCTTCCATTCTCAAACCAAACTTAGTGATATTATTACAGGTGACCAGGGAGCTGGTCATTATATCTGGAATCATGAGACTCAGAACTGTATACCTGTCTCCAGGCTTTGTGTCAAATTATTGCTGAATTCTGGTCAAGTACACCCGCAAGTGTCAATCTAGCTGGGATTTTGGGTAACTTATTGGCCAACAAATTCCTGTGTCCTTCAAGAGAAAAAAGACATAATGAGACAGGACAATTCAGCCCATCAGTTTCCTTCTAGCCAGTGCCCAGTTACAATTATTCCTTAAAAGGGAGACTTTCCATCGAACGTCATAAGCAAAAAAACATCAGGCAGCGATTTTCCATCATGTAAACAAATGGCAGTCTTTTATCGAGCCACAATGCTGCTGCCTCTGGAGTCTCAACAACTCTACTCAGCTGATATCAATGGGTTATTCAGCGTTCTACATATCAGATTGATCACATGAAAGAGTTCCTACCATGTGAGTGAAGGACTGCAGCAGAAAGGAATAATATTATTATGAATGGGGGGGGGGGGGGGGGGGGGATGAGTGAATTGGTTCACCTTTATTTATCCCCTTTCGGTTGGTCACAACAAAGGTTTTTTAAAATGTATTTTCTCCCACAAATGCCTTTTCCAATCCAAATGCATTTTCATGAGTAAAATAAAGAGTAAGTTGATTAGCTACTTATCCCAAGGAAAATAAATATAAGTCACAAATAACACACAGATCTCAGAAATAAGAAGGTGGAGTCCAAATAAAAGTTTTTTAAAATATACAATGAAGTTCTTTGCTTGTCCTTGAGGCAGAGATTGCTGAATGTCGTGGCCATTTGAAGTGAGTTGGTTTCCTTCAAAATCCTAGAGTTGAATTGAAGTTCAGGTAACTGTATTCTTCTGGAATTAACTTTAGCTTCAGAGAGAGAGATTCCTTCCCTTCAGCTGTGTTTCCAGATTACTTTAATTTTTCTATCTGTTTCTGTCTTGGCAAAACTTATTCTTAGACCTCTTTATAGTCCAAGAAGGGATTTGAATAACACGTCTTGCAGTCATTATTGCAGAACTAGTAATCATATGTTTGATCTTTGGTTTCAGAAACTTTTGACACATTTCAAGGTAGTAAAATCAACAGGAAATCGGGTTATTTTTCCTCCACAAAGGGATTCAAATATTTGTTGGGTATCTGGCTGTTTAGTGGTTCACACTGTCTTGACAGGATTACAGATAATTAGAGGTTATGCTGAACATATTGAAGAGCCTAGTTAGACCTCAGCTGGGGTATTGGTTGCCACACTATAGGAAGGATATGAACGTATTGGAGAGAGAACAGCAGACATTGACAAGAACGGTTCCAGGGATCAGGAACTTCAGTTATGAGGTTAGATTCGAGAAATTGGGACTGTTCTTCCTGGCGAGAAAAGGGTTAAGAGGAGATTTTATAGAGGGGTTCAAAACCATGAGGGGACTGGACTGAGTAGATAGGAGAAATTGTTCCCACTCATAAATTAAGGATCAAGAATGAGAGGGCACAGGCTTAACGAGATTTTCAAACGAAGCAAATGTGATGTGAGGAATAACGTTTTCACAGGAGTCATTCAGGTCTGGAATGCACTGCTGGGAAGTGTGGTGGAAACAAGTTCAATCAAGGCATTCAGGAGGGCATTAGATAATTATCTGAATGGAAATAGTATTCAGGGGTACAGGGAAATGGCAGAGGAATGGCACTAAGTTATAATGCTCATTTGGAGAGCCAGTATATACATGATGAGCTGAAAGGCCTCCTTCTTTGCTGTAACAATTCTGTGAACTCCCGAACTGTACTTTAATGCCTTCTTTTCAAGAGTGCTTCTTTGAAGTGGACCTTGACAACCCCAGGTGTGCAATTCCATGCAGGTCAAGGCAGACAGTGCAATATATATATAGGAACCTTCCACACAAGTGATTAGTTTACAATTTCAGGCATCAGGTAACGTGTGGCAGCCATTTTGGTCATTGTCTTTCCTTGTATTTTTTAAAGCAGGTCCCCTTTAAACAGTTCAATGTTTTTTAGTTTTCTGATGAAGTTATAGGTAGTTCTCACTGTCACAATTGATTTGGCAATAAATGTGCACATAGACGTAGAAAAACTGGACTTAGAAACAACTTTTGGTAGCAGTGTGATTGATGTTAAGCAAAAGAGATTCTAACAGTAACTACACTGTTTAAATGTTCTAGAAACAGTACTGCTGAAAAGCCTGAATTGTGTCTTGTACCTTATTTCTTAAAAAGTTTACGAAGCTCAAGCTCGTGATTCCAATGACTACCTTACAAAGATTGCACCCTCAATGTACCCCCATCCCCACAACAATTAAAATCACTTCCCGTGAAACAGTTGGTGGGCACCTCATCATTTGTCACTTTTTTTTTCAATGTTTTAACAGTTCCAACACGGCACCAGTTTAACTTTGAATCTTCCGGCTAAACTTTCCTGAATGGTGTCAGATTGCACAATGGAAGGAACTGAGTCTTTTCATTAATGCGGGCAGTTTGGAGCAAAAACATCTATTGCATAATGAACGATTGCATGAATTAATTCACTAAAACAAATGGCAGCAATTGCCACAGCGGTATTTGCATTCATATAGCACCTTCCATGACCATAGGATGTCCCAAAGTGTTTTACAGCCAATGAATTACTTCTGAAGAGTACTCACTGTTGTAATATGGGAAACTCAGAAGCCAATTAGAACACAGCAAGCTATCCCACAGCCAGCAGTGTGATAAGAATTATGTTCCTTTTGTGATTGAGGGATAAATATTGGACAGGACAAATCACCATGATTAATACTACAGGTACTCCATTCTTTCTGTTCAAGAAGTGGAACTGTTCATAAATGTCTACTTTTGCAGTTCCTAAACTCCCTGCCTGGATAATACAAGCACTTCTGAAAATGTTGCTCCTTGAAGATGCCTGATAAAGTCGCTGGCGGTGCTATACTTTACCTTAGCAGTGAATTAGCCCACAGAGCTGCCAAGGCATTGTTTCATAGCCACGGTCAATTAAGCCCATCTTGGATAACACTGAGGCAAGAGAAGCAAAGATGTGTTAGTCAAGCATGCATAGTGGTTAATTGCTGAATATGATTAACAGGGGAATGGAAGATGAGGGCTGGATTCTCTGTGGTCATGATTCTCCATTGCGCCCGCAGCGCTTTCCCTGTGGCGGGGGGCTGCCCAAGATGGGAAACCTCATTGGCCGGCTGGCGGGACAGAGAATCCAGCTGCCGGCGGGGGCAGAAAACTGGTGTGGTGGGGTGGAGAATTCCGCTGAAGATATCCCTCAGACTGTAGTAGGCATGAGCTGAAGCAAGACAGGAAGAAACCAAATGCACCCAAAACTTTTATGAAGAATTCAATCCGTGATGCAATACATCTCATACAGGGTGAATTGAAGAAAAACCACTCTGAATGTTGTTAGGAGGGCCCTGACTGAGCATTCCCATACAGTGATACTTCCTGATGTCAACGGTTCTGAGGGAAGTAGAGCTGAGAATACAAGCCAGGACCTTATTGAATGGTGGAACACACTCAAGGGGCTGAATGGCCTGCTTTTACTCCTAAGTTCCTGTATGATATAACAAAGTTTTTACCTTGTTTTTCAGTGCTCTAGCCACTTGTCTTTTTTTTTTAAATAACAAAATAATTACAATGCACCACTGAGCCCACCTTAATTCATTCATCCGGTGATCGCATAATTTCCCAATGTAGCATCTAACCTCTGGTTGAAGAAAGACTAACATATATGGAACACCTTTCACAAACTCAGAACATTACCAAGTATTGCACAACCCAATGGAGTGAAGTAAATTACTGATCCAAGGTAGGAAACACAGCAGTCAATTTGCACACAGCAACTTCCACAAACAGCAATCGGCTGAGAGATAAATATCCTCCCCATTCTTCAAAGTAAAGTCATCAGATTTTTCGTATTCATCAGAGAGAGTAGGCAGAGCCTCATTAAAACTCCCCACTCTGCAACTGGATCCTCGATTTTCTGACCAACAGACCACAAACAGTAAGAATGAACAACAACACCTCCTCCACAATAGTCCTCAACACCGGGGCCCTGCAAGGCTGCGTACTTAGCCCCCTACTCTACTCCCTGTACACACACGACTGCGTGGCAAAATTTGGTTCCAACTCCATCTACAAATTTGCTGACGATACGACCATAGTGGGCTGGATCTCGATTAACGACGAGTCAGAATACAGGTGGTAGATAGAGAACCTAATGGAGTGGTGTAGCGACAACAATCTCTCCCTCAATGCCAGCAAAACTAAAGAGCTGGTCATTGACTTCAGGAAGCAAAGTACTGTACACCCCTGTCAGCATCAACGGGGCTGAGGTGGAGATGGTTAGCAGTTTCAAATTCCTAGGGGTGCAGATCTCCAAAAATCTGTCCTGGTCCACCCACGTCGACGCTAACACCAAGAAAGCACAACAGCGCCTATACTTCCTCAGGAAACTAAGGAAATTCGGCATGTCCACATTAGCCCTTACCAACTTTTACAGATGCACTATAGAAAGCATCCTATCTGGCTGCATCACAGCCTGGTATGGCAACTGCTCGGCCCAGGACTGCAAGAAAATTCAGAGAGTCGTGAACACCGCCCAGTCCATCACACGAATCTGCCTCCCATCCATCTACACCTCCCGCTGCCTGTGGAAAGTGGGCAGCATAATCAAAGACCCCTCCCACCCGCTCACTCTTCCAACTTCTTCCATCGGGCAGGAGATTCAGAAGTCTGAGAACACGCACGAACAAACTCAAAAACAGCTTCTTCCCCACTGTCACCAGACTCCTAAATGACCCTCTTATGGACTGACCTCATTAACACTACACCCTGTATGCTTCATCCGATGCCAATGTTTATGTAGTTACATTGTATATCTTGTGTTGCCCTATTATGTATTTTCTTTTCTTCCCTTTTCTTCCCATGTACTTAATGATCTGTTGAGCTGCTTGCAGAAAAATACTATTCACTGTGCCTCAGTACACGTGACAATAAACAAATCCAAATCATCTGAATGCCAGCACCTCTCAAAATGCAGCACTCCCTCAGTGTCACATTAGATTGTAGCTATTAGGCGAGACTTTCCGTCCCACCAGACTTGTTTACTGGTGCGGTCCGCCCCCGCTAACAGCAGGATCCTCTGTCCTGGCAGCCAGCCCTTGGGGATTCCCATTGTGGCCACCCCCACGCCATGGGGAAATGCGTGGGCGTGAGTGCATTTGGATTGGATTGGATTTGTTTATTGTCACGTATACCGAGGCACAGTAAAAAGTATTTTTCTGCAAGCAGCTCAACAGATCATTCAGTACATGGGAAGAAAAGGGAATTAAACAGAATTCAAACACCATTTCCGGTGAAGCAGAGGATCCCACCGTCAAGAATCCCGCTACAAATCTCTAGAGTGGACACTAGAGTCCACAACATTTAGGTGGTGACAGTGCTACCACTGAACAATGGCTAATTCATGGGGCAGCACGGTGCACAGTGACTAGCACTGCTGTCTCACAGCGGTAGGGACCCGGGTTCAATTCCGACCTTGGGCGAATGTGTGAAGTTTGCACTTACTCCCAGTGTCGGCAGTGTTTCCTCCGAGTGCTCCGGTTTCCTCCAACAGTCCAAAGATGTGCATTGACCATGCTAAATTGGGGATACAGGGCTAGAGTGGGGATTGGGCCTAAGTGCTCCTTCGAAGGGTTGGTGCAGACTCGATGGGCTGAGTGGCCTCCTCTGCACTGTAGGGATTCAATTATTTCAGCCTTCTGAAAGGATGTACCTGCCTTTTCTGAAAGGATATTCCATATAGTGGCCCGGGGATCGATTAGCTCATTTGGCTAGATGGCTAGTCTGTGATGTGCACAGGCTAAGGTTATTCATGAAGGCCCTGCCTTCTCAACCTTGCCCCTCTTGGAGTGGCAACCCTCAGGTTAAATCACCACCAGTCAGCACTCTCTCCGAAAAGGGGGAGAGCAGGTTTGGCAAATTTTATTTCGCTCTGAGTGAATACACATCCCCCGACACTTAGTATATTTATGGGCTAGTGTCTCCTAATTGCAAACCCCTCCCCTCCCCCTGCTGTTTAATGTAGGATTACATCAAATATGTGGCCAGTCGGCCCAACAAGTCCATGTTGGTTTTATGTTCCAGCCCAGCCTCCTCTTAGCCTTGCTGGTCTAAATCTATCGTTGTAAGCAGCTCTTCCTTCCTGCCTCAGAAAGTTGCCCAGTTTTCCATTGAAGTAATCTGGACTATTCGCTTCCACCACTCCCTCCCCTGTGCCAGCCAGTCCCACGTCCCCACTAGTCTGTGGGCGCAGCAGTTTAATTGTGAATCCCCCACTGGCTTCCTTTTCCCAGACGCTCGGCATCAAAGTCAGAATGCGCGGTGGAATTGAACCAAATGCAACATGGAAAATACTCACAGGCGAACAACTCGCATCTCTGCCCCTCAGCCACATCACCTCAATCAGCAGAACCATCACACAGCTCCAGACAAAATGCATTCCCAGATTCCTGTTTTACAAAGGGGGTCTCTGCCTTTGCCTCCACCCCCCCCCCCCCCTCTCTGCTCTCAGGCTCCAGGGCTGGTGCTGTTTGTCAGCATTCACAGGCAGGGTGGTTATTACCATCTCGAGATTCAATCTGTTCGGGGCTGTTCCCTCTCACGCCTCCGGTGGCAATGACTGTACCTTCTTGGGCAGGCACAAAACTTCACCAGGAAGACAGTGGCAACGCCGGAAAGGAAAGGTTTAAAGCACCCTCACCTGGTAAAAGTCATGGCAGCGCCGAGCAGCTGAAACCGTGCAAGAGACAGAGAACTCACACTGAGCCTCCCCACCCCGCCGGGAAGGATACTGTCGTCTGGCCGTTTCCTCAGCCACGCTCACTCACACATGTCCGTGCAGTGAAACATTCGCTTGAAAAATTCGTTTGTTTTTAAAACTTCTTAACTGCGATCCGGAGCACATGTTGCATAAATGCACTTACTCACCCTTGGAGAGGTCTGGCTGCAAACTAACTTGTGCCCCTGACTGTGCCTCACCCCCACTCCCTGCTGCTTGTCTCAGAAAAACACCTCTCCCCCCCCCCCCCCCCCAACAACAAAACATTAACTCCCTTTCCCTCTGTAATAGATGCTGCCGAACCTTTGCAGACTAACCCCCTTCTGTTTTTGTACAAATAAATGTATCTCAGAACGCCCAGTTTAAGACATCTGGGATATTTACTGTTCAGCATTCATCTGCAAAGCACCTCCGACCTCCTTCCTCCCCAACATCTTGCTCATCAAATCACTCCTCAAAAACTCCTGATAAATAATACATTCCTGAGCCGGCTTGGTTGCAGGAGTCTTTAATTTATATCTGTGAGGTAGTCACCACTGATGTCTAGATTAGGTGCTTTATGGTAAGGCCCTGTATAACAAGTACAGGGGTAGTTCCCTGCCTGCTGGCTCTGCCCAGTAGGCGGAGTATAAATATGTGTGCTCCCCGTACAGCAACCATTTCGCCAGATGCTGTAGGAGGCCACACATCTCAGTGTCAACTCATAGTCAACTCCCTGGTGAGTCAGTAGAAGATTTCAGGCATGCTCTAATCCCCCTAATCAGAGACTGTGACTGTCAGGCCATCACAGCCACGGAACACTCAAACTTGCTTATGAGGGACGCTTTTGTTACCGGGATGGGGTCAGATTACATCCGCCAGCGCCTTTTAGAAGGGGCCACGCTTGACCTCGCGGCAACCAAAAAGTTTGCGCTCTCACTGACGATCGCCTCGCGCAACATCCAGGCCTACACCCCCGGCCGTGTGGCCCCCTCCTACACATCGTGGACTCCACCGACGGCCGCCCCATCAGGGACCCCACTCAACCAACCCCACGCCTGTGCCGCGCGCCCGCTAATCAATCCCGGGGGGCCCAAACGTTACTTCTGTGGGCAGCCAAAACACCCCCGACAATGCTGCCCGGCCCGGAGCGCCCTTTGTAAGGCCTGTGGCAAGAAGGCGCACTTTGCTGCGGTGTGCCAGGCCTGCTCAGTCGTCGCTATTGTTCCGACCCTTCTATCATATGGCCAGTGGGTGCCGCCACCTTCCCTCCTCGGACCACACATAGCCAGTGGGTGCCACCACCTACTCCTCCTCGGACCCGTGCGGCCCGTAGGCGCTGCCATCTTGTTCAAACCCCACCGCGTGCGGCCCTTGGGTGCCGCCATCTTGTTCAACCCCCACCACGTGCGGCCCATGGGCGCTGCCATCTTGTCCTCCCCAGGACCATCAAGTGCCGCCATCCTGTCTCCCCCAAGGCATGTGCAGTCCATGGGTGCCGCCATCATACCAGGACCCATGACCCTCGGGCACCCCATCGTCTGCCACCATCGACGACCAGCACGTCTCGCCTCAGTCACGATTGACCAGTCTCACCCGCACAACCTAGCAACTGCCTCTACAAACATGAAAATCGATGGGCACGATATCTTCTGTCTGTTGGACTCCGGGAGCACCGAGAGCTTCATTCATCCTGATACGGTAAGGCGCTGCTCCCTCGCGGTCCACCCCGCCAATCAGAGAATCTCCCTGGAGATAGCTTTTAACACATTTACTAAACTGTTAACGATTCTCCTACTTGGATTCGACTCTCCTGTTAATCCTGCTATAGCTACTCAGACTGACAAACCAGTCTGCTACAATCCACATGGTGGGTGTGATGTGTTTCAAATCAACCATGTGTACTCACTGAGTGTCTGCACTGGAAAGAGGAAGATCACGTGTGCTGTGTCCTTTTATATGGGTTGGTGTAATGCCCTCCTGTGGTAGTGTCACCACTGTGTGTATCGTGAATGCCCATTGGTCGTGTCCTTTCTTACTGACCTATTGGTTGAATGTCTGTGTGTCATGTCTCTGGTGCTCCCTCTAGTGTCTAGCTAGTCTACGTGTATTTACATTAACCCCTTGTGTATTTACAATGATGCATATCACCACACTGGCTTCCGTCTCTCCATCCTCCCCAACCTCTGTGCTGTCTTACTACTCGGCCTGACTTCCAGTGCAACCTCCAGAGCCTACCATTGAAATTCGGTGGGCCCCTACCACCCCTTACTGTGAGTGGCCTCGCAACCCTAAAGGTCGACCCACCTTCCCTATTTGCAAACTTAACCCCAGATTGCAAACCCGTCGCCACTAGGAGCAGACGGTACAATGCCCAGGACAGGACCTTCATCAGGTCCGAAGTCCAGCGACTGCTTCGGGAAGGCATCATTGAGGCCAGCAACAGCCCCTGGAGAGTCCAAGTGGTAGTGTTGAAAACTGGGGAGAAACACAGAATGGTCGTGGACTACAGCCAGACCATCAATAGGTACACGCAACCCGACGAGTACCCCCCCCCCCCCCCCCCCCCCCCCCGCATATCTGATATGGTCAATCAGATTGCACAGTACCGGGTCTTCTCAACTGTGGACCTAAAATCCGCCTACCACCAGCTCCCCATCTGTAAGGCTGACTGCCCATACACTGCCTTCGAGGCAGATGGCTGCCTCTACTACTTTCTCAGGGTTCCCTTCGGCGTCAACAAAGGGGTCTCAGTTTTCCAACGGGAAATGGGCCGAATGGTCGACTGGTACGGGCTGCGGACCACCTTCCCGTACCTGGACAATGTCACCATCTGCGGCCACGATCAGCAGGACCATGACGCCAACCGTGCCAAATTTCTCCGCACCGCTACTCTCCTCAACCTAACTTACAACAAGGAGAAGTGTGTGTTCAGTATGAACTGCTTAGCCTTCCTCGGCTATATGGTCCAGAACGGAAATCTGGGGCCCGGTCCCGACCGCATGCGCCCCCTCATGGAACTCCCCCTCCCCCACTTCCCCAAGGCCCTCAAACATTGCCTGGGGTTCTTTTCTTACTACGCCCAGTGGGTCCCAAATTATACGAACAAGGCCCGCCCACTCATCCAATCCACTCTTTTTCCGAGCTCACCAGGCCTTCAACCTTATTAAGACCGACATCGCCATCGTTGCAGCTGTGCGGCATTGGAGGCATTACCTGGCCGGCAGGAGATTCACTCTCCTCACTGACCAACGGTCGGTAGCTTTCATGTTTAACAACACACAGCAGGGCAAAAATCAAAAACGATAAAATCTTGAGGTGGAGGATCGAGTTCTTCACCTACAACTACAAGGTTTTGTATCGCCCCGGTAAAGCTCAATGAGCCCCCCCACCCGATGCCCTATCCCGAGGTACATGTGCCAGCGCACAGGTGGACCGACTCCGGACTCTGCACGGCAATCTTTGTCACCCGGGAGTCACACGTTTGTACCACTTCATGAAGGCCCGCAATCTGCCCTACTCCGTTGAGGAAGTCAGGGCAATCACCAGAGACTGTGCGGAGTGCAAACCGCACTTCTACCAGTCAGACCCTGCTCGCCTGGTGAAGTCCTCTCGCCCCTTTGAGCGCCTCAGCATTGTCTTCAAAGGGCCCCTCCCCTCCACCGACTGTAACACGTACTTCCTCAGTGTGGTCGATGAGTACTCCAGAATCCCCTTCACCATCCCATGCCCTGATATGACATCTGCCACCATCATCAAAGCCCTCGACACCATCTTCGCTCTGTTCGGCTTCCCCGCCTGCGTCCACAGCGACAGGGGATCCTCAACAAGGGTATCGCCTCGAGCAGGACGACCAGCTATAATCCCCGGGGAAACGGGCAGGTGGAGAGGGAGAATGGGACGGTCTGGAGGGCCATCCAGCTGGCCCTAAGGTCCAGAAATCTCCCTGCCTCCCGCTGGCAGGAAGTCCTCCCCGTCGCACTGCACTCCACTCGGTCACTCCAATGCACTGCGACTAATGACACACCCCATGAACATCTCTTTGCCTTCTCCAAGAAGTCCACCTCCGGGGTATCGCTCCCGACTTGGCTTGCAGCTCCAGGACCCGTACTCCTCCGTAAGCACGTACGACTCCACAAGGCGGACCCGTTGGTTGAAAGGATACAGGTACTCCACGCCAACCCACAGTACGTCTACGTAGCGTACCCCGACGGCCGCCATTATAACTGTTTTCCTCAGGGACCTGGCGGCAGCAGGTTCCACACACATACACCCCTCCGGCCCGGCGCCACCCTCCCCTAACCCAGCCGCAACTCCCGCCCCAGGACAATCCGTCCTCCCCGTGCCCACGCCCGAGGATGACAAAGATTTTGGCATGCTCCCGGAGTCATCGAGGACCAGACCAACATCAGAATCGCCGCCACCACTGCGGCACTCCCAGCGGCAGATCAAGGCTCCGGACCGACTGAACCTGTAACTTGATCGGGACTCTTGAAACATCATCCTTCTATATAGTTCTCTTCCACCCCGTTGGACTCAATGTTTTTCTCTCTCTGTATTTTAAAACATGTACTTGTATACAGTTCTCCACCACACCCGCCGGACTCAATTTTAACAGGGGGTGAGTGTGGTAGTCACTACTGATGTATATATTTGGTGATTTGTGGTAAGGCCCTGTACTACAGGTATGGAGGTAGTTCCCTGCCTGCTGGCTCTACCCAGTAGGTGGAGTATAAATATGTGTGCTCCCCGTACAGCAGCCATTTCGCCAGCTGCTGTAGGAGACCACACATCTTAGTGTATTAAAGCCTCGATTGCATTCAATTCTCGTCTTTGTGTAATTGATCGTGCATCAATCTGATAGCCTCCACCCCACCCCGGCCAGCATCTTCAGTGAAAATAATCATTCTGACCACAACAATCTGGCTTCATTTAGCACTAAATACCGCTTTCACCTTTTTTTTCCAACAGGGAGAAAGAAACAACTTGCATTGAAATGGCACCCTTCACGTCCTCAAGTGCTCAACAAAGTGCTTTTAAAGTGGCATCATTGCTACGATGTTTGAAACAGCAGCCGCCTTGACCACAGTAGGTTCCCATCAAGAGCACTAAATGACCAAAGTGTTCATTGATGAGTAATGTTGGTTGAGGAATTAATATGAAAAAATGAAAATGAAAATCGCTTATTGTCACGAGTAGGCTTCAATGAAGTTACTGTGAGAAGCCCCTAGTCACCACATTCCGGCGCCTGTCCAGGGAGGCTGGTACGGGAATCGAACCGTGCTGCTGGCCTGCTTGGTCTGCTTTAAAAGCCAGCGATTTAGCCGTGTGCTTGATCAGGAAATATAGTCCCATGGGCTCCTTTATCCTGAACACAGTCAGGTCCTAGAGGAAGGGGGAAGTGGGGGTGCAAGGGGATTACCCAAACTGCTACTGGGTAATTACATTGCACTGGCACCATCTAAAGATGTTACTTAAGTCATAAACACTGATGGTTCCAACATGGTTATATCAATAGTTACCTGGAAAAGTTAGAAGAATTAAAACCACTGATAATTCCTGGATAGCTATTTAACAACCCCACACTGACCCCTGCACAAGACTCCCACAGCAACCATGACACCCCCACGCCGAGGGTACTCTGCCCAGCTCCCCCATGGGACTCCTTCGTTCACCAACATGGGACTCCCTTCATTCACCATGCGCCACCTCCAGCATCTCAATACCCTCATTGGGACTGCTCCTCCAGCCCCCACCAGGTCCAACTTTACCCCCACCATGCACCCCTCCCCAAGGCCTGACATCCCAAGAAGCCCTGAAGACCCAACGCACCACAACGCCTACCACCCTGCTCACACCCCCACCCACCAACCTAACCAACACCAAGTCACCACCTCACCGAGAACACCCACAAGGCCTCACACCCTCCCCAAGAGTGCATCCGTCCAGTCTGAGGCCTAAGAGCCTCCACTAGGCCTGATTCCACTCATTCCCCCATCCACCCAGATACCCAACAACTCCTACTTGCCCAAGGCTCTAGCCCTCCCCTCCTCACTCCCCAAGAGGTCTGACGCCATCACCCCTCAACCACCCTGAGATTCAAGCTCCCGTCCCCATGCCCCAATGCTCCATCCCCTTACTTTCCACCCCTCCCCATCCACCTCTCCCCTCCCCATCCACTCCCTCCCCATCCACCCTCTCCAAATCACTCCTACTTCCCGAATACACTTAACTTTCACCTTGGTCCATTAGGTACCTTTAAACTTGATTGAGTTTTTAGCTTACCTGCTTTACAGCAGCTTGCTCCATTAAAAAGGGACTGTGACTTCCTTTCCTTCAATAGGACTGTACTCGACTCAGTGACAAGCTCTACTGCCTGGATCTTGCCAGGTCTGAGTCAGAAAGTTGGGAGAGACAGGATTACAGGTAAGAAACTGGAATTGGAGTGGTTCCAATGCTGATTGCCATTCCAAGGTATTTCACACCCATTATTTGTGCTCCAGAACTTGCCACACCCCTAGCCAAGTTGTTTCAGTACAACGACAACACTGATACCTACCAGGCAATGTGGAAAATTGCCCACATGTGTCCTGTACACAAGAAATAGGACAAATCCAACCCAGCCAATTGCCACCCCATCAGTCCACTCACAATCATCAGGAAAGTAATGGAAGAAGTCGTTAACAGTGATATTAAGCAGCACTTACTCAGCAATATCTGCTCACTGTAGCTCAGTTTGAGTTCAGCCAGGCCCACCCAGCTCCTGATCGCATTACAGCTTTGGTTCAAAAATAGGAGAAACAGCTGAACTCAAGAGGTGAGGAGAGAGCGACTGCCCTTGACCACAAGGCAGCATTTGACCAAACAACATCAAGGAGCCCTAGCAAGACGGAAGTCAACAAAGTGGGGGAATCTCTCGACTGGTTGGAGTCATGCCGAGCACAAAGGAAGATGGTTGTGGTGGCTGAAGATCAATCATCTCAGTGCCAAACATTACTGCAGGAGTTCCTCAGGGTAGCATCCGAGGTCCAACCATCTTCAGCTGCTTCACCACTAACCTACCTTCCTTTCATCATAAGGTCAGGAGTGAGGGGGTTTAACGATGACTGCACCTTGTTCCGCACTTTTCACAACTCCTCAAATACTGGCTGGGATTCTCCCCTACCTGGCGGGTCGGGGGGTCCCAGCTCGTTGGAGTGGCGTGAACCACTCCGGCGTCGGGCCGTCTCCACACCTTTAGGGGCCAAGCCCTCACATTGAGGGGCTAGGCCCGCGCCGGAGTGGTTCCCACTCCGCCGGCTGGCGTAAACTGCCTTTGGTGCCACGCCAGCCGGCGTAAGTCCGCGCATGTGCCGGAGCGTCACCGGCTGCTGACGTCATACCGATGCATGCGCAGGGGAGGGGGTCTCTTCTGCCTCCGCCATGGTGAAGACCATGGCAAAGGCGGAAGAAAAAGAATGCCCCCATGGCACAGGCCTGCCCGCCAATCAGTGGGCCCCGATCGTCGGCCAGGCCACCATGGGGGCACCCCCTGGGGTCAGATCGCCCCGCGCGCCCCCCAGGACCCCGGCGCCCACCCGCGCCGCCTGCTCCCGCCGGTAAGGTAGGTGGTTTAATCCACGCTGGCGGGAGAGGCCTGTCAGCGGCGGAACTTCGGTCCATCACGGGCCGGAGAATCGCCGCGGAGTGCCGGCCGACCGCGCGGGGTCTCGCCAACTGGCACGCGTGATTCCCACCCCCGCCGAATCTCGGGGAGGGCGGAGAATTTGGGACACGGCGGGGGCGGGATTGACGCCGGCCCCGGGTGATTCTCAAACCCGGCAGGGGGGTCGGAGAAACCCGCCCACTGTCTCTATCCACATGCAGCAGAGCTTGGAGAACATTCAGAACATTTAGGCTGATAAGTGTCAGCTGTGCTACACAAATGCCAGGCAATTACCATCTCCAGCATGAATATCTAACCATCTCCCTTTAGCATTCAATGGCATTACCATTGCTGAATCTGCCACTATCAACATCCTGGATGTTACCATTGACCAGAAACTGAACTGAGCTAGCTATATAAATACTGTGGCTATAAGAGGCGGTCAGAGGCTAGGGAATCCTGCTGTGAGTAACTCACATCTTGGGCGGGATTCTCTGGTCACTGACGGCAAACTCGTTCGTCGATTGGCCAGAGAATCCCCGTTCACGACCGAATCAAGGGCAGCACTACTTTCGCGATGTTTCGCCCCCCCTCCACACACAAAGAGGCGTACTCAGAGAGTACACATCACGTCATATCGACGGCCTCAGGACATTGCCTGAGGTCCACCCCGGATGCTCCACCCCCTACCGGCCGAGTTCTCAACAGCGTCGGTCGCGTGTGGTCCCATCCGTCGGGAACTTGGCATGGCTGCTACGGACTCAGACCAGTGCCGCCACAGTCAGGGGAGGGCCTATCCGCGGGCAGGGGGGACTTTGCCAGGGGATGGGGGCACTGTTCAGAGGTGGTCCAGGGCACGCGAGCCAGCCAAAATGGGGGTACTATTCCGCAGGCTGGGTCGGCGAGCGGCCGGAGCATTGTTGCACAGCGCGGCCGCTGCAGTTCGACGCCATGCACACGCGCGGCCACAGACCTGGCAATTCTCCGGGCTGTATCAGCAGCTAGAGTCGGATGCTCCACGCTACCTAGCCCCCAACCAAACAGAGGATCGGTGGCCGTTTTACGCATTTTATTCTGTTGTAAAATGCCACCGATTCCATGCCGGCATGGGGGAACATAGCCTCAAAATCAGAGAATCCAGCCCCTTGACTCTCCAAAGCGTGTTCACAATCTCCAAGGCAAAAGTCAGGAGTGTGATGGTAATCTCTCCACTTGCCTGGATGAGTGCAGCTCCAACAACACTCGAGAAGTTCAACGCTATCTAGGATAAAACAGCCCGCTTGATTGGCAGCCCTTCCACAAACATTCACTCCCTCCACTACCAATGAACAGTGGCAGCCTTGTGTACCATCTACAAGGTGCACTGAAGGAACTCACCAAAGCTGCTTAGGTGGCATCTTCCAAACCCACGACCACTGCCATCTAGAAGACAAGGGAACACCACCTGGAAGTTTCCCTCCAAGCCATTTACCATCCTGACTTGGAAATAAATTGTCATTCTTGCAATGTTGCTACCTCAAAATCCCCTCCCTAGCAGCACGGTAAGTGTACCTACACCACATGGACATTTGGTACAATTCCAAAGACTTTTTTTTTAATGTCATTACGTTATCAGAGTTACAAAGCCAGAGCTCAGAGTGTGAATAGGGGAAAACCCCTAACCCAGCTCCTTGCCTGCTCCAAACACCAATTCAAATTGAATCCAATTCATGGTCCCCACAAGAGAGACATACCAGATCCAGGTACCAGATCCAGATCCACCTGACCTCATGCTCAGCTTAGCGAAAAGGCCGTAAAGTGATCCAATTCCAAAGACCGATAATAGAAATAAAGAAAGCAAAAATCAGTGAACATATTATACAAGGATTGTCATCAACCTTGGAAAATGTTATCAGTGGCTCCCGCTAGGGTGGTGGGCTTTGAGACCTATTTTGTTGAATACTGTAATTGAAAATACGGAAAAATGTGTCATTTGAAACATGGAAGTCTGGCAATATCTGGTCTGAGAGAAACATGAGAGAATACAGGGAAAGATCCCACAAAAGGTTAATAGCAGCTGCAAAGAGCAGGATTATAAAATGCAGATTCTTTCTCACAAGCAGGCTTAGCAAACACACAGGTTTCATGTATTAAGCTAAAAACAATGGTTCACACCTTCATTGAATGTAACTATCTTAGGAAGCATCTGGAAAAGCATGGATGCGAGTTTCAATTGAATTAAGTGACGAATGTCTAAAACATGCAGGTCTTTCAAGTCATAACCAAGTGAAATTTTAGCATACAGTTAAAAGCAAAGGTTTCACACCTTCATTGAAATTAACTCTCTTAGTAAACAGCTGGAAAGGAAATGAATGTTCAGTTGAATTTGGTGTCAATTCTAAGTGTGAAATTCTACTAACATCAAGTAAATTAAAGAAAATTGGAGACAACCTGTCTACAAGAAACATAATTTAAAGTCAAAATCAAAGGCAAGGTTATGAGCTGGGGACAATTAAAAAATTAAACTATTGAAAGACAGGAATTAAAAGTAACACCGATTGAAACCAAAGCAATTTTTGAATATCACAAAGGAACTTTGAACATCACAAAGGACAATGTAATCAGATCTGAGAGGTGAGGTTATGCCCAAAATGAATACTTAGTTGTATTAGAATGTTTAGATCAAAGATATTTTTTACAATCAAAGTGAAATAAGCTAATTTACAATAAAGTCGTTAAAACTTTGTAACTATTCGAAAGAGAATATAAACCCGAAGAAAGGGGACAGCCGGCAGATCCAACTCTCAGAGCTCGGTACATGGGAAGGATAGGACACAGCAACCGAGTTCACCAGCGAATACATCTAAAGAAGACCAGATTTTAAAAAGAAGATTGTGAAGTTGGGCCTGAAGGTCCCTTCAACCAATCAGAAGGATCCAGAAGCAAGATCTTTTTACCTTTCTGTAAAGAAAGTGTTTGCAGCTTTTAAAAGAAAAATTCTAATAATAAAATAACTTAAAAGTTTTAACCTGAAACAATGGTTATTAGCCTAATTTACTTACTTTGCAATGCAGGACCCAGGACATCGATGCCACTAAGGGGTAAGTAGGTAAAAGTCTTCGGTGAAGGTATGGGTTATACCGGGGGATAACTTAAAAATATATTTTGACCTGAATAGCACCCACTGAAGCCTGCATCGGAGCCAGGGAGTGAGAATCCTTGTTCACCATTTAGAATATCGACCCTTTTTTGGTATAGGGGGAACTCTAAGAATAGTGGTGAGATTTAAAATCAATACCTTCATGAATGAACTGGAACGAGGAGTATTGTGTTTCATTTTTCAGATGACGCAAAGCTAACGTGTGTGGTAGACTCTGGAGTCATACTGGATGATCTATAGAAGGACCTGACTATTTGCTGTGAATTCAGCAGATTGGGCGGCAGATGAAATTCATTTTGGAGAAATGGGAACAAATAATCCAGAAATGGACTATGACTTTTTGGAAAGGAAACAACGGGCAGGATTCTCCATCCAGCGACGTAAGAATCGTGAAATAAGATCGGGCGGAGAATTCACCGTCAGCTGAAAATTGAGGTTGGCACCGGACGCCAAAAAGAATGCATGCTCACACGGTACCTCAACAGCGGCATGAATGTGTTCAATGCCCACACCAGCAGGGACATGCAAATTGTACAGTAAAGTCTATGGGCATACCATTAACAGGCCCGACCTAGCATTTTCCGGGCCTTCTGCGATACTCCACCTCTGCCAAGAGTAATTACTGATAGTCAGATTCACTTGTGGTATTTATATATGGAAACCGGTGCTGTAGCTGCTGAGGGTGTGGGAGGGATACACACAGTGTCCAACATGCTGACAGTTGTGCCGCTGGCTGGGTGGCGTCTGCCAGGGCCAGGGGGAATAGCAGAGGGTGCAAAGAGGTGGGCCCTGGTGTGGGGTGACAGGGCACAGACCGCAATTGCCACAGCCTGCAAGGCCACCATGCAGCTGCACGCACTGCTGACTGCCCTCTGGAACTTGGCATCAAGGGTCATATGGGTGCCACCCCTCCCTCCGCCCCAAGCCAACCCCTCTAAGTATCCTCTAGTCCCAGCCATCCCATCAACAGCGTGCTCCAGCGCAACCATTGCCATCATCATGGCTAGGATGAGGGTCGGCATGCATTGGATTTGCACAAGTTCTACGGGGTGCCAGTGCTAACCCATTAACAGGACCAGAATCGCTCCAGGACTGTTACTGCTTTCGTCTACATAGAACACTCGCGATTCAGTCCCGATATCAGCCCTTACGGAGAATTCCGCTGCGCGTGTCTGAAAACTGAAAGAGATTGCAGCTGTTACAACAATGTTCCAGGACAGCAGATAAACCATTCAGATATTGGCATCTATTAAAATGTCAATGTTGTGGTGAAATAAGAGTGGTAATCCTCCCATTTGGTAAATCATATGACTGCACTTCGAATGCTGCATACCGGTCTGGTCACCGTAGTTTGAAAAGTATATTGTAGCTATCGAAGGGGTACAGAAGAGAACAGCCAGAATGGCTGTGGCAATAAAGGGGAGGGATTATGTAAACTCGGCATGTTCTCACTGGAAAAGAAAAGACTAGAGGTGATAAGATTAATGGAGATTCTAAAGGGACGATTTCACCTTGTCCAGAATAGAACCAGAAGGCACAGTCTGCTCTTGAAGAAAGGTAAATTCAAAACAAATCCAGGGAAACATTATGGAGCAATTGGTAAATCCATGGAAAAGACTCCCAATGGCGATTCTGGGAGCAGACAGACCAGATTCATTTAAATAGAAATGAAGTGGCTCTCATTCTGAAAGTACTATTTCGGGATACAGTATATCAGTAATTTGAGACATGATATGTAATAAGTGTATCATGTTTGTGAGGAACAGGTGACATATGGACATACAAATGAGGAGCAAGGGGAGACCCCTCGGCCCCTCGGGCCTGCCAAGCCATTCAATATTATTATGGCCTATCTGGCTGCAACCTCAACATACATCCCATCCACCGCCAATAACCTTTCACCCCCATTCCTTTCATGATATGAGACTTTAGACTTATGGGGCTGGGTTCTCCGTTTCTGAGGCTACTTGCCGGCGCAAATGGAGAATTTGCGGGAGGTTCATGACAGGAAAATCGGCGCGAACCCCTCACCGATTCCGGTACCGGTGAGGGGCTAGCACCAGCGCCGCATGATCGTGGTGAAAAGGGCCGGAGAATGGCTGGGTCTCGGGCCACACATACGCAAGGCTGATGACTTGCACCGGTCACGTCGTAAAACATGGCGTCGGCCATGCTCAAACCCCAACCCGCCAACCACGACGCAACAGCCCACCCCATGGCCACCCCCCCAGTACCCCCAGCCCTAGTAGGGCTCCACCCTCTGGCCAGCGGCACGGATCCCGGATAAGTGTGGCGACGCTGGACACTGTCCACAGCCGGCACGCCGGGTTCCAGACTGCTGGGACTACACGTGGCCCGTGCCGACGGGAACTCGGCCCATCAGGAGCGGAGCATCACTGTTGGGCCAGTTGATGGCACGCCAACAGCGTTGAAACAGCGTGCGTCACGATGATGGTGGTTTGGAGGGGATGGTCACCAGCCCCGATTCCGGAGTCAGAATCCATTCTCCACCCAATCGCCGAGCATCGGCATCAGGCAACGGAGAATCCAACCCATGGGTTTCCTAAATTCTCCACTTGGATTTCCTCATCTTGTATGTAGACCTGTTGTTGGCTAATTGCTCGAGATCGATTTCCATGACAATTAACAATTCCACTGTTGCATCATATGACTATTGGCATGGAAGACGGTGAACTAGATGGGCATTTGTCTTTTAATAACTAGCAATTCCTAACTTTCTAATTGTTTCATCTTCTCACTTGCTCTTTTCAACCTTGGTGGCTTCCTACAACATTGGTCACCTAGACTTCTGAATTGTAGAAATGTTCAGAGTTCTTCATCTCAGATGTAGTCCTCATCTTATTAATTTCAACCCGACAAATGATCTAGACTCCCATAATTTTGGTCTCTTGAGCATCTCCGATTTCAAATGCTCCGCAATTGCCATGTGTATGCTGTCAGGTGCCCAGACCCTAACCTCTGGAAGTCCCTTACTATGACCCTCCACTTGCCTCCCTCACTTTCCTCCTTAAAAATCTAATCTTTGACCAAGTTTTTGGTCATCTGCCCCTGCATCTCCTTTTATAGCTCAATGTCATATTTTGCTTTCTGCTGCTCTGGCAGAGCACCTTTGAATGTGATGTTACATTGAAGGTACTATATAAGTACAAGTTATTGTTGTTTGGAGGCTTGGGACAGCAGTTCCAATAAAAGGACTGTATTCAAAATACTTGGCATTTTTTTGTAAGTTGCAATTTTATGTGACTGGATGGCTGCATATTGTAAATACTGTGTAAATATGCTATACTTAATGACAAGTTGTCTTGTCACAACTGGTAGTGAAATGGTGTGATACTGAGCCAAACAACAGGCATATCCAGATACACTGTGTGGACCTCAGCTGAAAGAGCTAGGTAGTGCAGGGAAAAAATCAGCCAGGATTCTGCTCTTGTGCTTATCCAGTGATCTGCCGAGCTTTGAGCACTACCCTCATATCCCCTTCTTTGGCTAAATGTCAATTTCAATCTGATTGTCCTTGTTCTTTAAGACTTTAAACTTACTTAGAACACATGCACTGCTAATAGGTCACTGTTTCTGACATTAGTGAACAGCAGAATGATCTCAAGGCTGTCCTTTAACGTGAAAACAATCAAAGCTTTTAAACTTTAATTTTAAGGTTTCATAAGCTGCCTTTATACTAGTTATGGTTGGGTTGTTATGATGCAGCCCATAATCATAGAATTTACAGTGCAGAAGGAGGCCATTCGGCCCATCGAGTCTGCACCGGCTCCTGGAAAGAGCACCCTACCCAAGGTTAACACCTCCACCCTATCCCCATAACCCAGTAACCCCACCCAACACTAACGGCAATTTTGGACACTAAGGGAAATTTATCATGGCCAATCCACCTAACCTGCACATCTTTGGACTGTGGAAGGAAACCGGAGCACCCGGAGGAAACCCACGCACACACGGGGAGGATGTGCAGACTCCGCACGGACAGTGACCCAAGCTGGAATCGAACCTGGGACCCTGGAGCTGTGAAGCGATTGTGCTATCCACAATGCCACCACAAGCCAAGGTGAGCTGAGGACAGAGCAGGTAGATGATTGTATTCCTAGCGTCACAGATATGGAGTCACTTCGAAAATTTGAATTGGAGGAGCCTAAACCAGATGCGCCTGCCAGTTTTATGTATGTATGAAATATGGTGATCAAGAAAAGGGTTTCAAACTTGCACCATATTAATAATGTCAGGAGCATAAATGCTTTCCCATTAGACTAGCTTACGGGCCCATCTTCCTCCTACCCCAACGCAGACTCCAACAACTAAATAATCTCCACAGAGAGGCCGACAAAAACACAGGGCAGACAAGGGAAATAAAATATTTGGAAAATCCCTCGACGAGCTTTATAGAAATCCAAAACCAGTCCAGGAGATTTACACTGACTATAATTTATAGTCTCATAAGATGGCAGCTTGTCCCTTGGTGGTCAATGTTGCGTTAAGCATCGTCTGGTGTGGATCAGGAACGCAACCCTGGCATGGCAGTCTCTGCCATATTCACTGCAGAGGAAGACAGTGGGCTGAGAAGGTGCACAATTCTCTGGCTAGTTTCTCCAGCCCTCTTGGCCAGCTGAGCCTTTCAGGTTTTTAAAAAATAATTTTACTGGATACGGTTTAATTTGAACAAAATATCACAATAATAAAATATAAAACAGATGCGTCAAATATCAATATGAAAAGAGTACAATTAACAAACCGGAACACATCCAATCCTAACCCTCCCCAACAACAAAAACTTTTATAAGACCTTAACACCTGATGGTAACTAACTCTTAAAAAAGGAAATGAATGACTGCCACCTTAGGTAGAACTCTCCTACCGAACCCCGAATGGTGTTCTTGACCTTCTCCAAATATAGAAACTCCATGAGGTCACCCCACAAAGCCAAGGCACTGGGCGGAGTAAGAGACCTCCACCCAAGCAGGACTCGCCTCCGGGCTTTTAAGGAGGCAAAGATGAGGATATCCACCTTCGCCCCCGTCTGCAGCACCGACGAGCCAAAAGTGGTCACCAACAGACAAGGCTCCAGTTCAACATTAAGAATTTCTGACATGGTGTTGAAGAAGGAGACCCAAAACCTCAACAACTTGGGACAAGACCAGAACATATGAATGTGGTTATCCGGCCCCCGGGAACACCGCTCAAAGCTGTCATCCACCCCTGAATAAAAACTACTTCTTGTGGCCTTGGTCAGGTGAGCCCTGTGCACCACCTTGAATTGGATCAAACCAAGCCGGGGAGAGGAGGACATAGAGTTGATCTTGAGAAGAGCCTCGCTCCACACCTCCTTATCCAGAAGAGGACCCTATTCACCCTTCCATTTAACCTCATTCAACGGAGCCGACTCCGCTGTTAAGATCTGGCCAGAAATATCCAAAATACTTCCCCCACCAGACCCGGCCAAAGTTAAAATCCTTTTCCACAGGGAGGACGGTGGTGCCACAGGAAATAAAAGCAAGGCCTTCCACAAAAAAAAATCACAAATCTGTAAATGCCTAAACAAATTGGTTCCAGGGAGCTGAAATTTTTCTGACAGCTCTTCGAAGCTAGCAAATTTTCCCTCCACAAACAAGTCCCAAAACCTCTCCAGACCCATCCCCTCCATTGACTTCAATGTCGAATCTAAACCTGCCAGCACAAAGAGATTATTACTACAGATAGGGACTAGCAACAACATGGAGATGAATTAACAAAATGCTGTCTAACTGCTTCCAGATTCTCAGGTGGACACCTCACAGGATCTCACAGGAGAGAACGGGAGCGAGGCAGTTACTAAAGCTTCCAAACTAGAGCCCCGACAAGAACGGATCAGTCTCCATACAGAACTTGGATCACTAAGCTGTGGTGATATGCCTGTGAATAATATTGCATGCACTCAGCAATGCAACCTCCCACCAGCAGGTGGTGTCAGACATCAGTCATGTGACATCCGGCTACCGACAGTTGGTAGAAAGGTGTACACAAGGACAGTCGCACATCAGGGAGTTCCAGTGAAACCTAGTCTGTATAGATTCTATATAGAACATAGAACATAGAACATAGAACAGTACAGCACAGAACAGGCCCTTCGGCCCTCGATGTTGTGCCGAGCAATGATCACCCTACTTAAACCCACGTAACCCGTATACCCGTAACCCAACAATCCCCCCATTAACCTTACACTACGGGCAATTTAGCATGGCCAATCCACCTAACCCGCACATCTGTGGACTGTGGGAGGAAACCGGAGCACCCGGAGGAAACCCACGCACACACGGGGAGGACGTGCAGACTCCACACAGACAGTGACCCAGCCGGGAATCGAACCTGGGACCCTGGAGCTGTGAAGCATTGATGCTAACCACCATGCTACCATGAGGCCTTATATGTTAACCTTCCATGTGTCAATCAATAAGTCATCATTCTGGGGAAATCATTGCCTTCAAAGCGCAAAGAGATAGGGAGGAAAGGGTGGCTGGGCAGAAGCTGGTCGACTCCATACTGGAGGTAGACCGTAAATACTCCGAGGCCCCGACCGTAGAGCTCCTGGCGGAGAGAAAAGAACTACAAAGGAACTTTGACCTGCTCTCCACCAGGAAAGCAGTGCACCAACTCCGCCAGGCGCGCGGGACCCTGTACGAACACGGAGACAAAGCCAGCCGCCTGTTGGCACACCAGCTGAGAAAGCAGGCAGCCACCAGAGAAATTGGGCAAATCAGGGGTACCAGAGGCATGTTGGAAACAGAACCAGAGAGGATTAACAAAACCTTCAAGGCCTTGTACCAAGAGCTGTACACCTCAGAGTCCCCAACGGGGAAGGCTGGGATGAACCGGTTCCTTGATGGACTGGTCATACCAGTCGTGGGAGAGGGCAGGAAACGGGACCTGGAAGCACCACTAGCACTGGGAGAGATCATGGACAGTATCAGCTCCATGCAGACGGGGAAGGCGCCGGGACCGGACGGATTCCCGGCGGACTTCTACAAAACATTTGCGACAGCGCTGGCCCCGCACCTGCGGGAGATGTTCACAGACTCGCTAGCTAGGGGCACACTGCCACCCACGTTAGCACAGGCCTCAATCTCGCTGATACCTAAGAAAGACAAAGACCCAACGGAATGTGGGTCATACAGACCCATATCTCTGCTGAACGCAGACGCTAAAATACTGGCCAAAATCCTAGCCAAAAGGCTAGAAGACTGTGTACCTGAGGTGGTCACAGAGGACCAGACGGGCTTCGTCAAAGGTAGACAGCTCACCTCGAACATCAGGCGCCTGCTGAACGTGATAATGACCCCCTCCGGGGAGAGAACACAAGAGGTGATCGTCTCCCTGGACGCAGAAAAGGCCTTCGACAGAGTCGAATGGAAATACCTCATAGAGGTACTGGAGCAGTTCGGGCTTGGAACAGGGTTCACCGCGTGAGTAAAACTCCTCTACAACGCCCCCATGGTGAGTGTACGGACCAACAATACCAACTCCCAATACTTCCAGCTGCACAGGGGCACCAGACAAGGATGCCCACTGTCCCCGCTGCTGTTCGCACTAGCAATCGAACCGCTAGCAATTGCGCTCAGGGCAGCAAAAAATTGGAGGGGGATCCGAAGGGGAGGCAGAGAGCACAGAGTCTCACTCTACGCAGACGATCTGCTCCTCTACATCTCGGACCCACAAAGCAGCATGGACGGAATCATCGCGCTCCTGAAAGAGTCTGGAGCCTTCTCGGGCTACAAACTCAACATGAGCAAAAGCGAGATCTTCCCAGTACACCAGCAAGGGGGGGGGGAGGGGGCAGCACTAAAGGGGCTGCCGTTCAAACAAGCCCGACATAAATTCCGCTACCTGGGGATCCAAATAGCCCATGACTGGAAAGGGATCCACAAATGGAACCTCACCAGCCTGGCGGAGGAAGTAAAAAAGGACCTGCAAAGATGGAACACACTCCCACTCTCCCTCGCAGGAAGAGTCCAGACGATCAAAATGAACGTATTGCCCAGGTTCCTCTTCCTGTTTAGATCCATTCCGATCTACATCCCCAAGGCCTTCTTCATAGCGCTGGACAAACTTATCATGGCGTTCGTATGGGGGGGTAAAAATGCTAGGATCCCAAAGACGGTCCTACAGAAAACAAAATCCGGGGGGGGGCTAGCCCTCCCGAATCTACAATTCTACCACTGGGCGGCAACAGCCGAGCGAGTAAGGGGATGGATCCAGGAGCCAGAAGCCGAGTGGGTGCGTGCGGAGGAGGCCTCCTGCATGGGGACCTCCCTCCGGGCCCTCGCCACGGCAGCACTCCCATCCCCACCCAAAAAACACTCCCACAGCCCAGTGGTGACAGCCACCCTCCAATCCTGGAACCAACTGTGGCAGCAATTTGGCCTGAAC